>NC_135481.1:124049606-124349606 GCF_052094955.1 Ictidomys tridecemlineatus | reverse complement strand
TCTGGGGTCACAGGGCTCAGGCACTTAGCTGGAGGCAGGTGTGGTGAGCCTTGGCCACTGCAGGCCCCTGGGTAAGGCAGAGGGGATTTCTTAGTCACCACGGCCCAGACCCTCCTGGTGTCCCCTGGAAGGACAGTTTTCAAAAGTGCAAGTGACCAGGGAAAATGGGGTCTGGTTGTGGAGGGGAACTTGCTCTGCTCAAACTTTCCTGCAGTCACTGCCACCACCTGGGCTTCAGGTGACTTGCAGGACACCCCCGTGGGCTGTGAGCTCTGGGGGACACTGTGCAGGTCTTGCTCAGCCGTGTCCTTGTGGCTGCAGCAGGAGGCCAAACCCTGGAAGCGGCAGACTGCTCCATGAATGTCCTCCCTGCTGACCTCTGTGCCAGAGTCCTGGTCCTCCCTGCCACGGATTTCCCTCCTTCCGCACAGAAGAAAGTGACCCCTGCCTCTCCCCTCAATCTGTCAGGAAGAAAACAGTCTCGCTTACTGGACAAGGATCTGTTCTCAGCCACATGGGCTTTGGGAGAGCATCTTACAGAACTCCCTTGTTCCATCCGGGGAGACTCTGGCGCAGAAAGGAAGCAGACCACCCGTCTCCTAAGAGTTTCCCTGTTTTCTCAATGTTCCTTTAATTTGACTTCTGTCAAACTACTGTCCATATAAATTTAGTTTCTATAAAGTCATGGGAAAACTAGGGAGTTTGTTGGAGGAAACCAGAAATGCTCTTGCTCTTATTGCTTTGTATTTAAAGGCCTTGAACATGACACAAGCCGTGTGCTCTTAAAGCCCATGGGAAAGGCGTCTGGGTCTTGTTAGACTACCTAGCACAGCACCCTCCACCACCAGGCAAGCTGGCCCAGGGCACATGGACTGGGGCTGGCCGAGCCCCCATGCAGGCTGTGATTGCTGAAGGGGGAATGAGAGGAGGGTGGAGAGGAGTGTGCCCTCAGGGGTCCCTCAGCCTTGGTACCTGGCCCCAAACTCTGAGGGCAATGACTCCTTGGAGGGCAGTGGAGGAAGTTTGGAGTTTTTGTAATTCTGAAAGAGCACACACTCTCCCCTTGGGAATTTCCCACCACAACCTTAATTCTCTGCTTTTTCTGGTTTGTGGAAACTGTCTCCATGGCAACACTACTCTAAATTGTCCAATTTTCTCCCCAAGGGCTTGGTTTCCCCTGTGCCTGTTTCCCCAGCAACCTGGACTTTATGTGCCTATCGGATTTCCCCCTGTCCCCATGTCCCTGCCATCCTTACACAGAGCTCAGAGCAGCAGGACAAGGCTCTCGTGGTGCACAGACCTAACCGGGCACTTGCACTGAGTAGGATGTAAACAATGTCCTTGTCTGTAATCAGGAGGAAGAGGAAGTGCCCTCATTTCCACCAGCGTGGCCAGGAATCATGCATGTCCAGGGACAGAGGGAAAGGAAGCAGAGGGTTTGTGCAGGAGTGCAAGGGAGACGGACGCACCAACTTGCAGAATGTGTGCGGTGGTGACCTGATGCGTCCCCTGGACAGCATTAGAAAGTGGACAGAGTGTTTCAGCGCAGTACAGTGCTGAAGCAGGAGCTGTGCTTCCTCACCAGCAGGAAGCTGCAGCCACAAGTCACTCCCAGGAACCATGAAGGATGCTCTCTGGGGACAGGCGTGATGCGTGAAGGAATCCACATATTTTTACTACAGCATGAATACATTTGTTGTTCTTCCCAGAAGAAAGAATTATGCAAGATGGCCACCAAGTCTGGAAACCAGGAGAGTGTTTAACAAAGAATTTGTCGTGGGTGACAGAATATTACTATCTCTAGTTCTCAACTAAATGGCCACCCCACAGACTGCATCTTTGAAATAGGGCAAAAAAAAAAATACGAATTCATCAAAAAAGATGAATACTGGGTAGCTTTAACAGCTTCTCACCACTAGATGCATCTTCTAAACAAAAACTAAAGACTCTTTAGAAATAAAGATATATAATTAAGATTTAACAAACATATACAATATTTCATTCATGAATGACTGAATACACTTTCTTCTCAGCAGCACATGGATCCTTTTCTAAAATAGACCATATCTCATGCCACAAAGCAACTCTTACCAAACAACAAAAAAATGGCGATAATATCTTGTGTTCTTCAGATCATTATAGAAGAAAATTAAAAATCAATGATAAGATAAAAAATGGAAGCGTCTTTAACACAGTGACTAAATGATGTGCTACTAAATGATGAATGGAGATCAGAAGACATGAGGGCTGAAATTGAAGAACACTTAGAGGTACTGTTGTAGGGACAAACGAGGCGAGGCACCAAAGAGAGCAGGAAACAGTTTTATTTGGCTGCAGCCAGGTTCAGAGGGCACAGCTTTTGCTGTAATCAATCAATCCTCTGAACCCCGAATTCAGGGAGTTTCAGAGTTTTATACCCAGCGTGTAAGGGGAGGGGCTCAGAGGTTCACAGTCTGCAGAAGTTCACAAAAAAGCAGATTTTTCCTCCACTGTTCTGGGCAAGTTAACTCTTCAAGGACCACACCTGAGAAGGGGAGAGCTTCTTCTCCCCTTTCTTTCCTCTCCTGCCAGCTGTTACCATGGAGCCCATTTGTAACTTCTTAAAAATGTGGACATCTCTGTGAAGCCCAGCTCAAGGCCAGAGTCCTTGTTTGCACATTTCTACAAAGTACTGTACTGGATACAATTGTGAAAAACTAGTAAGGGGGTGTCCAGCACCTGGAGTGCTGGTATCTTCCCGGCCAGTGGCCAAGTAAACAGGGTGACACGAAAATAGGAAGTTTATCTGCATTGGACTCTTTTGCAGAGACTCTTTTGTTGACAGTCCCCAAATCAGCCATGGTGAAGAGGGCTTTTCTGTGGAGAAAGGGGGTGCCACTTCAGTACCTGAGGATACTGATGTAACATATCAAAATTTCTGGGTCACTAGGAAGCAGTTCTAAGAGGAAAGTTTGTAATGTTACCTGTGTTGAGGATCAGGAAAAACTAGGGAAAGAAGAAACATACGTCAATATTGTAAAAGCTGTGTAGAAAAACCCAGGCCAACATCATGGAGAAAAACTGAAAGCATTTCCTCTAAAACCTGGAAAAAGACTAGGAAGCCCCCTTTCACCACTTCTACTCCACATAGTCCTTGAAGTTCTTTCTAGTTATTGCAATTAAAAAAAAGACATTAAATGGATGTGAATAGGAAATGAAGCTCAAACTATCTCTGTTAGCTGACAGCACAATCCTATGTATAGAAGACCCTCCCCCCCAAAAAAAACCCACTAGAAAACATCTAGAACACATACCTGAATTTAGAAGAGTAGCAGGATACAAACTTAACATCCATAAATTGTGTCCTATACACCAAAGTTGAATCAGCAAAAAGAAAAGTGAGGAAAACTATCCCATTCACAACAGCCTCAAAAACAACAACAACAAAACAATTACTTGGGAACCGATCTGATAAAAGAGGTGAAAGACCTGTAACAATGAAATATAGAGAGCACTAAAGAAAGAAACTGAAGAAATCCTCAGAAGATGGAAAGATCTCCCTTGCTCCTAAGGCTTCAGACTTTTGAACTGAGCATGCAGAGGGCATGTCCGTCATTAGCCTGTCATGATTCAGTGTGTTTTGCAGGGCATGGAATTGATCTAGAATTGTTCGCTGTGAGTTGATAATGTCTACGCAGTGCCCAGCATTAAGGAGTAAGATTGTGTTGAGTAATCTGAGTGAATAAAGCATTGAAAGGGGCAGAAGCGTGTGGACATCCTTTATTTCTGCCCTCGACTGCATGTGTCCCAATTTTGCCCCCTGAGGACAGTCACCCAGCGGTGTGGAGGGTCCAATCTGCAGGAGGGAGACTCATCTCTTCCTTGTCACGTTCACATGACACCCAGGTCCCCACTGGATGTCCTGCCAAGTGAGGTTCCCCCATTTCCTTGGGCTCTAGAAAGATCACGGTCTGGGTAGGACAGTGTGGCAGGTCCCGGAGGAACCTGTCTCCTCAGGAGCTGTGCGGGTCCAGCCAGGGAGACCCCAGGCCCCTCTCACGGCCTGCTCCACTGTGGGTGGAGCTCCTTCCATCTGCAGACTTGAGGCCCCTCATCCAGGGTCACCTTTCCATCTCTGTGACAAGTACCTGAGGACAACTGGAAGGAGGAAAGGTCCCTGTGGCTCCTGGTGAAGCCGGAATCACACAGGCAGACGGCATAGGTGGGTCATCAAGTCAGGTCGGTCCAGGAGGCCGATTTTCCCAGAGAGTCCAGGAAGTTGGAGACTGTCCCCTGAGGGACTGAAATGTGAATTCCTTCAGAGCCTTCCTCCACCCTAATGGGGAACTGCCCCAGGAATTGCCCTCCCTCCAGGGAGCTCTAGGGTTGATAATTCATGTGTCCTGGGCTGCACCACCTGCCCTTCCCCCTTCAGCCCACCTGGGTCCCACCTGTTGGCCCTCCCACCCAGCACTCCTGGGCCTAGTCCACAGGAAGGAGAGAGATAAGGGGGAAAGGCAGAGAACAAAGGAATCCTAGGACGTATAATAAGGGCAGAACACCTCGCTCCTCGGGACACCAGGACACCAGCTAGGGCCCTTCTCCCCAAGCGGGAGAAGTCTAGGTCACCCCTTTCTAAACAAGCCCTGCTTCACATGCTGGCCCCCCTGTGCTTCTCTAACGTTCAGACTTCAACCTGTGGGAAGCAGACTCCTCACCCATAACCAGCGTGTCGAGGGTTCCAGTGCGTGTTGGGCTGGCTCCATTGCTCTGGCCCATCTTACAGCAGAACGTCCAGGTGGAAGGCTAGACTCACAGCAGCCGGGAGGCAGAGAGAGAAAGAGGCCAGAGGCAGGAAATCCCCCTCCAGCTCACCCCCCACACCTGCTTTGTCCACCTATGCCCAGTGCTGTGGTTTCCACCATCTCCCTGTGTCCACCCAGCTACTGAAGGGCTGACCCAGTGATTCCGAGCCCTCGTCTTCCGGTCACCTCCTCAGAGCCCACTTGCAAACACTGCTGCAGATCAAGCCTCCAGCATGTGAGCCTGCAGAGGGACTCCACGTCCACACCTGATGGCAGGCACCTACTAAGCACAGAAGGACAGCTCTACCACCCCGAGGAGCACAGCGCTGGCTCCCCAGGACACCCAGCTCAAGGGGCTGCTCCACCCCACACTCCTGCTCTGGACCACTTTCCCAAAGGAGTCCCCATGCACGTTTCTGGGGAGGATGGGAGTGTCCAGCTTCCTGCTGTCCATGGGAAGGCCCTTCTCTTTACCACACCTGCTCTTCTAAGCTTCCCCTGGCCTCTTGGTGTGTCCAGTTAGAATATCTTTCCAGGAAGAAGACACAGATGAGGTCACTCTATTATATGATATCAGGACAGGGCTCCTCCATTATCCTCTTTGGCAGGTAGAGATAGGAAGGGACATTTTCCAGAGCTCCACGTCTTATCTGAGGTGGACTGCCATCAGCCAAGGGAGGCATGTGACCCCAGAGACTGGATGTCCACCCCCACACCATGTTGCTGGAGGCCTTTCTGGATATTAAAATCGCAACCCACATTGAGACAGCCAGACGGTCGTACACACAGAGAACGGACACTGCATCTAAACTGAGATTGTGGTTGAAAGAGCAGATCTCGTCTTCCCCAGGGTCAGGAGGTGAGTGTGGCAGAGTGGCTGCTTCTTGTGCTGATGCTGTCGGCCACAGGCCACCAAGCCCTGCTTCCGTCCTGACTGCTGTGCATGCAGCAGTGGTCCCAGAGGGTCACGGGCCACTCGGGTCGCGTGGGTACATTCTGCGATGCTGGAGCCTTGACAAGCCACCTGCCGAGGCGCTCTTGCAGACCTCCCTGCGGCTGAGCAGTGCTGCCGTGTTCCAGCCCATGACTCGGTCCCTTCAGGACGCGTGCATTCTTTGTGACAGTCACATCTCAATAGAGGGGTTTCAAAAAGATGGAGTAAAAGCCTAGAAAGCTTTCCAGTGTTTAGCGAGTGAGGAACAAGGCACCTGAAGTCTGCTTTGTGAGCTGTGTGAAGCCTGGGGTTGAACTGCTGTCAGGCAGACCCCAGCCTCACACTCTCCAAATGCCAGGCGGACTTTCATTGGGGACCCACACGGAGGTGCTGGTGGCCTCTTACCGCTGGGTGGACGGACTGGAGGCACCCGGCCTTCAGGAGCCCCAGGGCAGCAGAGGGGCCCAAGGGCTGCTGCCCAGTAGGGCAGGGAGGTATGTTGGGTCTCCTCACTGTGCGTGCACTGAGCAGACTGTGCCCCTGGTGACCTCAGTGCCTGCCGCACAGGGGGTCTGCACCCCGATCTGTAAGAGCAAGTCTAGGCTTTGAGGACATGCAACTGTTCTCCAAACTGCACCTCACATCTCTGAAGACAGAGGAAACCTCCTCCATGTCAGACGGCTTCTCATTTGTGCCTTCAGTCTGACCCCTGTCCTGCTTGTGATCTTGAGGTTATGGGGACCCAAGGGTCCAGAGGAGGGTGCTGGTGTCTCCAGTCTCCTCAGATGGGCCTTGCAGACCCCAGGGCTGACAGTCCTCAAAGACCATGCCCTTGCTGGGCACAGAGGCACCATACCAGCTGCTGGGAGGTTGAGGCAGGAGGAGCCCAAGTTCAAGGTCAGCCTGGGCAACTCAGCGAGAGCCTGGGCCAATATAAAGTAAAAAGGGCTGGGTGTACAGCCTGGTGCTGGACGACTCACCTACCACACACAGGACCTCTGGTTCACCACAAGTAACTCAAACAGAAATGAGCAAAGAGCACCCCATACCCTCGCCTCTGGCCCTATGCAGCTCCACATCCTCTAGGGTCCTTCTACCCCAAAGATTTTCAAGACCCCTCAGGTGCAATAGCTCCAAGGCCCCTGAAAGGCCTCTGCCACCTAAAACCAGTCCCAAAGAACTGTGTCCACCCCAGGGTGGGAACTGGACTGAGCTGGAGAGGGGCATGCCTCTGGCGCTGTGAGTGGACCCTGTCATGGCCTGTGCCCTTCACACTCTCTCCCACACACCTGTAGGCAAGGACTGTCATCGCCCAGAGGAGGAGGGGCACAAGGTCCCCAACACTTAGGCCCAGCTGGGCTGCAGGAAGCACAAGGTTGGGGAATCCCAGGGCAGGGGTGCGAGGGGTCCTGCCTCCTGCCCAGAGTGGGGTCTGCACCATCACCCACCTTCCCTGGACTCCAGCCAGGACGGAAGCTCTCAGCTCTGCCTCGAACCATCCCTGCCTTCAGCAACAAACTGAAAACATCCACCACCAAGATGGCGGCAAGGTGGACGCTGTCTGAAACGGCCCCTCCACAGGATCCCACACAGTCCAGAGCGGCAGACTCATCCATTTCTGTCTTCAGCGTCACTCAGTGAACACCTTATCCAGGCTCACTCTCCCTGCCCTCTCAGCAACCAGTCCTGGGCCCAGTACTGAGAGCGCCCTGCCTTGGCTCTTTTGATCTGCTCTCCTGGCGGCAGTGGGGACCCTGTCACCCAGAAGGACATATTTGGCCTCTGGTTCTTGCCAATCGGACTCTCAGAGTCCTTACAGCTGCTCCTAGAAGAACCAGAGACGCTGCAGAAGGACCGGGAGTGAGAAGACTGCCCGGAGTTATGGAGAGATTGCAATAAATCACCGAATCGATCTTAAAGCAGGAGACAGAACCTTTGTTGGCCAGCTGGGGGTCTGCATGCACCAGCTGGCAGGCCAAGGGAGGGCTGCCAGTCTACACCCTTTGTCCTCCTCTCGGGGTTAGAGGACACCTTTATAGTCCAAAACCACATGAATCATGAGTAGCTGCTGCTATGATTCAAAACCATAAGGAAACATCATGAGATCTAAAATCATAAGCAGAAGGGGGAGTGGGCCAAAACGTCCCTAGTTTAGCACAAGTTCAAGAATGGTTACCAACTTCTAGACAATTAAACTCCAAAAGGATCTCTTGTCCAAGAAAAATGGGAACCAAAGAGAACAATTTCACATTGTATAAGAATTGCCATTTTATGTCACCAAACACGCTGTGCTAAGCCACTGTAGATGGGGACAGAGGGAGGTGTTCCCATGGGAGAAGAACCTCTTACATGACGTGGAGCCTCAGGGTAAAATGGAGTTTGGTCACTGTCCATATAGCCTGGCCCGTAACAGTGGGAGGAGGGCTCTGCTGGATTTGTTAATCCAAATCACCTGGGCAGAAACAGACTCTGTGTGTGTGGCTGAAGGAGGTCATCTGACAAAATCCCTGGGTAAGTTCCTGGTGTCATGTTGGAACTGGATGGAAGACTGGAGGCTACTTCCACCCTCCCCACGTCATCTCTGAAGATCTGGCTGGTCAAAGTAGGTGGCCCTGACAGATGGAGAGAGATTCTTCTGTAGGATTCACTGGGCCTGAGCTCTCTTTGTGGGCTTGCTGGAGCTGCAGGTACCTGAGACACTGAATGTGTGAAGACATTTACTATTAAAAAAGGGTCCAAGTCTGGAAAGTTGGGCCGTCTGCACTACATAGCCTGTTCTGTGCCCCTTATCATTTTTATGCAAAGTTGTTTCTTTCTTTTTCTATTTCTGAGAAAAGCAAAGCCTGGTGTGAAGTGGAGAAAATACTGGAATGAAGCAACAATGTCAGGGAGGTCAGGGAGAAGGAAAGCCACGGAGTTCCAGACTGGCTTTGCTGATGAAGCTGTCGGGGCAGACAAATTGTCTGCACCTCTCAGAATGTGTGATGCAGAGCTCAGGAGGCAGGCGTGGGATGCAGGGGTGGAGGCCATGGCCCTTTTGACTCAGCACACCCTCCTGCCCCACAGGGCCGAGGCCAGGCAGCAGTTCAGCAAGCAACAGAGACACTGGACAAGCGTCTCCAGGTTGGCAGGAACACACCCAAGTCCTGGCTGTCCTGATGCATCTTAATGTCTGCTACTTTCCCCCCAAAAGTGCAAAAGGGGATCTGGGGATAGCTAATTGTGCCCAGAGCAGAAGAAGGCCAGGTGGGGAGTTAACACTGCCCACTGCACAACCTCCTCAGAGGACCCCTCCCAGCCCCCGTGTGTCACCCTTCCATGGCTGTTTCCAATGCTGGGCTTTGCTGCTCAGGCACAGCCGATGACTGCTGTGCCTCCATCAGGCTGGATGAACTCTGCTCTTGCCGCAGCATTTGAGGAAAAGTATCCATGCACACGGTTGCCCAAGGGAGACCCTGCACGCTGACTTACACACGTGTGTTTGGGGAAAGGAAGGTCCTAACATGAGTTCCTCACCTTAGGGTCCAAATTAGATGAAGTGGACTCATGGCCTCCCAAGGGATGAGACCACAGACACAGGTCCCTAGAAGACTGTGCCCCGAGGTTAAAGAGATGAGACAAGGAGAGAGGTCACAGGCCCTGGAGTCAGCCTGGATCGAGCTCAGGCCCTGCAGGCAGCAAGGGTCTGGGACTCCATGCTGACCTCGGGGGCTGGTGTGCAAGAATCCCCCCTGCAGGAGCAGCACCTCACAAGGAGTGCCACATTGAGGGCCTCCTGTTCTTCAGTGATGAAGCCCCATCATGCCAGGGTGCAGGATGCCATGATTGCCCCCCAAGGAGAGAGCTGAGGGGAACAGGCCAGGGCAGCAGAGCCACTGCCAACAGGTCTCAGTCTGTCAGACTGTAGAAGTGAAATCACCCAGGATGCTGACCTCGCTGAAATAGTACCTGCTGGGACTTCAGGAGTGGAGCTGGGAATAGCTGCAGCCACAGGAGGTCAGGCCAAGTGCAGCAGATGGTGGTCCACTGCTGGGCGGCCTCAGCTGTCCTCCCCAGGGCTCCAGAATCTCCCGAGGTGCAAGAACACAGCACAGAGCCACAGGCGCTGGGGCGCGACCCCATGCACAGGGCAGGCTTCCGATGGGCAATGCCCTGGGATGATGGAAGTGTGTCTTTGACACTCCACCTGGGACCTGGAGCGGCTGTTCATCTCAGCCTGGTTGTCCTGACTTCAGTATGTGGCTGCTAGACCCACTCTGGATAAAGCAGGCACTGCCGTGACGTTCACCCAGGATTCAGTTGTTAAGCCCAAACGACCTGCCATCTCTTCAACCAAACCCCATAGCTGCCTTCCCTGTTCCTCCCTGTCTCCTCACGGCCCTGTGTGTGCAAGGTGAGGGAGGAGGGACACAGTGGCGGAGGCCATGACCACAGGTGGGACCTGCTATGTGCCCGGGGCAGGCTCCAGGGTGCAGCTGGGCAGTGACCTGGAGAGAGGGGACTCAGCCCCCACAGGGAGCACGTCCTGGCCCTGCTCAGGACTGCTTTGAGGATAACAGAGGAGAGATGAAGAAGCACGGAGCAGCTGGAGCTCCCAGGCCCAAACACCACAGCCCGAGGACAGGCAGCTATGGGCATTTGACAGCTGAACTCGGCTCAACCTTCCCCTTTATCTTCACTAATGACACCATCAGATGTACAGGGAGAGGCACAGAGCTGGGCAGGGAGGGGTGTATTTGGGAGAAAGCTCAGGGCAGCACATCCAGATGTGTTGGAGAAAGGAGGAAGTCCTTCACCAACACCCGAGGTAGCAGGGTGGTTGAAAGGTGCCCTTCACCGGGGCCTGGAACACGTCTTCCCTGGGAGGTGCAGAGGCCTCATTTCTGAGGTCTGTGGGTGGGGCGGGGATCGGCACCTACATTGCAGGGGAGATTCTGCCCTGTGCGTTTTCACTTTCTCTCTTATTTAAAGGGTGCTGACACAGAGAGCTTCAGATGCCCTCCACACCAGCCTGCTCTCCCAGGAGCCTGGCCCTGCTGCTCCCAGGCTCTCGGTTACCTCCACCCTGAGTTCAAGGGGATGTGGACACAGCATGGAGAGGAGGAGTGAGGTTTCGACAGTGCCCCTTGAGGGCCAGAGGCTTGCTGCTCCCCTCCACTGGCCTTTTGGTTGATTTCTGAGGAAGGCAGTGTCCACCCAGAGCTCCATCTTACTCCAAGGGCAATCTGCACTCAGCTTGGGCCTGGTGGGCACTGAAGGCTACTTCCCTGGCTCCCTCGGCCCCCAGCCCTCGCCCACTGCCGCTGTGGAACAGGCTGCTTCGGCTGGAGGCAGGCCTCAATTCCCTGAGCTCCCTTTGGGTTTAGAGGAGAGGTCACCTAGAGAGTCGGGGCTCAGCACCCTGAGAAAGAGAGGAAGTGTTGAAATACCGTGCACATGACAACTCCCACTGGTCCCAGGGCCTACAGCCTCAGGTCTCCTGCAGCCAGAGGCTCAGGCTCAGCTTGGAGACCTAACCAGCACCCAAAGATGTGGAAGACACTCACATGTGGTGTGGAAATGTTTATTTCAGAGTGCTGATCAGTGATCTCTCAAGGTCAACTTGTGCCAGGAGGAGGAGGACTGTGCGTCTCTCTCTCTGCCTCTTCTTCATGGATGTCACTTTGGGTGCTCTGTATTCCTCAGTGGTCAGGAGGCTGGCTGGCTGGCTGTTATTAAGCTTCTTCTCCTCCTGCTTCTTCTCCTCCTGCTGCTGCTTCTTCCTCTTTGACAGTCTTGATGGTCTTTGCATTCAATGCATATGCAATGAGCAGTGCCGCGATGAACACATAGAAACGGCCATACATCAGTCTCAAGTAGATGATCAGTTCTGGATTCCGGTCTACCGTCCGCACTCTCTTTGGAAGCTGCCCACTCTCCACACTCCCACCATGACCTAATTTGTCACAATTAGGAGGCTCCCAGCCTACGTGACAGTGACAGTGCCTGTGATTGTTGCAGACCCCTTTATAACTGCACTTTTCAGGGAGACAGTCATAATCCAGTGCATTTATTGATGTGTTACATGAACTGCCAATGCACATCTTCCCGCTGCCACACGGGGTTCCTGTCCTCACTTTTCCAGCATCAGTGGACCCTGTTGAACGGTGTTCGTCCAGTCCAAAGCAGTAGGCCCCGTCGATGTAAGACTGGTGGAACGAAACGTGCTCCTGTAATATGGGGAGGCGGGTGACGTTATTACACTGCAGCCTTCCGCACATCTTGTCAGCTCCAGTACAGGGAGTGTACGCCAACTCATTCTCTGCTCTCCCACAGTGTCCAAATCGGTACGAGGCCAAGTTTATAGAGTAACAAGCATCCTCAGCGTTCTTAGCAGATTCACCAAAGATCTCCTTGCAGTGTATGGTTCGGTCGGTACAGTTGCCATTGTAACAGTAGCCGTCTTGACTGCATGGAGTTCCATCTTGCAGGTAAGTATCTTCAGGGCAGTTGCTGTCACTTCCAGAGCAGTGCTCTGGGAGATCACACACGTTTTGGACAGTTCTGCAAAGTGTCATCATGGGGCTGTGGGTGCAGTTGGCACAGCAGGCTCCTCGATCACAAGAGCTTCCCTCTGTAAATGTACACTCGGTGTTGCAGCAGCCACTGGTGTAACACTCCTTCAGGGGCCCACAGTCACACTGCTCCTGGCCTTCCACTACGTAATTCCCACAGCGGTTCATTGTTATGCTGCTATTATAAAGAACCCGCTCAGAGCGGTAATAGCACGAATTAAGTGAAGGATTACTAACTATATGCTGTATATGTACGAAGGAACAGTTACTGAATGCATCTGTTACCCCAGGCCACCTGAACATAATACATGTGTTCCTTCTCTGGCAAACACAGTTGCTTCCATCATACAGCATACCAATCATTCTCCCCTGCTGGTTGGCAGCAATGATAGCTAGCAATATCGCAGGCCTGTAGAGTGCAGCGACAAAGGTGAGGGATCCTTTATTGCACATACTATATGGAGCTGGTTCAAATGCAGATTCATGTGGTTTTTCTTTAAGTACTAGTGTGCAGGAGGCAGGTCTAAATGGCCAGTAGAATATATCCTCGTAATGTTTGTGTATATCCATCCCTGACGGATACCATTCACCCTTAGGAAATGAAACAGGATCACTCTCGGAATATACCACCACCATAGAAATATAGAACCTGAACTCAATACCCCTCATAAGGGTGTCGACTATGTTAAACATGTGTATTAGGAACTCAGAACACTTGCTGACATTTTCGTATCTGCTATACATGGAGCGGGAACACTGCACGATCCCCTTCAGGGCAGCTTCATGGCCACTATACATCATGCTTGAAATCCGAGGCTCTGCACTGTAGTTCAGTCCAGGGCTCAGGGGACTTGGGACATCCTTGTGGTCCAGACCGTACATTGGTCCCATGGCGTTTTTATTGGCCACCAACTGAGAAACGATGTGTTCAAACCTGTTTGAATCCCTGAGAGGAGAGATTTCATACGTGAGGTCATCCAACATCATGACACCTTCCATGCCCCCAGAGCACGTCTCTACAGTGACCGTGGACAGAGGAATGTCCTCCAGGTAGCCGAGGAAGTAACAGTCTTCAGGGAAGTAGGGGTAATCCATCTGCAGGGTTCCTTGGTCATCCTGAGTGGCCAACACCATGTGTCTGGGCCACAGAAGACGTTTTCTCCAAAGATGGATGACATGTCTCTGGCCCCCGAAACGCAGGCTGTAGGAAATATGTCCTGGAAAATGAAGACTCTTGCCACTTTGGACCTCCTTCTTAGGAACCACCACCTCAGAGGAGCTGTAGCGCCATGAGGGGTGGCCTGGAAAACACAGGACTGAAGTCCAGAGTGCCCAGATCCCAAGCAGCAAGAAGGCAGCCCTGAGAGGGACTGGTCCCTCGACCGGCCACATGCCCCAGCTCCTGGATATCTAGGGAGTGGAGAAGGAAAGTGTCCTCAGTGAAGCCAGGTCTGGACCCTTTGCTGGGGTGCTTCCCTCCTGAGGAGAGAGGAGGGAGGACAATGGGCCCCCAGAGGTTACCTGGACAACCCGAGGGGCTAGGTGAGAGTCACAGGGTGTGGTAGGGCCTGCACATGATGTCAGCTGGCAGGGCAGGGACTTGTGCAGGAGTGCTCACTGGCAGGAAGAGGCAGATTCAGCAAAGCTGCCCGATTTTCTCCTGCTCTCTGGAGATATATACTGGCCTCAGGTCCATGACTGCTGCAAGTACTGTCACTGTACTCTGTTCAGCTACAATGGGTCAAGGTTTTCTTGAGTCTGGGCCACATTTCAGTTATTTGGCAGCTGGAGTGAGACATCAGTATCATCCTAAAAGGTCTCAAAATGTTTTTTCTATTCTTTTACACATAAATGTCTTGTTTTGGTTTGTGGTTAAGGTCATTTTGGACAAGTTGATACTTTGGTTTTGGTGGGAACTTTGCTTGCTGTCTCCAAATCAACAGCTGATATAGAGTTAGTCCTGGCAGCCCATGGAGCAGGAGGATGCCTGAGGAGGCCTGGCTGGGCCTGGACAGAAGAGCCGCATCCTGGAGAGCCAGGCACCATAGTGGGAACCAGGTGCCAGTCAACTTGGGGGCAGCTTTCTGGTGCCTTGGTTGTGACCCAGATGCCCTCCGGGCCACCTTCTCATCACTCCCGCACAGCAACAAATTCTCTTAAAGGCAAAGACTTGCTATCAAGAGGAGGCTTCCAAGAGAAATTGAGGCAGGTACTGCTCAGCCTCGTCTTCCTGGTTTGTTTGTTTTTCTATGCATAATGTTCATTCTGAATAGAGCAGGGAGTGTCCCTGCCACGGATTCCCCTCTCTCTCCCTCTTTCTCTCTCTCCCTCTCTCTCCCCTTTCTCTACCCCTCTTTCCCTCCCTCTCTCCCTCCCTTCCCTCCCTCCCTCTCTCTCCTCCTTCCTCTCTCCCCCTCCCTCTCTCCCTTTCTCTTCCCCCTCCCTCTCCTTCCCTCCCTCCCTCTCCCTCCCTCCATCCGTCTCCCTCCCTGTCTCTCTCTCCCTCTCTCCCTCTCCCTCCCTCTCTCTCCTTCTCTCTCCCTCTCTCTATCCCCCTCCTTCCTTCTCTCCCTCTCTCTCCCTCTCTCTCCCTCTCTCTTCTGCATCTCTCTCCTTCCTTCCCTCCTTCTCTCTCCCTCCCTGTCTCTCTCTATCCCCCTCCCTCCTTCCCACCCTCTCTCCCTCCCTCTCCCTCCCTCCCTCCCTCTCTCTCTCTTCTCCTCTCCTTATTTGGGACTAGCTTCTGCATCTCAGAGAAGACATTTGACCTCTGACTTCCTGGCTCTGGCTCAGGTCCTTGCCATGTTATTCTCAGGTCCATCTGCTGAGCAGCCCTTGCCATGTGTCGACCTTCTCTGTGGTGGGCTAGAGGGGCTGCACCCTTTGTGGCACTGTGACCTGGGATTCAAGCAGTGGGAGTGCTGTTTCTCTGACTTATTAGAAGGACCTTGACAACTGTGCCAAGCAGGGCCCCTGGCCAACACGCCCTCATAGGACCCCAGGCCATCACTCCCGTGAGGACCCTCATCTACTAAGGTGGGGCTCCCCTAGTCACCTCCATCTTGGGACACTTCAACCGCTGTCATAGTCCCCACCACATTGAAGCCTGCCCCTGGGGACACCAGACAGGGTCTGGAGACAGCCAACTGCCACAGCATTGCATGCCAGAGAGCTACTCTCCAAACACGCTGCCCAACACCACCCAGTCTGCCCCGAAGCCCCATCTCTGAAGTGGCCACCTCCATCTTGGGACACCTTTGTTGCCATCGTGGGTTGTCCTCGCTACCACCATCACCATCTTTAGTTGGATGTGCAGGCCCCAGAGCTCAGCCCACAGGACCTCTGGAAAGAGAGGTTCCTGACTGAGAAGCAGAAACAGAGGGATGACAGAAAGACAGTTTAGAGGCCAAATTAGAGACCAGGAATTGTGGGGTCTACAGGTGACAAACAGGGATAAGACCAGTGCCACATCACACAAATGGGCCCCAAAGGAGATGCTTGGAGGACGGCAAGTGCTATGCCCCACCTCCAGGAGCTCTGTGCCCAAGGCCAACCCTCCCACCCTAATAACCAGCACCATCCTGAGGGTGGAGATACCAGCAAGCAGCAGGCCCCCACCTCCGGGATGAGAAGGGAAGCGGGGAAGAGGCTGGACTCCAGCAGGAACCACCCTTTAATTGTTCATCAGGATTTTTTTTTCTTTTCTTTTATTCCTCTCTCTTCTCCCGCCCTCAATCCCCAACATTTGTGAAACCAAGTGCTTTTCCTGCATTAGGCTACTGAGGACTGGGATGTCTGTGTAACACTATATTGCAGTTGTGTTGTGGACACTTTGATCTTTTATTTTTCCATTTTTTCTTTTTCTTAATAATTTTGTGTGTTGTACTCTCTCCACATTCTTCCCATTCATCTGTCTCCTTAAAGTTTTTCTCTCTCTCTTCTCCTGCTACCAGCCAACTTCTTTTGATTCCTCTTTCACGCTTCCTAAGATCTAATAACTCTGTGTCCTCACCCCCTACCTCCTTAACATCTCACCCTATATACCCCACTCCTGGTTCTCTTTGTCCACCATCAGACACTGTGGACCCCTTTGGGGCTGGGGTTGTGCTCAGTGGTAGGTACACATAGTGCTCTCAGCGCATGCATGAGGCACTGGGTTCGAGTCTCAGAACCACATAAATGTAAAATAAAGACATTGTATCCACCTAAAACTAAAAATGTTAAATTAAATTAAATTTAAAAAGAAACTGTAGACCCTTTTGCAAATCTACTGTTAATGTTGTAGATAATAATCTAACTCACCATGCTGTCTGTTGCAACAAAACTGTAAACAATCTAATGGGAGCTATTTGGTTTAAGGCGACATATTGTTCACATTAGGATCTGTTGATATTGATCTCCCTCTTAAAGGAGATGTATTGTGTGGTTGTGATTGGCAGTTGCCCATTTCTTGGAGGATTCAAGGAGATTCTCCCAATGACCCGTGTACCACACATTTTGCAAAGTTCTCAGGACATCAGCTTAGGCAATTCTGCATCTTATATAGGAAAGGAAAGACCTAGTTTCCTCTGCATTATGGGAAAGAAGCAAGTTGAACTAGTGCATGTTCAGGTGGGTACATCACGCCTGGTACACAAATATACTGCATCTGCACACATACAGACATGCACAGAATGATATCAACCAAACATGTCCCCATCTCAGTTGTCTATATCTCTCCCTGCACTTCAAAATTCTTCACCAGACAGAGGACTACAGAGACTGTTTCAGAAGAATGTGCAAAGCCTCCTGATATACCAGCAGTCATTGGGAAAAGAAAATCAAAATCACAATGCAATAACACCACAGAAACTTCTGGGTGACTATCATCAAAACTTTAAGTTAACGAAGATTGGCTAAGATGCATGTAGTTTGCAATCCTGTGCCTTATTGGTGGAATATGAAATAGTGCAGCCACTGTGGAAAAACAACTTGTGCTTCCTCAGAAAGTTGAACATATTATTGCAATACGGCTCCCAAACTTCATTCTAGTATGCACACAAACAAATTTGAAGCAGGCCAATTGCTCTCTCCAAGAGTAACTGAGGCCGCATACTGGGAAATAGCATGGTCTTATCAGCAAGTGGTGCTGGATCAAATGCAAACACACACACACAACAGGCACAGGCTCTACAAGCTCCTCCAGAATCAGCTCAAAATGCATCTTAGACCTAAATGCAAAATGCAAATCTATACAATTTGCAGAGAAAATGAATGAGGAAGAGAATCTAGGTTCCTCTTAATGTCCTATAAGATTCAGATCTAACCACAATGGGCGACTCACAAAGGAAAAATCTGACAAGTGGAACTTTTAAGAATTAAAATCTCCTGTGTGTAAGACTGCTGCGGAAATGGAAAGACAAGAGGACTGTATTGGACAAAGCACCTGTGTCCAAAGTTACAAATGACTCTTGAAAAATCCACATTAAGAAGCTGAACAACCCAAATGAAATGTAGGAAGAATGTCCAAAAACACAGGCCAGAGAAGATCTGTGGGGAGAGATGGCCTGCAACGCATGCTTCCCACCCTGCGTCACCTGGGAACAGCAAATTAAAGGACAACAAGAACCCACAACACACCTACTGAAAGGGCTCCAACCCCAAATAGAAAATGCCACACTGGCAGCGTGCCAACCAGAGCCAATGCCCCATTGTGGCCAGTGGGACCCACACTGAAAAGCTGTTGGAGAGTTTCTTACAAAGCCAGCCCGAGCCCCGAAGCATACCCAGCACACGGACTCTAGATGTGTGTCAAATAGATTTCCAAATGATGGGAAGTGGGGGACGGGAAAGGTCAGTCAGAGGGTGGCAGACAGAGCTGGAGAGGAGCAAGAGGCCCTGGCAGGGTGACTGTGGAGCGGGGACCATACTGTGTGTTCCGAGCAGCTGGAGAAGGGATGTGGAATGTCCACCCCAGTGAAATAATACTCTTTCCAGCACAAGGGTATATTTACCATGAATCAGACCCTGTGCCATGCATACGTGTACAGGAACATTGCATGGTACCCCATGGCTATGTGCAATTTTTAAGTGTCTAAGTATTCATTAAAAGCAGATTAAAAAAATTGGGGGCTGGGGTTGTGGCTCAGCAGTAGAGCCCTTGCCTAGCACATGTGAGGCTCCAGGTTTGATCCTCAGCACCACATAAAAAATAAACAAACAAAGATGTTGTGACCATCTACAATTATTTTTTTTTCTAAAGTCAAATAAAACAAAAAAGTGGGGCTGGGGTTGAGGATCAGTGGTGGAGCACTTGCGTAGCGCATGTGAGGCACTGGGTTCAATTCCCAGCGCTGCATATAAATAAATAAATCAATAGCCCATTGACCACTAAATATATATATATATATATATATATAATTTATATAAAAGAAAAAATGTAACATGTACCAGCAAAATTCGGCCTGAGATGTTCACACCACTGCATGCACAACCCACAACCCCACAAACAAGTGAAGGCCCCTTCATCTGTGAAGGAGCCACCACGATGGTCCAGCCATGCAGGACAGCAGCCTTTCTCATCACTTCCTGTCCTTACGAGAAAGAAAAGGGGTGTGTTCTGCTTTCTGAAATCTGGATGATGGACCCGGATAGGTAAGTTTCACTCCCCTTCCCTGGGCTACGGAAATGCCCGTGGAGCCATTCTTCCCAGCCCTGCCTTCTCTTCAACACCATGCTGCTCTTTCACGTGGAATGGCCAACATTTTTGCTTGGAGAAAATGAGGAGACAGGTTTACTCCTGTGGTCTCTGCTTCCTGCCAGTTTCCTGTTCTTTGTTCTTGAGTTGGTTTGGGAGCATCTCCCAGACCTGGAGATGGTGTGTTCAGTGGGGAGCGAGGCCCAGGGCCCAGGGCAGGCTCTGCCTGAGGTCAGCACTTCAGCTGCGGACCTCCTGAAGGGAGCTGCCCACCAGACCCACTAGGCGGTGCAGTCCTGGCCTTTAATTCTGAGGCCGGTCTGTTGGAGTAGCCTCTATTCCCATCTCTCGCCAGCCCAGGGCTGGTCTGCACCTCCTGGGCTCTCTGTAGGGCAAGCAGAGTGGGAGCGGTACTGTCCTGGGGAGGGAGTCATGGTCACCCTCCTGCTCGTGGGTGTCCTCTCAACCTTCAGCAGAACCTCATGAACACTAATCCCAGCCCAGTGCCACCACGTCCTCAGACCCTTCTCAGACATGACATGCCTGTGACCAAGCTCCTGCTAAGAAGTCATGTGGGTAGGGTCATTTTCCTGTATCAATGCCAAGACACTATCCTCTTTTGTGGATGGACACACTGCCAGGGAAATCACTAAGAATCTTTCCCATGACCCATCTCTGATTAGCACAGAACATAACGTCCCATGCCTGTGGTCAAGGTCTGGAGTCTGCACAAGAGCCCTACACCCACCTGCACAGAGTATTTCCAGACATTAAATTTGCAGGCACAACCTGACAGCTTCACATAACACCCCGAGAGAAAACTTGGATATTTTACGTACATGCCCACTGACCACAGCACCATTGCGTCCATAGTCAGAACAAAGAACAGCTTGGCCAGGGCGGAGAGCTGGTTCACCAGGGCCAGGTGCAGCAGCTCCCACCCAGCAGCCCAGGTTACTAGGAAGCAGGGACAGTCACCTGGCTCAGCCTCTTCCACCCCAAGGGCACACACTCAAATTATGCTGGGCACTGACAGAAAAAGTCCCCACCCCAGGCCAGGCCACTGTAGGGACCTTCACCATGCACACACCAGGCAGATGCTGTGGACCCTCCTCTGCTGCTGGCTGCTGGCCTGGGTGTGGAAATCCTGGACCAACTTACCATGGCTCTCTGTCTCCTGTGTCCTGTCTGAGTTACTGCAGGAGCTGGGCCCAGCTCTGGAAAAGTCCTCACAGATTTTGTGCCTCACTGACCCGTGTCCAGAGCCTCACTCTCTAGCAGGAAGTACCAGAATTGGGTCTGCCAACATCCTGGGAGAACACTGGAGTGGGTGGGGTGCCGGACAGGGGCCAAGAGGAAACCTGGCTTTCCAGGCCACGTCAGCATGGCTGCCCACACGTCCAGAACCACTTCTCCCAGCACAGTGGAGCGCTATGCATCACTGTGTGACAGGCATCACAAGGGCTGTGAACGGCACTGTGAGCCCAGACTGAGCCTCCCTGCAGGGCACCCAGGGCCAGCAGGGGCCCCCAGGCCAAGCAGCCAACACTCAGGACAGTGGGAGGTGCTCAGGAGCCCTCTACACTTAGGAAGGTGGCCCCAGCCATGGTAGAGTGCAGCTAAGGGTGCCCTTTCAGGGACAGTGACTGCGCTCCCGTCCATCAGGCCTCCTCCTGCCCTGTGGTGGGGTTAGTCAGTTTGCACTGTTGTGACCCAAGACTCAACAGGAACAACCTGCAGGAGGAATCTCTACTTTCACTCACAGTTGTAGAGGTCTGGTTCCACAGTCAGCCAGCTCCACTGCACTGGGCCTGCGATGAGAACAAGGAGAGAAGGTGTGGCAGAGAGAGCTGTTCCGCTCACAACAGCCAGGTCACAAAGAGAGAGAACTGGGAGGGTCAGGGACAGTTATCACTCCCAGGGCATGTCCCCAGTGACCTGACTTCTCCAGCCAAACCCCACTGCCCACAGCCATCACCTCACAGTCCATCCCAATTGTTAATCCACCTGAGGACTCGTGCCCTGGAATGTCACAGCCCACACAACCTGTGTGTCCTAAAGCCCCACCTCTGAGATTTATTCATCTGTGGACCACTCGTCTGATCATGGAACATTGTGAGGGCCTCCCAGATACAAGGCACGTATTTTACCACTGCCCTGCAAACTAAAGCACACGTCACAGTGTGAGATGCCATCTCAACCTCCCAGAGAGTCCCCCAAAGTCTTAACCATCTCAGCATAGCTCAGAGTCCAGGCGGCCCAGTCTCCTCCAAGACTCAGGTCCTCACAGAACTCAAAGCACGTAGTCCAGGCCCAGTCTCCTCCACATCTCAAGTCCCCACAAAACTCAAAGCAAGGAGTCCAGGCCCAGTTTCACCAAGACCCAAGTCCTCACAGATCTTAAAACAAGTAGTCAGGCCCAGTCTCCTCCAAGACTCACGTCCTCACAGAACTCAAAGCAAGTTAGCTGCTTTCAAAAGACAATTGCATTACATTTGGACAAAACAGGATCAGGGAACAAAGAACATTAGGGAGGGGGGGTGTGGATTACGGATCATATTTGTAGTGATTACCAATAGTTCTGTTTCTCTTCTTCTTCCAAACACAGGAAAGCATCCTTTCTTAATCCCATCAAATGAAGCATGGTGTTGTGACTTCTTTGGCCACTAAACTAAGAGGAGCAGGAATGACCTGGCTTCCTTTTGGTTGGAAGCCCTTCAATACAGTCTGCCATTTCCTCTATGTTTCCCCTTGGTTTGAGATGGTGATGTCATTCACAGTTAACTCTTTGTCCCCCTGTGGCCCTGAGTGACTAGATGATCAGACCCTCATCCCACCTGTTTCAGATAGGCAGTGAGAGAAAGAAGTAAACATGTGTCGTTCTAGACCACTAAGATTTTGAACATGTTTGTTACTGCATCTGACTCAACCTAATGCAGCTAATTTGGTTGGGTTGGAAGCAGAGATGCCTGCTTATAAAAGGGAGAGGTTGGAGCAAGGCCAAGTGAGACCAGATCTGAAGAACTGGAACTCTCAGACCCTGCACAATGGTCTGAACAGAGTGGGCCAGTGAAATGGAATCCAATGGAAATAAATAAATGTTCTTTATTTCTCCCCATGGAAAAAATATAGACAATTGCCCAGAGAAAGCATTCCTGTTCCAATAGGGAAGAACAGTGCATAGAAATAAGAAATGCAACCAAACGGACCAAAACCCAACTGGGCTTACATGAAGGCCTGTAGCTCCACGTCCAGCACCCTGGACTTGGGTTGCTCGGATACCAGCCAAAGGGCCTGGGTAGCCCGACCCATGTGGCTTGGCCTGCTGTGGCTCACGTAGCCTGTCTCTGGTTGGCTGTGCTTGACTCCTGCAGTGTTCTCAACAGATCTCCCACATTCTTGCTCTCTGCATTCTCCACCAGCAATCTCGGCTTCAGAGGTTCCTTGAGCACTGCCCTTTTGAAGTCTGCCTACAACATGGTGACGCCTCTCCGGCCTGCACCTCCGGAATTTTCCAGACTCCTCCCCATGCCAGTTCCAAAGACTCCTGAACCACTTGATCAGGTGAGTCCCGGCAACGACCCACTTTGAACACTGATTTCTGTGTTGGTTAGCTTTGCATTGCTGGGACCAAAACACCTAGAAGTTCAGCTTGGAGAAGGAAAAGGTTCCTGTGGCTCGCAGTTTCACAGGTGTCCATGGTCAGCAGACCCCATTTCTAGGTGCCTGAGGTGAGACAGAGCAAGCAGGTGGGAAGGGGTGGCAGACGAGGGCTGCTCAGCTCATGGCAGCCAGGTCACAGCGAGAAGAGCACAGGAAGGAGCCAGGGTGTGAGTACCTCCACCATTTGCTGCTCAAGAAGCAGATTCTCAAGGAACAGCTTCTCAGTGCCCCTGCACCCCCCTTGGTCTAAAGACAGAATGGAGACAGAGCTGCCCCCACCCCCCAGGGCTGTGCAGTGAGGCTCCTCTGCTGTGCCTCTCCGTCTTCCTGGAGCCACCTATCTCACTGGGCATGGGCTTCTCCCTGCCCCCAGAGGCCATGATTCCAATCTCTGCTCCTCGGCTCTGGATCTCCTTCACACAGATGCTCAGGATTATATTGAGTCTGCCCAGAGGGTCCAGGAGAATATCCTGCCCTCTCAAGACAGTTGATTGAATCATGTGTCAGGCCCCTGTTGCCAGGGAAGGTCACAGAGACACAGCTCCTGGGGAGGAGCCCAGGGACACCTGGGAACGCTTGAGCCTGCAGCCCAGGTCGCGGCTCCACAGGCCTCACTCCTTCCTTCGTCATGACCAGGATGTGTGTGGAGCACAGTGTCATCATCAGCCTCACCAGTGTGTGTGCACGCTCTCCTCCGCCTGTGCATTGAATCCCCTATTTTCCCCTTTTTTTGCTCCCAATGTGGAGTGAGTACCATTAAAGCGTAATGTTTTTTTCCTAGAGCCCTTTGAATATCTGCTCAGTACTGTTTCAGTTTGGATACGATGTGTCCCCCAAAGCTTCTGGTAATGTAGGAATGTTCAGAGGTGACATGGATCAGGCTAGGAGAGCTGTGGCCTAATCGGTGGATTCATCTGTTGGGCGGATTAATAATTTGAAAGGGCTACTGTGCTGGGTAGTGACTGAAGTGGGGCCTGGCCAGTGCAGGTGGTGCCCTGTGGCAGGTCTGGGTATCACCTATTTTGTCCCTTGACGCCCCCCCTCCCTGGCAACCACTCGTGTGCGCCTTTCCACCACATGATCTGCCCTCCTCAGGGCTGGAGTGGTGGACCCTGGACTGAGCCTCCACAGCCATGAGCCAGAAATCGAGCTTTCCTCCTCTCTGTGGTTCTGGTGTGTGGCAAGGGGACACAGGCATTGCTCCCAGACCAAAAAGATAACATCAAACATCAGTGAAGAGTTGTTTTGCTGAAAAGATAGACAACATTAACCAACTTTTAGCTAGAACAAGAAAAAAGAGGAAAGACCCAAGTAAATCAATCTGGATATGATAAAGGAGAGATGACACATGATCCCACAGAAACCCAGGGCCAGGGGACCGGGAGGGACACCGGAATGCCAACTAACTGGAAGCCTAGAAGCAGTGACGAACCCCGGACTCTCACCCACCACTGTCCAGCCACAGGGAAGGGGAAGTGAGCAGACCAGGGGCCAGCAGCAGGTGGAGTGGTGGCCCTGCCTTCCAGGAGAAGCCCAGGGCCGAGCCTCCACGGCGGAGGGCTCCTGATGCTCAGAGAGGACCGACACCCACTCTTCCCTAACTGCCCCCCAGGAAAGGTGCCCAGGGTTGGTGTGCTTTGCCCACAGCGGTGCATGTCCCCAGTGTGGCAGGGTGAGAGGTGGGGGGCTTGGAGCCCAGACTACCTTATGTGACCCTATTTGGAGACAGGACCTTTCCAGAGGTAACCACGTTAAAATGAGGCCAACAGAGGGGCCCCACTCCGGACACGTGGAGGGCAAGTGTGTGTAGGAATGCTTTTCCTAAAGCTGCGAGGCCTCGTGGGCGGTGCTGAGTCACTGAAAGCCACCCTCAAGAGAGGGGCCCAAGAGTCAGTCAGCTCCTGAAAGAGCGGGGCCCTTACCAGGGCATGGCCACTGGCCCGCTGGCCCGCCGGCCCCGTGGCTGGCTTCCCTCCCCGCCCGGCTCCCCCCTCTTCAGGTGTGTGCCTGAGGTGATTCCTTCCGCCAGTCGGCCCTCTCGGAGCCTGAACAAAGGGGCCACCCATCAGACATGCACCCTCCAGAACCTTGACTTAACTGAGCTCTCTTCATCGGGAGATACCCAGACGCACGCGTTTTCTTATATCTGCAGAAAACAGACCAGCACAGGATGAAAGGCAGGGAAATCTCAGACGTCCATCCTACAAGGCCAGTATTACCCTGATTAAAAAAAAAAAATGAAGAATATAGATTCAAAAATTCTCAACAAAATGCCAGGGCACAGAATCCAGGGGCACACCTGGCTGCAGGGACCTCAGCCTCTCACAGCCGGGGACCCTCTGCCCTCCCTATTAGAATGGCCATCACCACAAAGGTGCCCAGCAGCAAATGCTGGAGAAGCTGCCAAGGAGCTGGGGCCGCACGCACTATCCCCAGGACTGCGTGTAAGTGTGGCAGTGCCAGAGGACAGCATGGGGTCACCTCGTCGAGCCACAGCAGGCCACAGCAGATTCAGAGAGGCCAGGCTGGAGAGATGGCCATGTTCGTCACCACTGGGCAATGGCCATGCTCATCACCACTGGGTGGTGGCCACTCTTCTCACATCTCACCCAGAAGCGAGTCACCGAGGGTCTATCACGTGTGTTGTCACACAGTGCACGCCTTTCATCCGTAAAGGTACAGAATCTTGACGTCTAGGATGGGAGCCCCAAAGCTGGTGCACAGGCTGCCAAGAAGAGGGTCCCTTACCAACCTGTGGAACCACCTGCGATGCTTGGAGGCCTCACCTCGTGGAACCTAGGTGAAGGGACCCGATGTTAGACTCAGCAGTAGATGTTTTAATCAGCTGTCTGCTTAACAAACACCTTTAGGAGGGATCCCACTGATGTTAGATCCATTTGGCGCGTCTTCTCTGTAAAAACTTCACACAAATGAGACTCACCGGCTATATCACAGCAGGCTTGACTCACATTAGAGTCAGTTTAGACAGCTGAATTAGGAGGAGCTCTGAAATCCTCAGGGAGAGGTTTTAAGGTAGAGTGTATGAACAAGATCGTTCCCCGTTCCCGTTCCCCTTCCTGTGTTGTGGCACTGAGGGAGGAACTGGTCCAGAAGGCACGGAGGTAAGACCTTGTCCTGCCACTCTGATCGTCCAAATGTGATGGCCCAACCAAAAAAGCCTGTGATGTGGGGCATCCCTCTGCCCTGTGGACTGAGGAATATGCGAAGGGTAAGGAGGACATCTAGTGGCCGTTAGATGTTTAACGGCCTTTTCCAGGAGGAGTTTATAGAAGCAATGAATTTCAAAGTCCTCCCTTGCAGTCAATGAAACTTGTGCAGGACTTAGGAGCACAGTAATGACAAGGGGAGGATGTAGGCGGGAGCACGGGAACAGAAAGAATATGCATAAGAAGCAGGATAACAGGAGGAAGGTGCAGGGGGGGAGCTCCGGAACAGGGAAGGATGAATGTGGAGGACGAAAACAAAGGGAGGGTACATGGGGACCATAGGGGAAAGGGGAGGATGCACGTGGAACAGGGAACAAGGTGAAGATACACATGGAACACGCAAACAAAGGGAGGATGCACGTGGAGCACGGGAACAAGTGGAGGATGCAGATGGAGCTCAGGAACAAGGGGAGGATGCAAGTGGAGCACAGGATCAAAGAAAGGATGCATGTGGAGCACAGGAACAAGGGGAAAAATGCATGTCGAGCACGGCAACAAGGTGAGATGCATATGGACCATGGGAAAAAGGAGAGGATGTACGTGGAGCACAGGAACAAGGGGTGGATATACATGGAGCAAAGGAACAAGAAGAGGATGCATGTGGAGCACAAGAACAAAGGGAGGATGTGTGTAAAGCACAAGAACAAGGGGAGGATGCATGTGAAGCACAGGAAAAAGGATAGGATTTAAGTGAAGCACAGGAAGAAGTGGAGATGCATGTGGAGAACAGGAACAAGGGGAGGATGTAGGTGGAGCACAGGAACATGGGGAGGATGCATGTGGAGCAAGGGAACAAAAGAAGGATGCATGTGGAGCACGGGAACAAGGGGAGGATGCACGTGGAGTACAGGAACAAGGAGAAGATGCATATGGAGCACATGAACAATGGGAGGATGCATTTGGAACACGGGAACAAGGGGTGGATTCATGTGGACCATTAGAATAAAAAGAGAATGCATGTGGAGCACAGGAACAATAAGAGGATGCATGTGGAGCACAGGAACAAGGGAAGGATGCATGTGGAGCACAGGAACAAGGAGAGGATGCATGTGGAGCACAGGAACAAGGAGAGGATGCATGTGGAGAACAGGAAGAAGGAGAGGATGCATATGGAGCACAGGAACAAGGGGAGGATGCATTTGGAGCACGGGAACAAGGAGAGGATTCACGTGGAGCATGGGAACAAAAAGAGAATGCATGTGGAGCACAGGAACAAGGGAAGGATGCATGTGGAGCACAGGAACAAGGGGAGGATGCATATGGAGCACAGGAACAAGGGAAGGATGCATGTGGAGCATGGGAACAAGGGGAGGATGCATATGGAGCACAGGAACAAGGGAAGGATGCATGTGGAGCATGGGATCAAGGAAAGGATGCATGTGGAGCACAAAAACAAGGGGAGGATACATGTGGAGCACAGAAACAAGGGGAAGATACATGTGGAGCACAGGAACAAGGGAAGGATGCATGTGGAGCACACAAACAAGGGAAGGATGCATGTGGAGCATGGGAACAAGGGGAGGATGCATATGGAGCACAGGAACAAGGGAAGGATGCATGTGGAGCATGGGATCAAGGAAAGGATGCATGTGGAGCACAAAAACAAGGGGAGGATACATGTGGAGCACAGAAACAAGGGGAAGATACATGTGGAGCACAGGAACAAGGGGAGGATGTACGTGGAGCACAGGAAGAAGGGGAGATTCATGTGGAGCACAGGAACAAGGGGGGATGGACATGGAGCACAGGAACTAGGAGAGGATGCATGTGGTGCACGGGAACAAAGGAAGGATGCATGTGGAGCATGGAAACAAGGGGAGGATGCATGTGGAGCATGGGAAGAAGGAGAGAATGCATGTTAAGCACAGGAACAAGAGAAGGATGCATGTTAAGCACAGGAACAAGAGAAGGATGCATGTGGAGCACAGGAACAAGGAGAGGATGCATGTGGAGCACAGGAACAAGGAGAGGATGCATGTGGAGCACAGGAACAAGGAGAGGATGCATGTGGAGCACAGGAACAAGGAGAGGATGCATGTGGAGCACAGGAACAAGGAGAGGATGAATGTGAACCACATGAACAAGAGGAGGATGCATGTCGAGCAAGGGAACAAGGGGAGGATGCATGTGGAGCATGGAAACAAAAAGAGAATGCATGTGGAGCACAGGAACAAGGGAAGGATGCATGTGGAGCATGAGAACAAGGGGAGGATGCATATGCAGCACAGGAAAAAGAAGAGGATGCATGTGGAGCAAGGGAACAAGGGGAGGATGCCTGTGAAGCACAGGAACAAGGGGAGGATGCATGTGCAGCACAGGAACAAAAGGAGGATACATGTGGAGCACAGGAAGAAGGGGAGGATATACATAGAGCACAGGAAGAAGGGAAGATATATGTGGAGCACGGGAACAAGGGAAGGATGCATGTGGAGCATGAGAACAAGTGGAGGATGCATGTGGAGCATGAGAACAAGTGGAGGATGCATGTGGAGCACGGGAACAAGGGGAGGATGCATGTGGAGCACGGGAACAAGGGGAGGATGCATGTGGAGCACGAAAACAAGGGAAGGATTCATGTGGAGCACAGGAACAAGAGGAGGATGCATGTGGAGCACGGGAACAAGGGGAGGATGCATGTGGAGCACAGGAACAAGAGAAGGATGCATGTGGAGCACGGGAACAAGGGGAGGATGCATGTGGAGCACGAAAACAAGGGGAGGATGCATGTGGAGCACAGGAACAAGAGGAGGATGCACGTAGAGCACAAGAAAAAGGGGAGGATGCATGTGGAGCATGGGACCAAGTTTAGGATGAATGTGGAGCACGGAAAAAAATGAGGATGCATGTGGAGGAAGGAAACAAGAAAAGGATGATTGTGGAGCACAGGAAAAATGGGAGGATTCATGTGGAGCACGGGAACAAGGGGAGATGCATGTGGACCATGGGAACAAAAGGAGCATGCACAGAGAGCACAAGAACAAGGAGAGGTTGTACATGGAGCACAGGAACAATAAGAGGATGCATGTGGAGCACAGAAACCTGGGAGGCTGCATGTGGAGCACAGGAACAAGGGGAGGATACATTTGCACCACAGAAACAAGGAAAGGATGTACGTGGAGCACAGGAAGAAGGGGAGATGAAAGTGGAGCACAGGAACAAGTGAAGGATGCATGTGGAGCACAGGAACAAGGGGAGGATACATTTGCAGCACAGAAACAAGAAAAGGATGTACGTGGAGCACAGGAAGAAGGGGAGATGAAAGTGGAGCACAGGAACAAGTGAAGGATGCATGTGGAGCACAGGAACAAGGAGAGGATGTACATGGAGCACAGGAAAAATGAGAGGATGCATGTGGAGCACGGGAACAAAGGAAGGATGCATGTGGAGCATGGGAACAAGGAGAGAATGCATGTGGAGCACAGGAAAAAGGGAAGGATGCATGTGGAGAACAGGAAAAAGGGGAGGATGCATGTGTGGCACAGGAACAAGGGGAGGATGCATTTGGAGCATGGGAACAATGAGAGAAATCATGTGGAGCACAGGAACAAGGGAAGGATGCATTTGGAGTTCGAGAACAATGGAAGGATGCATGTGGAGCACTTGAACAAGGGAAGGATGAATGTGGAGCACAGAAACATGGAAAAGATGCATGTGCAGAACAGGAACAGGGAAGGATGCATGTAGAGCAGGAAATCAAGGGGAGGATACATGTGGAGCACAGGAACTAGGGAAGGATGCATGTGGAGCATGAGAACAAGTGGAGGATGCATGTGGAGCACGGGAACAAGAAGAGGATGCATGTGGAGCATGGGAACAAGGAGAGGATGCATGTGGAGCACAGGAACAAGGGGAGGATTCATGTGGAGCACAGGAACAAGGGGAGGATGCATGTGGAGCATGGGAACAAGGGAAGGATGCATGTGGAGCAAAGGATCAGGGGGAGGATGCATGTGGAGCACAGGAACAAGAGGAGGATGCACGTGCAGCATTGGAATAAGGGGAGGATGCATTTGGAGCACGGCAACAAGGTGAGATGCATGTGGACCATGAGAACAAGGGGAGGATGTACGTGGAGTTCTGGAAGAAGGGGTAGATATACGTGGAGCACAGGAACAAGAAGAGGATGCATGTGGAGCACAAGAACAAGGGGAGGATGCATGTGGAGCACAGGAAAAAGGAAAGGATTTAAGTGAAGCACAGGAAGAAGAGGAGATGCATGTGGAGCACAGAAAGAAGGGGAGGATGTAGGTGGAGCAAGGGAACAAGGGAAGGATGCATATGGAGCACAGGAACAAGGGGAGGATGCATTGGGAGCACGGGTACAAGGAGAGGATTCACATGGAGCATGGGAACAAAAAGAGAATGCATGTGGAGCACAGGAACAAGGGAAGGATGCATGTGGAGCACAGGAACAAGGGAAAGATGCATGTGGAGCACAGGAACAAGGGAAGGATGCATGTGGAGCACAGGAACAAGGGAAGGATGCATATGGAGCACAGGAACAAGGGAAGGATGCATGTGGAGCACAGGAACAGGGTAGGATTCTCGTGGAGCATGGGAACAAGGGAAAATAGTTGTGGAGCACAGGAACAAGAAGAGAATACGTGTGGAGCACAGCAACAAGGATTCTTTTGAAAAGAATCCCCTTTCCCTTTCCTTCCCTTCAGTAAACTCATTCCTGCTACTCTGAACGACGTGGCTGAAATCTTTCTGACTTGGTCTCAACAATCAGGGATGGGGGTCTTCACGCTGCCTCAGTTTCCCAGAAGGCCCAGCTCTGTGACACAGCTGCCGAGTAGCTCCAGAGCCTTGGAATGCTGGCCTGGGTGGCTGGTCCTTCTCCCGTCCCAGCCGCAGCAGCACCCCACCCCCTGCTTCAGCTTGTGTGTGGGGCTGCACACCCTGCTCAGTAGGGAAGACCAGAGCCAGCTGCCCCTTTGGGGGGCCACAGGTCCCCAGCAGTGTGTGCTAAGGGAGGCAGGGGAGCTGTTGGTGTTGGTGAGACATGAAAAGGAAGAAGCCCCATCTCCACCCTGCTGGGCACGGGCAGAGATGTCCCTCCCAACGCTGGGGGTAATGCAGAGGCCAGGTGTGGCTCAAGGCAGACCGTGTCCCCTGTTCTGTGCTACCTAGATAGGGTAAGGAGCTCCAGGCTGTGAGTAGGCATAGTAGTCTCTGCCATGCACCCCGAGAGCTGGCAGAGGCTTCTCGCATCCTGGTGAAGGGACACTTGGGCCTAGGACCCCACACACAGGAGGGGTGGCCCTGGATGGCTCCTGAGACCTGCAGGGCACCACAGAGCATCCTGGGGAGGCTGGAGCTGGGGCTGGGGTGGGGCCAGCAGAGCCCAGACACACGAACCCATGGGACTGGACAAGGGCAGGTGGGCTGAGCAAGGAGGGTGCCCAGGACCCCACACTGCCCCCAAAGCCCAAGTGGCTGAGGACACAGGTATGAGTACCTCACAGATTGACCAAAGAGGGGAGTCTTGGAGCTTTGGGGGCAACCAAAAGGAAGCCCACTGAAGAGTGGAGCAGGAAGACCCCCCAGGGCAGGGGCCCACTGGAAGGGTCTGATTTGTGGAGTCCCTGCTGAGGGGCGCCCACAAGAAGGGGCCATGAGCCTCACCTAGAGTGGCCCCTCTTCCCCACAGCACTGAGCTGGTCCCCAGCAGCTGCCATTTGCATGAGGACATCTTGGGCACATCTGCTGGCATGTTTAACCAGCTGCACTGCACCCTGGGCCCCGAGCACCCAGACACCTGGGACCCTGGATGGGCAGCAAGGGCAGTCCTTGGGGGCCAAGGAGGCTCTGCTGGGGACGCTGGAGCTCTGCAGGTACAGAATTCAGCCTGAAGTCCAAGGCCATATGCCCCACTACTGGCTGAAGCCCAGGGAGTGCAGGGAGGTGACAGATCCTTCCCAGGGCCAGCTTTGTCACTTCTGTGAGGTGGTCATCACCATTGGCACCTGGCGTTTCTCAATCCTCTATTTACCCACCTTTAAGGTCCTCCAAGGGAGCACAGAGGGCTCCAGAAACATCCAACTCCTCTATGGCTCCAGGAGGTGAGAAGCTGGGAAGGCGTGGAGAACTGAGGACAAGGGGCCCTTAGCCAGAGGCTGGGTCCAGCAGGATTCCTCCAGGAAGGGCTCTGCTGGCCCCTCCCAACACAGCACGCAGTAACACAGCCATCACTCTCCCTGGACCCAGGGGCCCAGTCCCAAGGCTGACCCTGGCCCCACCATAGGGCCATCAGGATGAGCATGGCCTGGGGCAGTCTGGGAAACTGTCGGGACAGGTGCCTGGTCACTGGGTCACAGCCCAGAAGAAAAGCCCCACCTCAGTGCTCAGCACAGAAACCTGGGAGACACAGCAAGTAGTCGAAGCTGCCCAGAAGAGAAGCTGCCCGCGAGACCGAAAGAATCAGTGGTCCCTCGAGCGGCTCTGCTGGCCTCTTGGAGGTCGAGAGGTGACCTGAGAAGAGGAGCTGAGAAGGCTGCCTTCCAAAGACCCCACAGTGGGCCAACAGGAAGCCTGGAGGGACACCTGCCACCAGGGGCAGCACTGGACACTGGTGCCATTCCAGGCCAGGCAGCTGGTCACGACGTGAGGAAGGAGATGGAGTGACCACTGAGACATGTGACTAGGTCCCAGGTGTCCCTTAAATGACTTCAGAGCCATCTTCAAATGACCTTCTTTAAAAATGGACAACAGCCAATGTCGGCCCAGCAGAAACGAAGCAGCCAACTGGACAGCACACCAGGAGGAAAGGTTCAGCGGGCCTGACTCTCGCGAGTCCACTGGGGTTGCTGTGCAGCGGGGGATCCTGGCGATAGGAGTCCCCACTTGTGGGGAAGGGAGGTTCCTCTAGTAGCCCTGGTCCACTGGGGTAACTTCTGGCCAGCGACTGACCCCGTGACATTACCATGGGTTCACTTGTAGTGAAGCCCCTGGAATAGGATGGCCACCACCACCGTTCCAGAGAGGACCAGCTAGGGTCAAAAGCTCCACTGCCCAGGGCGGAGTGTGGGGAGCCATTCTCACACATGACTGGGCAACTCCCAGATTGGGTGTGAGGCGCTCTGGCTAAACTGTGTGGGAGCTTTCCCGACCCTCTCCTGGTGAGAGAGCCTGTCCGTGTGGGGGTATTACTGACCACTGACCCTAGGGCCAATCACTGACACTGACCTTGGAGTGCTGCCCCTCTCAACCTTCATTTTATGGAATTCTCCCCTGAATGTCTTGTTCCCCAATAAAAAGCCACTCCCTGGCGTGCTCTCTCTCTCTGTCCTGCTAGCCCTGAGTAATCCCTGCTGCCCTACTGTGTGGTTCAAGGTGTGAGCCAGAGGGAGAGCCATCTCAGACCTGGTCATAGGAAAAGGTAACTGAGTCTGTGTGTTTATTTGATCTCACTAGCTAACTTTTATGCCAAGAACCTCTTTAATGAGACCATTGCGCTGGCCGCATGGTGGAATTGGCGCCCACGAGGGGGCGTTCTAGATTAGCTAGATTGAGTGGGAGCGCGCTATAAAGATAAAGGAATTGGTGACAATTTTGGGTCACAAAAGTACCTGGAGATATTGAAGGAAAGAGACGTTAAATTAATTAAAATGGGAAATTCAACTTCTACGGATAAGGAAATGTATCTGACTATTTTAGACACTATAATTAATAAGAAAGGAAAACAGATAAAGAAAACTCAGTTATTACAATTCTTAATGATTGTAGGCGAATTTTGCCCTTGGTTTTGTGAACAAGAGTCCCCAAATTTACTTACTTGGGAGAAACTAGGAAGGAAATTACAAAAAGTTTGTCTTTCTAATGAATTACCTGGAGGCATAGAACACACTCAGAAAACTTGGAGGGCTCTGGAAATTTGTCTTTTTGAATATATGGGCCAGAGTTCAAGTGGCCCCCTGAAGATCTATTAAAAGGCATTCAGAGAGCTATTAGGTCTATTCAAATGGAAAATCCGCCTGAGGCTAAGTTAATTCCCTTTCCCTTGAGCCCCTTAAAAACAAAGGCTCTAGGGGCTAAAGTTAGGAATGTGACTTTAAACTTGCATATTATAGAGAGGAAGATCATAGAGAAGAAACCTCCACAGTCCTAGAAAGCCCTCTGGAAGAGGTAGACGATCTTCCTGGGGAAGAAAATCTGGAAGAGATTCTTAGAGAGGCCCAGAGTTCTTCTCCACCACGTGGCTTAGAAGCCCAATTTCAAAATGGCGACAGCACAGATTCTACCCATGACTCGCAGTCTGAGGGAAAAGAATCAAATGTTGAAATTCAGGACTTACAGAGAAATTTTAACAGGCTGTGTTTAATACCACCTGCCCAGGCTATTCGAATTCGGCCATTACCTGCTAAAAGGACAAAATTTAACAGGATCTCTGAATTAACAATGACTTTTCTTACCCTGTTTCAGCGAGGTATTAAGAAGGCTCAAGAAGCGGTGGAAAATATTAGCGGTTTCAAATTTTTATCAATAGATGTCTTCATATGACTGTGCACTAGCTTCCCATTCCTTACATCATCAAAATGCTTCTAGCTTACGTAAAAATTTTAATATTACCAGAGAACAATCTCGTCAAATTATAAGCCAATGCCCTAAGTGTGTTATTCACATTCCATCTCCACCATTGTTGGGGTGCAGCGGAGCGACGGAGGGGAGAAACCACACAAGAGACTCACTTCATGCAATCGCAAGGGGGAAGTTTATTGAGGATCCTGTTCCAGCGCGCTGGGACTCTGTGCCCACTCAAGAAGGGAGAGCAGCTCAGAGCCCAGAGCGGAGGTCAGGTGGAGCTTAAGTACACTTTTTGGAGAGGGTGGGGGGCTTTGCATACATCAGAACAAATCATCATGAGGCGCGGGAAAATTGAACAACAACCCTGAGTCAGGATTAGTGCATACATTGGCGGGAACAATTTAGGCAGAGATGATTGGTCATTTCTAAGTGGGGTATACATTTAAACTGATTGGTTCTGGGGCCTAGATGCGTACGTGTCATGCTACCTAGAGCCCTTAGCTATTAATCAACCAGGGAATCAATGGAGACATTTACTAGGCAGTTCCCTCATTGTTCTAACAACTTTACAGGGATTACAAGTTCCGGGGATAGCAGAGGAATTGTAACAATAGACTTGTATGATTGTAACAATTGTCTTTTACTTTTTAACCCAATCCCTGCACTTTGGAAACTTTAGGATGCCTGGTCTTTTACATTTTAACTCAGGCTCTGCAGCTTAGAATCAGCTTGGAAATTTTACCTTTACACCATCAGGGGTAAATCCCCATAGATTAAAACCAAATCAAATATGACAAATAGATGTAACTCATATTCCTCAATTTGGTAAACAATGTTATGTCCATATCATAGTGGACACTTATTCCAGATTTATTTTTGCCACAGCACGTACTAAGGAAAATACTCAACATGTAATTTCTCATTGCCTAGCAGCTTTTTCTGTATTAGGGTGCCCCATGCAGATTAAAATAGATAATGCTCCAGTTTATATAAGCTCTTCTTTTCAACAATTTTGCCAAGAGTTTCAAATTAATCATAAAACAGGAATTCCTTATAACCCCCAAGGTCAAGCCATTGTGGAACGAGCTCATTTATCTATTAAACTCCAATTACAAAAATTAAAGGGGGGGAATAGGGTTGTGACTCCCCAAAATAGCCTCAATCATGCCTTGTTCGTTTTAAATTTTTTAAATTGTAACGCAGAATGTCACACTGCTGCTGAGAGGCAAATGTCTCCCTCAGTAACAGGCCCTTTAGGCAGAGTTTTGTGGATTTACAGACCGGTCAATGGAAAGGCCCAGACCCAGTGCTTATGTGGGGCAGACGTCATTCTTGTATCTTTCCAGAAGGTGCTTTTCATCCTATTTGGGTTCCTGAACACACAATCAGACATGGAAGAGATAGAACTGAGATTCAAGCCACTGAAGATTGATCCGGAGAAGCCCCCATTCAAAAGGAAGAGATATCGAAAAAAGATGAAGAAAAACCAGACTGACCCAGACAAAAAGCTGATTTTATGGGAAGACGTGAAGAAGCTAACAACACAGGCTTCCCAAATACTTCGACTCCTAGGAACAAACAGGACCCCAGTCTTGATGGTAGGGTCAGTAATTGCCCTGCTGGGCTGTCAGGTAAAGGGGAATCAGATAGACACTTACTAGACATATTTCCCAGATCCACCCCTGGTACACCCAGTTGTGTGGACTGGAGAATCTATTCCAGTGTTTACTAATGACTCATTCATGATGGGAGGATTTACAGATACTCAATTACTCCCAATCATGTGACTAGATTTAATTATTCTGGCTACAGTGCCCAATTACCTTTGTGTTGGTCCCACAATAAACATGCTGGCTGTCTGAAAGTATCATTCGAGGAAAAGACAGTGATTGGTAGACTTAGACTGACGAATAATTCTATTTATGGAGACTCAAAATCTTATACTAGATCAGTAATTAAGATGGGACTTTCCCATAACAAGCCAGTCATTTCTGTAAAACCTCCACGGATACCCCACTGTCCAAATAGTTCTACAATTGAGATTGGCACCTTTCCTAGATGGATGGATTGTATAAATACTCTTCCTGTACAACACAAGGTGTCTAAAGATAGTGGGTATATTTTAGACTGGTCTCCAAAAATTGATAAGAGACAATTATGAAGAAATTCTGCTATGACACCTGCAGGATTTGTTAGTAATATTTTGACTTATAGTGAGGGTGGTATTTAAAAGGATGTTTGGCGCTTAATTGCTGCCTCAGAATTCTTACATTTTACAGACAAGCCCTTATCAAAATTTGTTGGCAAGAACTGTAAGGAGGGATCTTGCTATGGCTTACGAGCCTGTGTCCAGTCTCCTTATGTTTTAATTATTAGAAATGTAAAAGTTAAATGGATAGATGACAGATATACTGTTACTTATAACAAATGTAACCTAACCAATTGTATTACTAGATATAATGAAGGAAAAGGAGTGCTGATACTTCATCAGCCCTCTTTTGTTTTATTACCTGCTAATATTTCAGAGCCATGGTATGCTGATACTGGTTTACAAGTCTTGCAGCAAATTCATGCCCAGCTAGCAAAACCCAAATGTGCTATTGGAATTATAATTGTTGGTGTTTTGGCGCTAGTCTCTTTTATTGCCTCCACTGTCTCTGCATCTCTGACAATGTCTCAAAATATTCAGCATGAAAAATTTCTTAATAATTTAGCTCAAAATACTTCCAAGGCTCTGCATAATCAAGTAAATATTGATGAAAGGATTGAGACTAAATTAAATGCCTTAGAGGCGACTGTTATAAACATAGGTCATGAACTTTCAGCTTTAAAATTTAAAGAAAGGCTTAAATGCCATACAAATTATAAAAATGTGTGTGTTACAGCTGCCAAGTACAATGCTTCTCTCTGGGATTGAGAAAAGGTTAAAAACAATTTGTTAGGTATTTAACAAAATAGTAATAATAGCTTGGATATTCTGAAACTTCATCACCATATCCAAGACATTCAAAATAATAGAGCTAATTTTTCGGATCCTTCTTCTTTGCCTAACCAAATATTACAGGAGTTAAATGGATTTAATCCTTAAAGTATTCTTAAACACTCGGCCTACTACATTATTGAATTATTCTCTTTGCTGTTAATTCTCTTTTGTGTTGTAATTATAGGATGGTGAGTCTTCAAAACAAGAATACAAAAACTGCAAAGAGTAAAACATTGCCTCATTTTTAAGAAAAGAAAAGGGGAATATGTGGGGAGCCATTCTCACACGTGACTGGGCAACTCCCGGATTGGGTGTGAGGCACTCTGGCTAAACTGTGTCGGAGCTTTCCCGACCCTCTCCTGGTGAGAGAGCCTGTCCATGTGGGGGTGTGACTTACCACTGACCCTGGGGCCAATCACTGACCCTGACCTTGGCGTGCTGCCCCTCTCAACCTTTATTGGATGAAATTCTCCCCTGAATTTCTTGTTCCCCAATAAAAGGCCACTCCCTGGCGTTCTCTCTCTCTCTCTCTCTCTCTCTCTCTCTCTCTCTCTCTCTCTCTCTCTCTCTCTCTCTCTCTCCTGCTAGCCCTGAGTAATCCTTGCTGCCCTACCAGGTGGTTCGAGGTGTAAGTCAAAGAGAGACCTGACTCGGATCTGGTCATAGAAAAAGGTAACTGAGTCTGTGTGTTTATTTGATCTCACTAGCTAACTTTTATGCCAAGAACCTCTTTAATGAAAACAGTGTGCTGGTCGCACGATGAAAGCGGACGAAGAGTTGGACTCCCAATAAGGGAAGATTGCTGAAGGGGGCCCCAGTCCTCAGTGCAAATGATAAGTTTGACCCCCTCTGTCTTCCATGCTCAGAGGTGACCCACCCTCTCCCTGAGGGGGCTCTGTGGGCTCCCTTGGCCTTCCCTCCCCTTCACTTGTGACACAGTCCTCTTGCGTGATTTTGGTGTCTGACTTTGAATTTTCTTTCATTGGAACACAAGAACCGAGATGTGGAGTTTCCCTGTTCCCCTGTGGCACCAGGATGCAGGACTCGGAGTGTTCTCCTATTAGAAACACCTGGTGTCCCTAGGAATCCCACCTGGGCTGGGAAGTAGCTGGGCAGAGCAGGCTCTGCTTCTGCAGAAGGTGTGCTCCTGGCCTGGCTCAAACCTGGGCGGAGTGCACCCGCTCTGTCCCCAGACTGCTCTGCCCCTGGCTCTCATGGCGGAGCTGGGATACACCTACACAACTGGCCAGTTCTAATTGGGGCGGGAAAGGGATGGGCTATAGTTAAAATGGCATTGACTGGATGTGACATCACAGTCAAGGCTGGAAGCTGTATTCCAAAAAGGGACTACTGGACTTCCTAGTTCTCACAATCTCCCTTTACACCTTTGGGGCTCATTTTTGCTTTGTTCTTGTGCCCTTTGGTCCTGCCTGCATCCTAGACATACTGGCTTGTTGAGGTGGCAATTGCCCATAATAATGAGTCCTCCCCTTTTAGCAATTCAGATAGCATCAATGTCTATAACTTAACTTCAATGTCCCCTGCAAGGGACCTGCGCTCCAGGGAATGAAACACTGGTTGGACACTCTGGGATTCCCTGACCACCAGGCATCCGATCTTGCAAGACCATCATTGAAGTAAAGCTTTGCTTTCTGCTGCCCCTCGTGTCTCCTAGTCCACTCTTTGGGCTTGGACAGGTGAGCATGTTCCTCACCCAGCCACCATCATAGAAATAAAGACACACTCATTGGTTGGGGTCCCTGCCCACTGGAGTCTTGGAGGGTTGGTCCTGCAAGGGACCTGCTTCTCAGCCAAGAGCACTGACATCTCCCCAGCCCCTGGAGGGAAATGGAGGCTCTGCCAGGATCCAGGATGGACCAAAGGACACCCAAAGTGGGACAGGCTTTTCTTCATACTCCAAATTGTGAAACTGCGCAACGCTTTTTCTTTAAGATTCTTAACATTTAAAACACCATTGAAGGTTAAAGCAAATAATAAATATAGAAAAAATAATCCAACAGTAAAGGACTAATATCATTAGAATGCAATGAATTTAAGCTAATTTTAAAAAGAACCAATCCACTGACCTGCTCCTGCCCCCCTGTTTGGCCCCTCCCCTGCTCCTGCCTCTCCCCTGCTCTGCCCCTCCCTGCTCCTGTACCCTTCTGAACCTACCCCTTCCCTGCACATGGGCCTCCTTTGCACCTGGGCCTCCCCTGGACCTGGGCCTCCCCTGGACCTGCGCCTCTTCTGCACCTGCCCCTCCCCTGCACATGGGTCTCTTCTGCAACTGGGCCTCCCCTGGACCTGGGCCTCCTGTGCACCTGCCCCTCCCCTGCACATGGTCCTCCTCTGTACCTGGGCCACTCCTGGACCTGGGCTGTTAGGTGCAGGGCAGGTTGAACTAAGTTGTCTGCAGGACACGAAGAAGGAATGTTAGCTGCAGGATAAGCCAGGCACTCAAACCCCCCTCTGTCTGGTCCTTTATCACCTGTTTGCATCAAGTCTGAACACTCAACCCCACTCGAGGCTGTACACTTGACCCCCCACCCATGTAGGAAACCCACATCTGACCCCTGCCCCATCTTCCTGAAGGTAGAAGATGACACCCTTAGAAACTACTGTATGATTCGATCACTGTATGATCCAATCACTGTATGCCAACAAGGCAGCTTGCAGACCCAGAGACACCATTAGATTTGGGCTATAAAAATTCCCTCCTGCTGGGGCCTCTCTTTCTTGCTTTTCAATCACTCTTGCTCCCTCTCTATTTCACTCTTACTCACTCTCCCTCTCTCTTGCTCTCTCTTTCCTCTCTCTGAGACTCTCCCTCTCTCCCTCTCTATTGCTCTCTCTTTCCTCTACTCTCTGTCTCTCTCTCCCTCTCACCTTCTCTCTCTCTCTCTCTCTCCTCTTTCTCACTGCTGCAATAAAGATCTCTTGATCACTCCAAGAGTTCTGGTCACTTTCCTTTCATGAGCCTCCTCTGCACCTGGCCCTCCCTGCACCTGGCCTTCCCTGCACCTACACCTCACCTGTGCCTGGTCCAGATTCCACTGGGACTGGATTTTTACCAAGAGCACAGTGCATCCAGGATGGGGAAGATCCTCTGGGAGTAAGAACCAGCGAGACCTGTGGTCACAAGGGTGGCCAATTCCAGATAGACTTTAGAGAAGGCCCAAGTCCGGGGGCATGAACACAGCCAGTGAGTGCCACTCAGCCCAGGCAGCACCCCAGAGCTGGGTCCTGGGAGACCAAGCCTCCCTTTCAGACTACGGAGCTGCTCATTGGGGGACTCTTTTGGCTCCGCCCACGTGACCCAGCCAATCGGCCTCAAGAACAGGAGGAGTGGGCGGTTGAGAGGCTTGCCAGAAGCCTGTGGTGGCAGTTGGGCTCTGAGGGAATTCCTGAATAGCTTATGTGGTAAGGCCTGTGTGTTCTAAAAATAAAGTTCTTTTCTGCTTGACAAGTGGCTCCTGAATTGTGCCCAGGCAGACTGTGGCACCAACCCCCAGCAGGATGTCACCACAGGCCTTTCCAGGAAGTGGCCTGACCCCCATGTACTGGGCAGTGACTAGGCACTGCTGTCTGTGAACTTGCTGGAAACCTGGCCCAGGAACTGGGAGGGGCCTCTGTCGGCAGGGCTTTTTGTGAAGGGCTCTCCTACTGTGTAACTACTATAGTGGCTACCACAGTGGTAGACCCAGCAACAAAAACCCAGAAAACCAAGGGCGTCCTGAGCTCACAGCCCTGTGGGCAGCAGGGGCAGGCACTGGAGAGTCCACACCAGGTCCCAGCATCTCTGCCCACCAGCTGGAGCCCGTGCACAGTAGGAGCCCACCAGCTGGAGGCTTTGGGGTTTGAGGTGACTGCACAGCCACATAGAGCACCTTGCCCTTGGCCTCCAGCAGCTTCTCGACAGAGCCCAGCAGCCCCAGCAGAAGTGGAGCCAGCTCTCCTCCCCAGGAGCCAAAGGCCTCCAGCCTCATCCTGGCCTGAATCAGTGGGCTTCACCCCCAAACCTCCCAACGGGAAGGACCCCCAGAGACCTTTGCCTCTGAGAGAGCAGGTAATTCTCCAGGCCCCACTCAGTCACCCAGGAACAGGTGCGAGGAGCACAGGAGGGACCCCCAAAGTGTAAGCACAAACAGCCACCAAGTCCAGCACCCTGTGGAAGCACAGAAAACCAGGATGCAAACAGAGCCCACAGTCAGCTCTCACTCCCAGAGTCCATCCCTCAGGCCCTGAGGGCTCCCTCTCTGGGCAGGAAAGGCCCCTGGTGACAGAAGGGCTCAAATTTCACAGGGTACAAGGAGGGCACTTAGTCATTGGAGACTGAGGACCTGGGATTGGACAGTCCTGAAACTAGTTGTGCAGGTTAAAATTCAACTCAGGAAGCAATTGTAAAAAGTTTAAACTCCTGGTTACCAGGAGGAGGTAGGGGCTCAGATCCCACCCACTGCTCTTATTCTTCCTCTGGGATTTCTTGTTTCCTGTAGTGTCATATTTACCTATTTCCCTCCTTCTAGGACTAATGCACCATGGGGAAGTGTAATGTCTTACTTTCCCTCCCTCCTCCGCCCAGGCCCTTCCCTTCTCCCAGGGCTGTCTGGGGGATGTTCCCACCTTTCACAAAGTAGGGTGCCTCCTGGGAGCCCCAGCTCCACTGGCAGCCTCAGAGGGGGTCATGGACCACCTGGGGCCTGGGGGGGGGGGCCTGTGCTGGCCTTTCCTGGGAGCCTCGGGAAGCCAAAGGACAGCCCTGGAGCTGGCCTACTCCCTGCTGCATGGGGGCTTCCCGGTAGGCACACAGAGGGCTCAGGGAGGGCCGGGGCACCCCACCCGCACTGACCAGACGAAGGTGGTGCCTCTGGAATTTCTCAGATCTAGTTACTGTCAGGGGGTCTCAGGCTGTGGTTGGATACAATGTCTTATATCCAAGTACAATGTACTCACCACAGTGGTGCCACCCATAGCAGTAACCAGAGCCACTAGACAGGCCCCTGTCCCTGGCCTGGGGCCCTCCTCAGGTGTGGGCGCTCAAGGCTGCTGATCCGATCTCACCCTCGCAGTTTACTCCTCTATGTGCAGGGCTGTGTGTCACAGCTGGGCCACCAGGAAAGACGCCTGCCCTGCCAATGCCGCCCGGCAAGGCCACCCAGCTCCTCCTGGGTCTCCAAGGCTGAGGCAAGCCACGTCACGGTCTCCACTGTCCCTGCTCTCAGGGCAGGAGTCCTAAGCTCAGCAGGCTACAGACTGCTCCCCAGGTTGTCTCAGGACCCCCAGCACCTGAGACCCTCGACGCTGATGTCCAGCGTGTCCCAGTGGCCCTGGCCCAGCTCTGAGTGTGCAAAGACGAGGAACACAGGTTGGTGTCCCCCAAAATCCACTCCAGGGTCCTGAGCACCTCACAGTCTGCTCACACCCCACCCCAATCTCTGGACTACAGTTCTGCTGAGCCTCACAGGCTGGCCTCCTCAGCCCTGGTGTCCCCTGGAACAGCCCACTGCTTGGACTCCTCCCCCACACTCCCTGGAAGCCCCCTCCAGCCCTCCCTCCGGGGCCAGGCTCAGTTGTTGTCAGGGGACATCAGACGGTGCAGCTGGCTATAGCTACCGCAGTGATGCTGCCCAGAGCAGAACCTGGGGCAGCTGGATGCCCCTCCACAGCCCCAAGCCTGGCAGCTGCCCCGCTGGGTCTTGGGCCCACTCAAGGCCACTGATCTGACCTTGGCCATGAAGGATAGGCCCCTCTCTTGGGAGGTCCAGATTCTAGAGCAGAGGCAACTGTCCCCATGTCCATGCGTGGCTGGAGGGGCAGAGCAGGGGCGAGGAAGGGAGAAACCCAGAGCCCCTGCATGGGGAGAGGGCCAGGGCAGAGCCAGGACCGGGTCCTGCAGGGGACTGGCAGTGCGCCTGCCGTCTGCATGGCCAGGTGGTGCCTGCAGCCCGCGGGGGTTCTGAGACAGGCCACAGCAGGGCCAGGCCTGAGCAGAGAGTGGGCCCAGGCCCAGGGCCCTGGAGAGCAGCAGGAGCTCAGAGGGCTCACGGGCCCCACGGGCACTGGCCCTCCCCAGGCTCCACCTTTGACCCACATAGCAAGGGAACTAGAGTCAGGGCAGAGGCCAGGACACAGCTGACCAAGTGGCCAGGCACCTTGGCTACATCATGCTTTGGGGACCAACCTGCAGGTGAACCCCTTCCTGCTACGATCTGGGCCTCAGGGGGACTCAGGTCACTTCTGGGGGATGTCCTCCCAGCCCTACCTACAGCTCACCATCCAGAGCACATCCTTCTGAGGGGCCCAGGGTAGATGGGCAGACAAGCCCAGGCCTTGGGGACAGACCATATTGTTAGGGCCTCTGTCACTGTGTCAGTAGATAGCAGATACCACAGTGATGTGACCCATGTCCCAAAGCTATTGCCACTCCCAAGTGCTGGGCTGGTCATCTTCACCAGTTCTCCAATAGACCTAGGAGGGTACTGACTCCTCAGCAGCTGCTGTCCGGAGCTGGAGAGCCAGAGCAGGTCCAGAACACGGCGGGCTGCCACACCGAGGCCCTGGATGGCACCCAGTGTCCAAGGCAGAAAAGGGTATGAATGCCCGGTTGTCCCAGCCACATGTCCCAGCCACATGACCCCCAGGACAAGGAACCGCCACCTCCCCGCCACCCTGGGTCTGCCTAGCCCCAGGTGGCCCACGCCTGTCGCCCACATCCCCCCTCCCAATGAGCCAGTCTACCCAGCTCTACTCACGTGAGACCTTACTTACTGCTCACCAAGAAAGGCCTGACGTCCTGAACAGATTCTGAGCAGCCCTGAATCACAGTGGATATAGCTGGGATCTACCCCAGTGAGAAGAGCTCTGCCCAGAACTGCCCACGGCAGCTGGGGAGCACAGCCCACACCCACCCTAAAGGGTCTGTGGCCTCCAACTATTCTCAGTTAAGCCCAAGTGCTCAACTGAGGTCACCCACCCTGGCTCCCACTCTTGCTCTGGGGCCCACAGGGTCACCCCGTGCCCAGTGCTGGGGGGCTGGAGGGAGGTTGTGCAAGGGAATCTCTCACAGTGGGACACCCCCCAATGGCTCAGGCCAGGCCCAACATCCCCTTGACAAGCCTAGCCCTCACCTAAAAGTGACCAGTCGGGCATTTGACCCCTCAGACTGGATGAATCCAATGGCACCTGGACCAGAGCTCTAGAGGGCAACTTGGCTGGACACTGGAGCCCCAGGGCCTGGGCTGGAACCATGGCTCTGACCTGGCCAGCCCAAGCTGAGACCTGGGAGGAGGGCAGGCTGGCAGGCAGCTGACCTGCACTAACAGGACAGGGCCGAATGCCCCAGGGGAGCCAGCTGCACTGAGACCAGAAACTTCTAGAGCTCAGGAGAGAAGAACCCAGTGGTCCAGGGAGACCTCCTCACAGCCAGACAGGACCAAGAGGGACACTGAGCCCACCTACAGGGACCCCACAGGCCTGGGGTTTCTGCTGGTGTTTATGTCCCTGTGAGGTGGAGTAGCTGGCCCCACAGGGTCCCAGCAAGCCAGAAGCACCCCAGGACAGCTCCACGGGCAAGAGGAGGCATTTGGGTCAGAGTGCAGGCCAGCGGACACCTTCCCAAGGACTCCATGCCCACTCTGCACTCAAGGAGAACAAGGACAGCCCATGTCGGAACTCGGATCTCAGGCCAGGAGACATGCCCCTACTCACGTTGCAGCCAGGAGAGACCCCTCCCTGGGCTGGGCCCTCCTGGCAGGCGGAAGGGAATTTGTGCAGGCCTGAGACACTGTGCATATGATAGTACCTGGTACGCACAGTGCCACATGTCACACATAAAACCTGCCCGGAAGCCACCCAGAGCCCAGGTGACACCCCAGCCCTACTCATTCGAGACCCTTACTTACTGCTCACCAAGAAAGGCCTGACGTCCTGAACAGATTCTGAACAGCCCTGAGTCACAGTGGATATAGCTGGGACTACCACAGTGAGAAGAGCTCTGCCCAGAACTGCCCACAGCAGCTGGGGAGCACAACCCACACCCGCCCTAAAGGGTCTGGGGCCTCCACCTGCAGGACTCAGGCGCCACTCACCTGCCTCCCTTCCTGAGAGAAGGAGCCAGTGCTGCTTGCAGGTGGGTGCAGAGGGCCCAAAGCAGCCTGACCCCACCCTCCAGGTTCAGAGACCCAATGCCCTGCCCTCCTGGAGTCTGGAGCTCAGCCCAACCAAGGCACAAGAGATGCCACCCTCCCCCTGGGCACCTCAGCTCACAGGAAGCAGATAAGTTCCGGGCCAGCTCAGGGAGAGCCCCCTTCCTGCCACCCCTTCCTGCCAGGCCCTCCTTCCCTGCTGTTCTGCACAGGACAGCACATGGGCAGATGCAGCTTTGTGCCACCCTGGGGCTGCCCTGCACACACCAGGGCCTCAGACAAAGAGGGTCACGGGAAGCCTGACTGACAGCCACTCATCAGAGCTACAGTTCACGGGCCACCTACAGGGCCCAGCCCTCGATCTGCAAGTCTCCAGGTGGACAGTGCCAGGTCTCATAGGATCACGGGACCCTACCCTCACCCTATGCCCACACTGTGCACCCCACCCCACACCCACACACCATCCACCACACTCGATTCACCAGGGGAATCCAACCGAGCTGCCAGCTCCACACTCCAAGACACGGATGCTTCCAGAGATCCTGTCTCCTCCCTCAGGACACCCCAGTGCAGTCCTTGGGGACCCGGAGGGACACACTCTGCATCAAGACAGCCCTGTGGGGCATCCCCACACCTTCACACCTGCCCCATGGCTGCAGCTACAGGGAGGCCTGCCTCCTGCCCCCCTGTTGAGAGCCACAGCCTGAGGGGCCCCAGCAAACTTCCAGCTGATTGGCTCACAGTGGCCCCAGCAAACTTCCAGCTGCCAGCTGATTGGCTCCTCTGAGATGATGCTCATTGGGCTGTTTCCCCACCCTTTCAGACCACGCAGCTGCTCATTGGGGGACTCTTTTGGCTCCGCCCATGCGACCCAGCCAATCGGCCTCAAGAGCAGGAGGAGTGGGGTGGGGGTTGAGAGGCTCCCCAGAAGCCTGTGGTGGCAGTTGGGCTCTGAGGGAATTCCTGAATAGCTCATGTGGTGAGGCCTGTGTGTTCTAAAAATAAAGTTCGTTTCTGCTTGACAAGTGGCTCATGAATTTTGCCCAGGCAGACTGAGGCACCCACCCCCAGCAGGATGTCACCGCAGGCCTTTCCAGGATGTGGCCTGACCCCCTCCTACTGAGCAGTGACTAGGCACTGCTGTCTGTGGACTTGCTGGAAGCATGGCCCAGGAGTTGGGAGGGGCTCTGTCCACAGGGCTTTTTGTGAAGGGCTCTCCTATTGTGTTACTACGGGTACTCCCACAGTGGTAGACTCAGCAGCAAAAACCCCGAGAACCAAGGGCGTCCTGATCTCACATCCCTGTGGGCAGCAGGGGCTGGCACTGCAGAGTCCAGACCAGGTGCCAGCATTTTTGCCCACCACCTGGAGCTCGTGCACTGCATGAGGCCACCAGCTGGAGGCTTTGGGGTTTGAGGTGACTGCACAGCCACACAGAGCACCTTGCCCTTGGCCTCCAGCAGCTTTCCACAGAGCCCAGCAGCCCCAGCAGAAGTGGAGCCAGCTCTCCTCCCCAGGAGCCAGAGGCCTCCAGCCTCATCCTGGCCTGAACCAGTGGGCTGCACCCTCAAACCTCCCAACGGGAAGGACCCCCAGAGACCTTTGCCTCTGAGAGAGCAGGGTAACTCTCCAGGCCCCAATCAGTCACCTAGGTACAGGTGAGAGAAGCACAGGAGGGACCCCCAAAGTGTAAGCACAAACAGCCACAAGGTCCAGCACCCTGTGGAAGCACAGATAACCAGGACAGAAACAGAGCCCACAGGTCAGCTCTCACTCCCAGAGTCCATCCCTCAGGCCCTGAGGGCTCCCTCTCTGGGCAGGAAATGGCCCCTGGTGACAGAAGGGCTCAAATTTCACAGGGTACAAGGAGGGCACTTAGTCATTGGAGACTGAGGACCTGGGATTGGACAGTCCTGAAACTAGTTGTGCAGGTTAAATTCAACTCAGGAAGCAATTGTAAAAAGTTGGAAACTCCTGGTTACCGGGAGGAGGTAGGGGCTCAGATCCCACCCACAGCTCTTCTTCTTCCTCTGGGATTCCTTGTGAAAGACCCCCAGATCCCCCAACCCGGAATGGACCATGAGAGACACTGGATGCAAACCGCAGGAGGGTTTATTCTCACACAGGCGCCTGCGGGTGCACAGCAAAACCTCAGCCGGAGCTTTGGTGACTGGCACACCCGGGCTCGGGGGTACAGAGTTTTTATAGGAAGCAGGGGGCAAGTGTTGAGAGCCACAGCCAAAGGGGCCCCAGCAAACTTCCAGCTGCCAGCAAGCTTCAGACTGCCCCAGCAACATCTAGCTGATTGGCTCCTCTGCGGTGATGTTCATTGGGCTGTTTCCCTGCCCTTCAGACTGCCAGCTGATGATTGGCTCACAGCGGCCCCAGCAACATCTAGCTGATTGGCTCCTCCACGGAGCTGCTCATTGGGTGACTTCTTTGGCTCTGCCCACGCAACCCAGCCAATCGGCCTCAAGAGGAGGAGGATTGTGGGAGGTTGAGAGGCTGGTGTGGGAGAGAGAGGCTTGTGGAAGCCGGTGGTGGCAGTTGGGCTCTGAGGGTTTTTCCCTGGAGCTGTTTTGTTTGGCGTTTGTAGTTCTAAAAATAAAGTTAGTTTCTTTTTGACAAGTGGCTCCTGATTTGTGCCAAGCCAGACTTCGGCATTTGGTGGCTCGCACGGGGAGCAACTGAGGATAAGTAAACTGCTCGCCCCTGAGGGCAGGGCGAGAGGATGGGTAGCCATTCTAAGTTTCCTCTTTTGTTTTGCTTCGTTTTTGTTTTAACTTTCCTGTCCCTGGAGATGAGTGAGAGGGAAGAAAAACCACTCACATCTGAGGAAAAACTATTTGCGTTTGAGGAACAGATAGGGAGAAAGGACGGATGCATATGTCAGGAGGATAGAAAGGCTGTTATAATGATTTTGTGTGGTTCCCTTTTTATTGGATTCTGTCTCGGTTTTGTTTGGCGTCATCTTGTTGGGTTGTATTATAGTAGAAATACGGTATCAGAAATTAGTAAAAAACAAACCGAAAGAGTGTTAAGTAAATTGTTAGAGGAAGGAGGCTTCCCAGTAAAATCAAGAGCAGTCAGGGCATACGTTGATGTAATACAAGAATATAGCCCATGGCTTTTTAAGGAGGAGTTGTTAGATATATCACAATGGAACCATCATGGTGAAGATTTAAAAAGAATAGAAAAGAACAACCCAGGGACTCTGCCAGTTGGCACATTGTCATTGTGGATGTTGGTATCTAGTTTGCTTAGTCCAAAGCCTTCAGTTCAGACAGAGGTAGAGGAAGAAGAAGACATATTGATTCAAGTAGAAGAGGAAGTCTCTCAAGTTAGTCAGACAGAGGAAAAGATTCAAGTAAAAGCTCGAGCTAGTCAGAAAGAGGAAAAGATTCAAGTAAAAGAGAAGGTCTTTCGAGATAGTGAGACAGAGGAAGGAAGTTTAGAGCAGAAAAATCTATCAGGGGAAAAGTTAAAACAGGTGACTGCTAATAAGACCCTTTTATTAGAGAGCGTAAGTGTCCAACCAACAGCACCGCCTCTACAGGAGACTGCTACTAACAGCATTCTATCACCAGAGGGCGTAAGTGTTCAACCAACAGCGCCACCTCTACAGGAGACTGCTACTAACAGCACTCTATCACCAGAGGGCATAAGTGTCCAATCAACAGCACCACCTCCATATGCTAGGAGACCCCCAAACCCCGCAGTTGATAGTTGGGATCCTGAGACAGGATCTCAAGTATGCCCTGTATTTGAGGTAGGAGGGCAGCGAACTTACCAGGGTTTAAATTTCAAATCAGTGAAGGAGCTAAAAGAGGCTGTAACAACCTATGGTCCTCAAGCACCCTTCACTGTAAGCTTGGTCGAATCCATTACCAACTTAAGCATGACGCCAGCAGATTGGGCTAGTATGTGTAAAGCTGTGCTAAATTGAGGACAATACCTATTATGGAAGGTTGCCAATGAGGAATTTTGCAAGGAGACGGCTAGTCGAAATGCAGCAGCTGGTTATCCTCAGAGAAATCTAGATATGTTGTTAGGAAAGGGACCTTATGAGGATCGGCAGCAACAAAATGCATATGATCCTGGTGTATATTCACAAATTGCTATAGATGCAGTCAGGGCATGGAAGACTTTACAAGAACATGGAGGTTTACAAGGTCAATTATCTAAGATAATACAAGGAGCTAATGAACCTTACGCTGAATTTGTAGATAGGCTTATTCAAACAGCTACCAGAGTTTTTGGGAATACAGAACAAGCAATGCCATTTATAAAACAACTGGCTTATGACCAAGCGAATCGTTGGTGTAGAGATATCATTAGACCATGGAAACAGGAAGATTTAAACACATATATTAAATTATGTAGAGACATTAATGAACAAGGGCAAATTGTGGCAGCTGCAGTAAAACAAGTTTTAGATGCCAGAGACATTAATGAACAAGGGCAAATTGTGGCAGCTGCAGTAAAACAGGCTTTAGATGCCAGAGACATTAATGAACAAGGGCAAATTGTGGCAGCTGCAGTAAAACAGGTTTTAGATGCCAGAGACATTAATGAACAAGGGCAAATTGTGGCAGCTGCAGTAAAACAGGCTTTAGATGCCAGGCCAAGAACATGCTACAATTGTCAACAAACAGGACATTTTAAAAGGAGTTGCCCCATAGGAGGAGGGTTTAACAAAACTAGGTATCAAACAAGTAGAATACCGGGTATTTGCCCACGATGCCGTAGAGGGAGACATTGGGCTAATGAATGCCGTTCTCAAACCACCATAGAGGGTACTCCATTATATTGGGCTAATGAATACCGTCCTCAAACCACCATAGAGGGTACTCCATTATCAAAAAACGAACAAGGACAAGGTGTTTATCCACAATATCGTGGACAAAGGCATCGGGCTCCGTTGCCAAAAAATGGACAGGGGGCCCCAATGCTCCGGGGCCCCAAACCACAAATATACGGAGCACTGGAGGAACCCAGCAACCCCAGCAACCCCATCAGGGTAGTGCCCAGCACATCAGATCCCTCATCAGACAAACCAGAGGGAGCGCAGGGTTGGACATCTGCGCCTCCACCAAATCAGTACTAACTCCAGAGATGGGAGTTCAAATCATTCCCACAGGGGTAAAAGGACCTCTTCCCAAAGGAACAGTAGGCTTATTATTGGGACGCAGCTCTTCTACTCTAAAAGGACTTTTGATAAGTCCTGGGGTAATTGATTCCAATTATGAAGGTGAAATAAAAATTATAGCCAGTTCTCCAAAGGGTATATCAGTAATTTCACCAGGAGATAGAATAGCACAGTTACTAATAATACCAAGCCTACATGATAAATTTTCCAGTCATGTTGTAGAAAGAGGTTCCAAGGGATTAGGCTCCACAGGTGTAGATTGGGCTATGCTTTCTTTAAATTTAGATTCTCGACCCATGCTAAAACTAAATATTCAAGGACATGAATTTAATGGGCTACTGGATACAGGTGCAGATCATAGCATCATCTCTCGTCAAGAATGGCCAAAACATTGGCCATTACAACAAGCCACTCAATCGCTTCGAGGCCTAGGAGTGGCGACTAATCCCGATAGAAGTGCAATGCTATTAGATTGGAAGGATCCTGAAGGATGTGAAGGAACTATACAGCCATATGTATTGGATCATCTTCCCGTAAATTTATGGGGACGAGATGTCTTAGATCAATTAGGTTTGACATTAACAAATAATATCAATCAAAATGCACCCACTATTATGGCTAGACAAGGTTTTAGGAAAGGAAAAAGATTAGAAAGACAAGAACAATGTATAGCAGCACCAATACAAATAGATCAAGGAACAGACAGACATGGGTTGGATTTTCACAAAGGGCCACTGAGACAATAAAAATTACATGGAAATCAGAAAGACCAGTATGGGTTCCTCAGTGGCCCTTGACTAAAGAAAAGACACAAGTAGCCCATGATCTGGTCAAACAACAATTAGCGGAAGGACATATACAACCTTCTGTATCTCCCCATAATACTCCCATTTTTGTCATCAAAAAGAAATCTGGTAAATGGAGATTATTGCAAGATTTAAGAGCCATTAACAATGAAATGGTCATTATGGGACCTGCTCAATCGGGGATTCCTCAATTGTCTGCTTTGCCAAAAACCTGGTATGTTTTAGTTATAGATATTAAAGATTGTTTTTTTTCAATTCCAATTCATCCTGAGGATAGTCCACGTTTTGCATTTACTATCCCTGCACTAAATCATGAAGGTCCTGATCAGAGATATGAATGGAAAGTACTCCCTCAAGGGATGGCTAACAGCCCAACTATGTGTCAAATTTATGTTAACAAAGTAATCCAGCCACTTAGAAATCAAAATCCTGAACTACAAATATTTCACTATATGGATGATGTGTTATTGGCACACAAAGCTAAAAACACATTGCTAGAATGTTATGCCACACTTACAAACTTATTAAAAAATTATAATCTAGAGATAGCAATAGATAAAGTACAATTAAATTTTCCAATTAATTATTTAGGAGTTCTATTATCCTCAACCATGGTCCGTCCACCAAAAATTCAAATACGAGTAGATCAATTCAAATCACTTAATGACTTTCAAAAGTTATTAGGAGACATAAATTGGATAAGGCCTTATCTAGGTATTCCAACAGGAGAATTGGGACCTTTATTTGATATCCTAAAAGGTCCATCAGATCCAAATTCACCCCGAATGTTAACGCCTGAAGCAAGAAAGGCATTAAAAATCATTGAAACATATATGGAAAATATGCATTTGGATAGAATTGATATAAGTTTGCCTTTATTATTTATTGTACTACCAACAAAAAATATTCCTACAGGAGTATTTTGGCAAGAAGGTCCATTATTATGGATACATTTATCTTATTCTCCTAACACTATTCTTACTAGATATCCTGAGGCTGTAGGACAATTAATACTCAAAGGAATAAAAACAGCAAAGGCAGTGTTTGGAATTTCTCCCCATAAAATTATTACTCCATATACTATGAATCAAATTGATGAATTAGCTAATGAGTTAAATACTTGGGCAATAATAATGTGCAAATCTAATGTTTCATTTGATAACCACTTACCATCTAATCCTTTATTGTCTTTTTGGTCATTGCATCCTGTAATTTTTCCAAAAATGACAAGAAAAACACCTATCATGAATGCTCCAAATATATTCACTGATGGGTCAAATAATGGTACAGCAGCAATAGTTACACCTGATCAAACTTTTACATTTTTAGTACCCAAACAATCAGCTCAAAAGGTAGAGCTTAATGCAGTATTACAAACTTTTGTGATGTTTAAAGATTCTGTATTTAATTTATTTTCTGATAGCCAGTATATAGTTAATGCTATAGTATCCCTTGAAGATGCTGGTAGGATTTCCCCTTCTTCTACTGTTTTCTCTTTGTTTTCCACTATACAAAGTTTAATTTGGGACAGAAAAGATCCATTCTTTATAGGACATATCAGGGCACATACAGGATTGCCTGGAGCCCTTAGTTTGGGCAATGATTTAGCAGATAAAACTACACGTGACATACATATTTTCTCTATACTAGAAGAAGCTATAAATTTTCATGAAAGATTCCATGTCAATGCTAATACTTTACAAAAGCGTTTTAAAATAACTAAGGAACAAGCTAGACAAATAATAAAACAATGTCAAAATTGTGTGACCTTTTTACCACAAGTTAATCTTGGAGTCAATCCTAGAGGATTGATGCCTAACCATATTTGGCAGATGGACGTCACACACTTGCCAGAATTTGGAAAATTAAAATATTTGCATGTTACAGTTGATACTTCTTCTGGATTTTTGATGGGCTCCCTTCATGCCGGAGAAAAAACTAAAGATGTTATAGCTCATTGCTTACAAAATTTTGCCACTGTGGGCATTCCAAAACAGTTAAAAACAGATAATGCCCCTGGTTATACGTCTACTTCTTTTAAACAATTTTGCTCATCATTTGGCATTACTCATATAACAGGAATCCCATACAATCCACAGGGACAAGGCATAGTTGAAAGAGCTCATCAAACTATTAAAATGTACTTATTAAAGCAAAAAGATGGAATTGGGAAGGGGTATATATTCCCCAAAGATAAACTTAAAATAACCCTTTTTACTCTAAACTTTTTAAATTTGGATTCATCAGGACTTAGTGCTGCAGAAAGGCATATGTGTCCAAAAAATGTACATAAGCCCAAGGTACTTTGGAAAGATATTCTAACAGGACAATGGAAAGGTCCTGACCCAGTAATTGTCTGGAATCGGGGGTCTGTTTGTGTGTTTCCACAGGAAGAACAGCAGCCGATTTGGATTCCAGAGAGATTAACCAAGGTTCTGACCCAGAACAGCAGCCGATTTGGATTCCAGAGAGATTAACCAAGGTTCTGACCCAGTGATTGTCTGGAGTCGGGGGTCTGTTTTTGTGTTTCCACAGGGAGAACAGCAGCTGATTTGGATTCCGGAGAGATTAACTAAAATCCTGACCCAGTGATTGTCTGGAGTCGGGGGTCTGTTTTTGTGTTTCCACAGGGAGAACAGCAGCCGATTTGGATTCCAGAGAGATTAACTAAAGCGATTTCTACAGACCAAAAAGAAGATGATTTAGCTCAAATCCATAATAGCTGATATCCAAAACTCCAATTTGGCTATCCTTACATCTGCAACAGAACCAGGATGCTTTTTTCAATATCTATTTTATTATTGCCCTTTCCCATATCATGAAGTTCTATTTTATTTTTTTGAGCTCATACAGACCTAGGTTAATGTTTTGCTGATCAGTTCTATTTTTTTTTTGACTATAGAGTTTTTAAACATTGCAATAGAGATTTTACCTGTAAAAAGTTATAAGGCCTTTACTATTATGTTATGTGTGGTATGTATTATATTATGTGTGCACACTTGTGTTTTGTGTTATATGTTTGAATGTACGTATGTCCAATGTACGTATTTCCATATATCATATATGATGAGCGCTCATGAAAAGATGGATCCAAATATTTTTTTTTATTCACGTGATTTAAATGGTTTAATTTAAATTGGGTAAATAACTGTTAAGAATTGTTTTAATATGTAAACAAAAAAGGAGGTTAACAGATCTGTTTGTTTACTCTCACCTTTCGTTTTCATTATATTTAATAATTCTCTTCACTATAATGTAAATTGTTAAGAAAATTGTTTTCTTTTAGTGCCTTCTGAAATGTTACCTAATTTTTTCTTTAGCCATTATTGCCAGAATTTCTATCTTCAGATGAAGATAATATAAATTGTTAAGAAAATTGTTTTCTTTTAGTGTCTTCTGGAATGTTACCTAATTTTTTCTTTAGCCATTATTGCCAGAATTTCTATCTTCATCCCAGTGCCGATGAAGATAATATAAATTGTTAAGAAAATTGTTTTCTTTTAGTGTCTTCTGGAATGTTACCTAATTTTTTCTTTAGTCATTATTGCCAGAATTCCTATCTTCATCCCTGTGCCGGTGAAGACAAAGATAAAACTAATCTACAGTTTCTGCAATAGCCATCACTGAACTGCTTACAGAACTTGCACTGAACTGCTTACAGAACTATGTGTCACTTGTATGCATTGTGAACTATCTGTTGGTGCAGCGACTTGTGGTAGTGTTGGGGTATTTTTGCTGATGATATCATCGGTGGTACAATTTTCCCAAAAGGAGCCGTCAATTGACTTGGTATATCTTCCTCCCTTCTGCTTGTCATGATCATTCAGCTAAAATTTGGGGGTCAACAGAGGTGAGGCAAAGAACCTCACACCCCCCCCCCCCGCTGAGACCTCTCCACAGGTGTGGCTGTATACTGGACTGGTAGTCAATGACGGGTAAGATCCAATTACAATGGTACCAACCTAAGACAGGAGGCTGACGCCCTGAGGTCAGCTCATCCGAAGACGGGTAAGGACCATATGTAGTATTGGACAACCTAAGGCAGGCACGGTCCCTAAGCCACATGCTTGTTGTTTAAACAGAGAGGGGGAGATGTTGAAAGCCACAGCCAAAGGGGCCCCAGCAAACTTCCAGCTGCCAGCAAGCTTCAGCCTGCCCCAGCAACATCTAGCTGATTGGCTCCTCTGCGGTGATGTTCATTGGGCTGTTTCCCTGCCCTTCAAACTGCCAGCTGATGATTGGCTCACAGCGGCCCCAGCAACATCTAGCTGATTGGCTCCTCCACGGAGCTGCTCATTGGGTGACTTCTTTGGCTCTGCCCACGCAACCCAGCCAATCGGCCTCAAGAGGAGGAGGATTGTGGGAGGTTGAGAGGCTGGTGTGGGAGAGAGAGGCTTGTGGAAGCCGATGGTGGCAGTTGGGCTCTGAGGGTTTTTCCCTGGAGCTGTTTTGTTTGGCGTTTGTAGTTCTAAAAATAAAGTTAGTTTCTTTTTGACAAGTGGCTCCTGATTTGTGCCAAGCCAGACTTCGGCAGGCAAGGTTTCAGCCTAGCACAGTAACAGTTATTCTATTGGTTTATCTAAGTTCCTCTAGGTTCAGCCCCTTAGGTCACCTGGGGGGTAAACTTGTTTTTTCCACTTTATGTTCTCAGAAAAGAAACCCATAAATTGCATCCTATTCTTTTAGTTCCTGTTTTTACTCTATTTGCTCAAGCTTGGCCTTCCCAGGATTATCTATATAGAACATCTGGTGGTGGCATTGTACAGAGCTTGGAGTGTTACATGCAGCTGGGAAGTGCTACGTGCAGCTTATGGGGTTTTAACATGGGGGTTGTACTTGGGAACATCCTGTAGGGCACAGGGGTTAGAATTCCTAACCTTGGGTTTGGGGCCCTGTAGTCCTTCACTTGTTTCCTGGAGTTTCACATTTACTTATTTCCCTCCTCCAGGACTAATGCAAGATGGGGAAGGGTAATGTCTTATTTTCCCTCCCTCCTCAGCCCCAGCCAGGCCCTTTCCTTCTCCCTGGGCTGTCTGGGGGATGTTCCCAACTTTCACAAAGTAGGGTGGCTGCTGGGAGCCCCAGGGCCACTGGCAGCCTCAGAGGGGGTCACCGACCACCTGGGGCCTGACGGGCCTTGTGCTGGCCTTTCCTGGGAGCCTTGGGAAGCCAAAGGACAGCCCTGGAGCTGGACTACTCCCTGCTGCATGGGGGCTTCCCAGTAGGCACCCAGAGGGCTCAGGGAGGGCTGGGGCACCCCACCTGCACTGACCAGACTAAAGTGGTGCCTCTGGCCTGTCTGAGACCGCTCAGGGCTGCAGGGCCTCCTTCCAGGGCAGGACTGTGCCCAAGTCTGTGTCCATGGGAAGCCCTGGCCTCTGCGGTCCTTGTTTCTGCCCTGTCTGGGGGCAGAGGGGCCCCACTCACCCTGCTGGAAGTCACAGGGGACAGACGCCCACTCCTCACAGAGCTCCTGGGGAACCCTCAGAGTGTGAACAGGGAGGACAGCCACCTGGGGGTCCTCAGGAACCCAGAACTCTCTCCAGGGATGGCGTCTCTCCCTACCCTCTCTTCTGTCCTCATGTCCCCTTCCACATAACCGGGGGGACACCATCCAGGAGGGTGGCATGTGGGCACGGGGTGCCTAGGTGATCTGCTACGGGGCTGTGTCATGGTGCACTGTGAAGTGCTGACTGTGTTTGGTCATGTCGGATCCCAGGTGCAGGCTGCAGAGCAAACACCTGCCAATGTGCTGTCCTCGCTGAGATGACCCCCAGGACAAGGAACCAGCCACCTCCCCACCACCCGGGGTCTGCCTGGCCCCAGGTGGCCCACGCCTGTCGCCCACATCCCCCCTCCCAATGAGCCAGTCTACCCAGCCCTACTCTGTCTCATCCGGCAGGACACATCAACTTGGGAAGCGAACCTAGATGGGGAGGAATGAAGGGACAAGAGACACGAAAGGTGACAGCAAGACAAAAGTTCTGATCAAGCTGCAAACTTTTATTGTTCACACAGGGGTATTTATATGCTGGGGCTGGGGAAGATTTCACAGTTGCTGGATGTGGGTGGTAAAACTTCCAGCTGCAAGATGTCTGATGATCCTGATAACCGCAGGGTGTTCCAGGGAAATAGGTAGCTGCAGGATGCCTTCAGGGCAGCATGTCTCCCAGGGGGCTATCAGGCTAATCTTTGAAGGAGAATGTCCTTCTAGTTCCCGACATTTCTCCCTTTCTTATATAAAATATTTGACCATACCTTACCGGCCATGTTTTTAGGGGGTGATAGAGGCTCTGTTCCTCTAGAAGGCCTTAGAATATCTCCTGATCCGAGCGAGCGTCTTCACTAGGAGATTTCGAGGTGGCCTTGGCATGTTTTTGGAGGAGACGGCTTTGAGGGGGGAGCATGCCAACCGCCATCACCAGAGCGTGTCACTCAGAGGTCTTGGGTTTTGGGATCCGTGGATCCATCCTCCTGCAGTCCTTCCTGCACCCTCCGTTATTACGGCCTAACGTCTTCACTCCATGGGTGCGTCCTCCCCAAAGCGGAGGGGCCCAAGGAGGAGCGAACCCTTATGGCAAGGGCAGAAGATGGTTGGTCAGAGCTGTTACTTATAAGAAAGAGAGATCTGTGGGGATGTAAACTTAAGAAATAAGCCTGAGAGAAGGGTAGAACATCCTTTTAAATGTTGGCAGCATGGTCTTCCATCTCCAGACGATGATAGTGGACCTGTATGGGTGACAGTGCCTTGGCATCCAGCTGACTGTAACTTGGTGTATATGCTTCTCCTCGACGACATGGGGGACATGAGTTCCCTTTTAGAAGTCAGTTCCATTTGAGGTCTGGCTGGGGAAAAACAGCTTGTCATCTGGGGATGGGTGCTTTTATGAGGGAAACAAAAACCATGAGTACTGAATAAGTGTTGCAGCAGCTGGAACATGTCACTGTACAGAAGTTCCCACCAGGCTTTAACATCCTCAGTTACCAGGACTGTAAACATAATATTTAACTGTTAGAGTTACAGATGTCCTTCCCCTTAAGATACAGTTTAATAATTTAATGTCATCTGATCTTGCAAAATCCTTTTATTAGTATGACCTCTGTGTCTAATAGAGAAATCTTTAATTCTATTACTTAGGGCTAGATAACCATACTAGCAAACACTAAGCCTACTTGTGTAGGTTAGAAATAAAGGCCTTAAACTAAAAACTACTCTGGCAGTCCCTTTTGATAGTTATCAGGCATTCCTGTCTGAGAATCTCTTTTGTAGCCTCCAGTTTACTTATTCTTGGAAGTTACATTTAACTATTATTATTATTATTTAAAATGCCCAGGAATAGCTGTGTTTTGGCTTTAACTGTCTTTGCTAAGTGTTTAAGATGAAGCAAGTCAAACTGACTTTGTTTCCATCTATTGTTGACAGTCAGCTGAGTTTCCCTGGGAGTCCTCGGGAACTTCACAGCAGCTTCTCAGTTCTGCTAGTGCCATTTGCGCTAGGATGGGTCCAGGCCTTGCTTGATCACATGGCTTCCCTCAGAAGCATTAGGGATGTCTCCCTTTTTTGATGACCCTCATCTTCACAGCAAATGCACTGATTGGCTTTCTGTCCTCCACTGGTCTCATTAATCTCCCTGATCAGGAGATTATGTGGCCTAGAGTTGCAAAGCTCTTTGGAGAAGACCCTATTCCCTGACTCAGACTGACTCAGAGGGCAAGAGCCAAATATTGGTTCTCTTGGCCCTTTTAATTTAACTTTAATTTTAAAACTTAATCTTAAACATCTAGCAAATAAACTTCAACAGCCTTATATTAAGGGTACTGAGCTTTAGTACCTATCTCTCTATCCTGTAGGTGATAATTCCTTATCTTAAGTTAACCCAGGTTGTGAGTTCTTAAAGCAGTACCTCTTTAAAACATTAACAGGCGATCCTTAGACCATCTAAAAGCAAACTACAAAACAAAACCAACTAGGATAAAAACATATTTAGTTCATGTAATAGCTACCTTGAATTCTGGCAGAGTTATACATTATAATCCCCTGTTTGAGGTCCTGGCAATCGTGACAAAAACCAACTTTTGGACACAACCTTAAATGCACTGAAATCTGGTCTATTTTTTTATAGTCGCCTTCATATGCAGTGAGATGGGACATAGAGCCTTATCTCAAGGTGGGGCTCTTCATAAGTCTTAAATACTATAGTTCTGAAGCTGATCTTTGCTTTTTAGGCATCATTTTACAAAGCCTACATAAATTGTTGCTCAAGTTTACATGAATATTAGCTAACACAACATAACATCACATCTAAAACATGAATTAAAGAAAGGCTGAAAGCTTTTAACCTCTTGTAGGAAAGTAGCAAAGTACTTTTGTGTTTTACAATAAAACCTTTACCCAGATTAGGCTCTCATTAACTTAAAAATACATTCAAATTGTGTCTCAGTGTAGAAAGCAACATAGAACTTTATATATCTTACTGATAACAAGTCCAGTTATAGAACACAAATGATATAATTGAATCTCCAACATGTTTTTTCTCTTTGAGCCTAAAATTACCATACAACTTTAGAACACCAGCTTGATATAATGCTCTTTTGAAGCTTTTACCTTACAGACTTGTATACCTGGAAGATATGAACACATTAATAGCACCATAATTACATTGATGTTTTTATAATAACCAAGTTTAGCTTTTAAACAAATAACATTACAATATTGAAAAATAACAGTTGTTGTTTAACCATAGTTGTATAATTTTTGATTTCTTTAAGATTACTTGCTCAAAAACTTACACATATAACCAATTTACACAGACCTTTTTTATCAATTACTTAAACCCTTTTATTAACTTAATCACATAGACTTTCTTATCCAGAAACACATTTTCCCTCTATTAAATCCGTATCTAGAACCTTTTAGTTTTTCTTTTCCATCTGTTAACCTTCTTCTTTGTTCACATTTTGAAACAATACTTGTAAATTTCTGAATTTAAGCAATTATTTCATAGACATCAACATTTTATTAGGATTTGTTTTGAACACCTAGAAAAACTTATAAGCTTAATTTTAAAGACATCTTTACTTTTATCTGTTTACCCAATTTAAATTGAACCATTTGAATCACGTGAATCAAAGATATTTGGATCCATTTTTAAAATTTTTTTATGAGCGCTCCATATATATCTGCCAATTGTCATATAACTGCATGATATATGGACATACACACATATAGACATACCAACATACAACACATAACACAAGTGTGCACACATATACAAGGCCTTGTAGCTGTTTTTTCAGGTGAAATCTCCATTGCGATGTTTAAAAACTTCACAGTTGATCAAAAATAGAACTGATCAGAAAAACATTAACTTCTCTGTAGGATGAAAATCATGAGCTCAAAAAAAAAATACAGAATCTAAGAAAAAAGCAAGAGTCCTAAAAAAGATGATTGGCCAGTAATTAGCAAATACCATACAATTTACTTTTTGGTTTGGTCTAGTTTGAGTTCAGGTAAAAAGACACTTTTACTCTATCTCCTACTGAGTGGACTCCAGGCTTCTTCTATTTGCATATCAACTTAAGTCCTGGCTGAGGTCTGGAAGGAACTGGGAAAACTGACTAAGCAGGGTCGGGCCTGGTCAGGCAGGGGAAGTGGGTAAAACATATCTAAGGGGGCAGTTGGCCCCTGAAGGGCCGGAGCACAAAAGGCAGGAGGGATATAGGAGGGAGGTGGAGGTGTAAGTCCTACAGGGTGTGGCAGGGTCCTGAGAGGTGGCAGGTCTTCTGAATAGTAGCGAGCTGCTTCCTTCTCCAAGGTAGCCTCCTCTCCAGGGGTCAATGTGTCTCCAGGATTTAAAACTGGATAAAGGTGGTTGGAAACCATTGGAGCCTTATTTATTAGGGTGGGGTTTTGAGCGGGACCAGGAAAGTTCCCAGGGTCCTGGGGAGACTGAGAATGGTCTGTGTCTATACTAACTGAAGGGCATGCCGAGGGGGGACGAGAGGTCTTTTGCATAGCCTCTTCCCCAATCCTGACAAGTTTTAACGTACCATTGTCAAAGGGTGAACTTTTAAGAAGTTCATTAATTAAGTTCCAGTAAGAAAAGGTGAGAACAAGCACCTTTTCTGGGCCAAAGGATTCATAATAATCTTTTAAACATTCTCCTACTCTAAGCCATCTTTTACCATCAATGGTCCCTTCAAGGGGAAACCATGGACACAATTCTCCTACGTATGAAACGAATAATTTTAAGTCCTTTTTCTTAACACGCGCCCCCCGTGTCTTGAGGGCCTCCTTGAGGCCTGACAAAAACAACTCATGTGACGAAACTGCTTTTCCCATGGTGTGTCACACACCTTGCGTCATCCTCGCTCTCCTCCCGGATCTGTCTCTCGGTCATGTCTGCCGAGGCAATCTCACGCTCCCGCTTGGCCAAGTCTTCCTGGAGGACGGCGTTCCCCCTCAGTCAAAGGCTCGAGCCCCACGTTGGGCGCCAAATGTCCCGTCTGGCAGGACACATCAACGTGGGCAGCGAACCTAGATGGGGAGGAATGAAGGGACAAGAGACATGAAAGGTGACAGCAAGACAAAAGTTCTGATCAAGCTGCAAACTTTTATTGTTCACACAGGGGTATTTATATGCTGGGGATGGGGAAGCTCTTCCCAATTGCTGGATGTGGGTGGGTAAAACTGCCAGCTGCAAGATGTCTGATGATCCTGATAACCACAGGATGTTCCAGGGAGATAGGTAGCTGCAGGATGCCTTCAGGGCAGCAGGTCTCCCAGGGGGCTGTCAGGCTAATCTTTGAAGGAGAATGTCCTTCTAGTTCCTGAGACCCTTACTTACTGCTCACCAAGAAAGACCTGACGTCCTGAACAGATTCTGAGCACCCCTGAATCACAGTGGATATAGCTGGAACTACCACAGTGAGAAGAGCTGTGCCCAGAACTGCTCACGGCAGCTGGGCAGCACAACCCACACCTGCCGAAAGGGTCTCGGGGCTCCAACTACACTCAGTTGAGTCCAGGTGCTCAACTGAGGTCACCCACTCCGGCTCCCACCCTTGCTCTGGGGCCTACAGACTCACCCCATACCCAGTGCAGGGGGCTGGAGGGAGGTTCTGCAAGGGATTCTCTCACAGTGGGACACCCCCCAATGGCTCAGGCCAGGCCCCAAATCCCCTTGACAAGCCCAGCCCTCACCTAAAAGTGACCAGTCGGGCAGCAGACCCCTCAGAATAGATGGACCCAACACTCCACGGCACCTGGGCCAGAGCTCCAGAGGGTGACCTGGCTGGACACTGGAGCCCCAGGGCCTGGGCTGGAACCTTGGCTCTGACCTGGCCAGCCCAAGCTGAGACCTGGGAGGAGGACAGGTTGGCAGGCAGCTGACCAACACTAACAGGACAGGGCCGAATGCCCCAGGGGAGCCAGCTGCACTGAGACCAGAAACTTCTAGAGCTCAGGAGAGAAGAACCCAGTGGTCCAGGGAGACCTCCTCACAGCCAGACAGGACCAAGAGGGACACTGAGCCCACCTACAGGGACCCCACAGGCCTGGGGTTTCTGCTGGTGTTTATGTCCCTGTGAGGTGGACTAGCTGGCCCCACAGGGTCCCAGCAAGCCAGAAGCACCCCAGGACAGCTCCACGGGCAAGAGGAGGCATTTGGGACAGAGTGCAGGCCAGCCGACACCTCCCCAAGGACTCCATGCCCACTCTGCACTCAAGGAGAACAAGGACAGCCCATGCCGGAACTCGGAACTCAGGCCAGGAGACATCCCCCTACTCACGTTGCAGCTGTAAAGGTAAAATTTCTAAGCTGATTCTAACCCGCAAAGCCTGAGTTAAAGTGTAAAAGACCAGGCATTGTAAAGTTTCTAAACTGCAAGGTCTGGGTTAAAAAGTAAAAGACCAAGTATGGTTAAAATTCCTCTGCTACCCCCAAAACCTGTAATCCCTGTAGCTGTAAGGACAATACTGGAACTGCCCAGTAAATATTTTCACTGACTCCCTGGTTGTCTAATAACCTGTGACTCTGTGTAGCATGTCACGTAGGCATTTTGGCCCTAAAATCAATCAGTTTGAATGTGTACCCCGCTTAGGAGTGACCAATCACCACCGTCCAATCTGTTCCCGCCAATGAATGTACAAATCATGTCTCAGAGTTGTGGTTCAATTTTCCTGTGCCTCATGATGATTTGTTCTGATGTATGCAAAGCCCCCGCCCTCCCCAAAAAGTGTACTTAAGCTCTGCTTGACCTCTGCTCTGAGCTCTGGGCTGCTCTATCTTCCTGAGTGAGCCTGGAGCCTGGAGCCTCAGCCCTCTGAATTGGATCCTCAATAAACTCCCTCCTGCTTATTACATGAAGCCAGTCTCTTGTGGTCTCTTCCTCCGACGCTTTGCTGGACCCTTACAGCAGCCAGGAGGGACCCCTCCCTGCACTGGGCCCTCCTGGCAGGCGGAAGGGAATTTGTGCAGGCCTGAGACACTGTGCATATGATAGTACCTGGGTCTCACAGTACCACATGTCACACATAAAACCTGCCCGGAAGCCACCCAGAGCCCAGCTGACACCCCAGCCCTACTCATGCGAGACCCTTACTTACTGCTCACCAAGAAAGGCCTGACGTCCTGAACAGATTCTGAGCAGCCCTGAATCACAGTGGATATAGCTGGGACTACCACAGTGAGAAGAGCTCTGCCCAGAACTGCCCACAGCAGCTGGGGAGCACAACCCACACCCACCAAAAAGGTCTGGGGCCTCCACCTACAGGACTCAGGGGCCACTCACCTGCCTCCCTTCCTGAGAGAAGGAGCCAGTGCTGCTTACAGGTGGGGGCAGTGGGCCCAGAGCAGCCTGACCCCACCCTCCAGGTTCAGAGACCCAATGCCCTGCCCTCCTGGAGTCTGGAGCTCAGCCAGACTAGGCCACAAGAGATGCCACCCTCCCCCTGGGCACCTCAGCTCACAGGAAGCAGATAAGTTCCGGGCCAGCTCGGTGAGAGCCCCCTTCCTGCCACCCCTTCCTGCCAGGCCCTCCTTCCCTGCTGTTCTGCACAGGACAGCACATGGGCAGATGCAGCTTTGTGCCAACCTGGGGCTGCCCTGCACAGGGTCTCCTGAGAGTCCTTCTGTGTGGCTCTGAAACTGGTCCTAAAGTCAGGAGCAGCCCCTTGTCCCCACGTTGAGATCAAACACCCAGGAAACTCCAAGGCAAGAGAGAAAAGCAAATTTCACTGAAGAAACAGAAAAGAGAAAGGAGAGGGACCCCTGCAGAGAGGGGCACCCAGAGCTGTCCCCAGGAGGGGGGTGTCTTGCCCTTTTCTGGATTTCAGGTTTCCCTTCCTCTCCTGCCCCCTCCTCTCACCCCACTGCCTAAAGGTGGGAATGACCACATGCAGGAAAGGAGCCCGAGGGGTGCGCATTAACACCTCTCTGCTGGGAGGAGCGGGACCCCCCTGGAGGCCCGGGAGCCTGGCCACAGGCTGGAAGACGGGCAGGTGCCCTGGAGGGTCAGCGTCTCCTGAACGGCCGCCCGAGGGACCCACTCACTCGTGGCTACACTGACTCTCTGTCCTCTGCCCTGTCTCTGGTTTTCCTCACTCTCCCTCTCACTCCAGATAGGCCCCAGAGCCCCCTGCGTGTCCCTCAGTGGTCAGGGGCTGGAGAGGGCTGGAGGGCCACATGTCCACTTCCATCACACCAGCCGCCAAGTAACACGGGAACGGCAGCCAGGAGTCCAGACAAATGTTCCAGAAACTTCTCTCCACACCCAGAAGAAAAGAACACAGAACAGTCCATTAAAAATATATTTCACTACTTAAAAATGAGAAAATAACCCTTTAAGCTGCTATGATCTAGGAGCTGTGGTCAGTGTCTCTGTCCAGCAGAGAAGTGAGGCCCAGGACACAGAGGCCACAAGTGACAGATGCAGAGTCAGAGTTCTGCAGAGAGAAGGGCCCAGCGGGGAGTCCGGGGGAGGTGGGGCCTGTTCTTTATGGTCTCTGGAGTGTCCTCCTTTCCTTATCTCCTCCCTCTCCACATGCTCCACGCCATTATTGATGGCTGTCCCCTCTGTCCAGGTGTCTGTTTTAGTTCTTTGGTTAGGTCCCCCACTTAGGGGCACGAGTAGGGAGGTGTCTGTCTGATTGGGTCCCAGGCGTGCCCATGCGCACTTTGTCCAGCAGGAAGCTGACCCCACCAGAAGACCCTCTCCGTGCGCCTTTGTCCTGACCCTGCCCGGCCCCCTCCCTCGCCATCTTGCCCTGGCTGCCTAGGCCTCTACATGTCCCTCATCCCTGCTCTCACAGATACCCCGACCACTGTTGGGATTTGGCTCAGTGACCACTCTATCTACGTCAGGCTGTCAAGGGGCGCTGTTGGAGTCACCACATGTCCTTCTGCAGAAGGACTAGGGCAAGAGGGAAGCAGCAGGCTGGTCCAGAGGCCAGCACTGATGACGTTCATCCGTGGGTCTGTGAGGGGTCCCTGGTAGGGGTGGAGGAAGACCACGGGCTCCATTGGTAACACCACCTGGAGTTTTATTTTCTCTACACAAGAAGAAACAACAGGAATAAGCAAACTGATAATGTCAGGACCAATGAGAAGATCAAGGAACAGGCCACCCGAGGCCGACGTCCCAGCACCTCTGGGATCACAGGGGGAGGGTCCCTGGAGGAGGGGGCCTGGGCTCCTGTCCTTTTAATTTGGGACGTGAAGGGAAAGCCGTCTTAGGACCCATGACCTCTCCTTCCGATGGGCCCAGGGGACCTCCTGAGCAGCTGGTAAGGTCCCTGTCCTCTGTCCAGGTTTTCCTGTTCTGGGCTCAGGGCAGCCGACCAGGGTCTGAGGGTCAGGCGTGCAGTCCTCTAGCTCAGGACGACGTCTCAGGTAAAGGAACAAGTGGACTAAGGAGCTTCCTCCATTTACCCTCCTGCTACAGAAGAGGTGTCCTTGCTGCATAGTACTGTGATTAGGGTCCCCAGGGGCCACTGTCCTCCGTCTCTAACGGTCCTGGGGCCAGACCTCAGTGCAGCAGATCAAGGTCTTCTCGTTAACTGGCGTCCAAACTCCCAGTTCTGGAGCAGAAGGGAGAGGGGTAAGTCACAGGTTTTGGGAAGAAAGGGATCCCCTCTGGAAACAAAAAGAAAGAGGTGCTGACGGGGGCCGCCCACCCCCACCTCACTCTGACAAATCCAGAGGGTGGACTGGCTTGCCCAGAATCCCTCCACAGGGGACCATGTCCCTGTAGGGACCAGCCAAGCCTACCCGTGGCCTGTCCTCCATGTCCCCGATATTGCTTTTTGCATCTTGGATCTCTCTGTGCTTTCACTCCTAGAAACCTGTATTCCCACCTTATTCCTGTCAAAAAGGGATTCAGAATTCCCAGGAGCACAGGAGTCTGAGGGGGGCCTCTGCCTGTAAAGGGTTTCTGCTGGAGTCTGAGATAAGAGCAGCCAGCCCACATTCAGGGGTCTGCTTCCTGTGCAAGGCCCTTCCCAGCAGCTGCTCTGAATCAGCCACTGAGAGTCTTGTTTGTTTTCCTTCCTCTGGAGGGTCCTTAAACCCACAAGGAAGGGAGACAGGGGTTTCTCCAATGTCTCCAAAGGACACGGAGTTCCGCTGTCATGGGGCCTTTGATGAGGGATCACGATGCTGAAAAAGGACAGGTTTGGGCATAAGGTAAAGATGAGTGAAGAGCACTGTGATCTTAACTGAAACCTGTGTCCCACAGGAGGGGGAACCTCGCTGACCCTGTCGTGGACGGTGTGGCCGAGCAAGAGAAGGAGGAGCCCAGTCAGTCTGGGGTCAGTGCTCCCATGGCCGGGGCTGCCCAGCCTCAGAGAGCCACAGAAGGGCCAGTGGACCATGGTCACTTTCCAGGCCCATCAGCTCTTTGACATGACTGCTACTGACCCGAGTCGATGGTTCCAATCCCAGACGAGCCCCCGATTCTGTTACCGTGTGGGGGGGGGCAGTGTCTCTGTCCAGCAGAGAAGTGAGGCCCAGGACACAGAGGCCACAAGTGACAGATGGAGAGTCAGACTTCTGCAGAGAGAAGGCCCAGTGGGGAGTCCGGGGGAGTTGGGGTCTGTTCTTTATGGTCCTTGGAGTCTCCTCCTTTCCTTTTCTCCTCCCTGTCCACGTGCTCCTCGCCATTATTGATGGGTGTCCCCTCTGTCCACATGTTTTAGATCTTTTGAGGGTCCCCACTTAGGGGCATGAGTAGGGAGGGGTCTGTCTGTCGGGGTCCCAGGTGTGCCCATGAAAACTTTGTCCAGCAGGAAGTAGACCTCCCCGTGCGTCTTTGCCTGGCCCTGCCCTGACCTCCTCCCCCACCTGCCACCTCACAAACCTCCCCTGACTGCCCAGGACTCTGCATCTCCCTCAAACCAGGAACATCCAATCCCTTCAACGGGGAAAACCCACTTAGCCTCAGATTTCTCCAAAAAGTGAATAAATAAATAAGGTGATCCATGTCTATAAAATCCTACTGAAAACAAAACATGATCCAACAAATTTATGCTCAGCAAAACTGCATGTAAAATCCATTTTCCACATGCACAGACTGGGGGAACCTCTTCCCCAGAACAAACTCTACGTAAATATACAGATTTACAGGTGAATAATGTACGTGTAGGATTGACTTGTTTATTTTTGTTTATCCGACATGATAGAATATTGACAATGGAATTATTTATTTGAATGACTTCACTCACCCACCACATGGTTCCCGCGGGGCACGATAGCGCCTCCTGGAGCCTAGGAGCAGGAGCTCTGCAGCGCGGTTCGCCTTCCCCTCTGGTCCTGGGGCTGCCTCCTGAACTGGGGATGGCCAGTGCTGAGAGTCCCCATGTGACAGTGAGATGTGGCTGGGGCCTTGGCGGGGTCAGATCTCAGGGTCAGGACTTCCACCCACCTGCCCCCAGGCCCAGGGAGGGGAGAGGGGCTGAAGGCTGAGGGGCCATCCATGGCCAGCGCACTGGATCCTGCCTGCACGCTAGAGCCTCCAGAAAGACCCAAGGGGGAACCCTGTCACTGAATCAGGAGGTGTCAGGAGGGTGGCGTGCCCGAGGCAGGGGGACTGCACCCTTCAGGTGCCTTCCTGCAGCCTCTTCTGAAAGCCGGTGATGACTTCACAATAACCCGCCCAACAACGAGAGTCCCCAGCTCTGGGAGCCGCACCAGGGCCTCATCCCAAGAGGGTCATGGGAAGCCTGACTGATAGCCACACGTCACAGCCACAGGTCACAGGCCACCTACTAGGGCCCAGTACTCGACCTGAGAGACTCCAAGTGGACAGTGCCAGGTATCATAGGATCAGGGGACAGCGGTTGCTGCTGCTGCTGCTGCTGCTGCTGCAGAGCTGATGGCTTTCCTTGGTGTGCAGGGAGCCACCACACGCCTGGGGGCAGAAGCACACTGTGCAAGTACAGGAGACCCGTGGTTGTTTCTTCCCTGTACCTTTAGCAGGTGGGCACACAGGCATCAGGGTGAGCTAACGGAGCTGTGAGTGTACGTGACAGCATACATACGGCACAGAGAGCTGAGGCCAACAGGCTGCCGCATGTGGCAGGCAGGACCCAGGTGCATGCCAGGCAAGCTGCATCCAGCTGAAGAGCTGTGTTAGAACCTCTAGACTGACCACCAAAAGTAGCAAGGGGCAGAGCTGAAGTGCAGCAGCCTTGCTTCCCCAGCCCCAGTGCTGCTGCGTTTACAAAGCACAACCTAGTGGCTCAGGCAGAACCCAGAGCCACAGGGGCTGCACTATGGCAGCACCATAATGCCAGCCTAACGGGACCTGGTGCCCCGTCCAGGGTTGTGCTGCACGAGGTCAGAGTGGCTGTCCAGCAGCTCCCTGCAGTGTCCCTGCAGCCACACTTGCAAGGGAATGAGGGTGGGGGATAGGGTGGCTAAGGGCCCTACAGACTGTCCAGAATGAGGTCCAGCACTGCCTTACGGGTCTCCATATCCAGACGAAGCCACTGAGCCCCGAGCCCCAAGGATGAGAAGCCCACAGAGATCATCACCCAGGACTCAGGAGGGAAAGGTGACAAAGATTAAGCCATAGAAACCTGTGTAGAGTCTCTTCTGGTATCGACTTACATCACATTCTCCTCTTTCCAGGCTTTATAAGTTAAATGTAATTTGTCCCCTGAAAACTCTTGTGTGAAAAAAATGCAAGAAAGTTTAGAAGGGAAATGATGGAATTCTGAGAGCCTTAACCGAGTCAATGAGTTAATCCACTTGATTATATTAACTAGATAATAACTAGGAAGGGTGTAGCTAGAGAAGGTGGGTCATTGAGCATGACTTTGGGGTTTATATTTTGTCCCTGGTGAGCTAAGTTTAGTCTTTCCCTGTTTCCAGATTGCCACATCCTGAGCTGCTTCCCCCCATCATACTCTTTACCGTAAGGTTTTGCCTATCTCGGTCTCAGAGGAATGGAGTCAGCCATCAAGGGACTGAGACTTTTGAAACCATGAGCCAAAATGAACTTTTTTCCTTCTCTAATTGTCCTTGTCAGGTCCTTAGCCACACTGATGAAAACAATGAATAAAACACCAGTTGGTACCAGGAGTAGGGTCACTGGTGTGACTAACCTGACCGTGTGGTTCAGAGTTTTTGGAGCTGGTTTGTGGAAGGAGAAATTTTGGAAACATTAGTGATACAAGCTGGAAAAACTTCAGAATGTTGTCAGCAGAGTTTAATGGGCAATTCTGGTGGGAGCCCAGAAGACCAGATACCAATAGGACTGCAGACAGTAAAGACAAGGCTCAAGAGGTTTCAGAGGAAAAGGAAGACTCTCTTAAAAGTTGAAGTAGAGACAACCATGTTATAATCTGGAAAAGAAGTTGACTTATATTTTCCCCTGCCCTGAGACTTAAAGTGATGATCTAGTGGAGAAAATTTCAAGGTAAAAAATTCAAGCAATGGCAAGAATATTTCTGGCAGCTTTTAGCCAAGTTTATTGTGATAAGGAACAGAAAGATTTTTTTAAAAACTTGTAGTTTGGCAAATACAATGGGGGCTAAGGAAGTTGTGGTAGTTAAAGAGATTGTAGCCATGAAAGAGATGCTAATTCTTTACCCATAGACAATAGAAAAGATGGCTTGAGGGCACCTCAAGATCACACCACCTGAGGCTCAAGGGAGTTAGAGGTAAAGGTTCCTTTGAGAAGAGGCCACTGAGGCTCCCTGCTTGCACAGGTAGTGGGAGGGAGCCTGGGAGGTTATTTCCCATGCTCAGCCACCTAGCACTCAGGGAAATCTGCCTCATGGTCCCTGGAGACTTAGCTACTGCTCAAGATAGTAGCAGACCTTGGCATCAACCATGTGGTTCTGGTTCTGCAGGATGGCAGGATGCTGGAGGGGGTCATTGTGGCTTCCACTGAGGTGTCAAAGGAAGGCCTAGGAGGCCAGGCATAGTGCCCAGGGTCAGAGTCCCTGTGGGCAGCCTCTTAGAGGGTGATGTGTGGACATGTGAGCAGGAAGCTAAAGCTGCAGTGGAGACCTCCAAGATTGAGAAATTCCAGGGCTGGGGAAAGCTGCAGGAGGTGAACAGAGACAGGCAGGAGAGAGGCCCCTGGGCTGCAACCAGCAAAGCCATGGGGCCGAGCTACCCAAGCCCTTTGGACACATCATCAACATGCCTTGTGCCCAGATGCTGGACGTGGAGCTCCAGGACTTGTTGGCCCCGATGGATTTCAGTCTTGCCTTGGTCACAGACCTTCTTTCTGTGCCCCTATTTCTCCTTATGAAATGGAAATGTCGACTCTGTGCCTTTATATAAATTTGTTCCACATAACTGGCTTTTGATATCTTCAGGAGCTTTCACTGAAGTCTGCCTTGAGTCTCAGAGGAGAGATTGGACTTGGACTTTGGGACAGTGTTTAACTGTTGAGACTGTGGGGTTCTTGGAAATGGAGTGCAAAATAAAACATTAAAAGGGCCAGGGATGTGGTTTACTGGTTGAGTGCCTCTGAGTTCCATCCCTGGTACAAAAAATAAATACGTAAAGTTACATTGTCATCCCCTGTAGCCACTATGCTGTAAGACCGCCTTGAGCCCTGGCCCCTAATGGAGTGTGTCTCTGGGGCCCTCCCTCACCCTCCGCCCAGTCCAAGCCTGGCCACCACCCTTCCCTTCTTCAGGCTCCACTAGAAGGTGGGACTGTCTGCTGTGCCTGGCCTCAATCCTTTGGCCTGATGCTCTTGGGGTACATCATGGGCTGCGAGGACAGAATCTTCCTTTGGGAGGCCGAGCAGCCTCCACCGACACACGGGCATGTTTTCCCCTCCTTTCTTCAGTCTTGGTTGGGGCCAAGGACACGGCCGTGACTCCCCTTCAGCACGTGCTTTGGTTTCCCTGGATGAACTCCTCTCACCAGCCACAATGCACACCCTTAATGTAGGAAACCAGAACACAGGGCACCCAGCACAGGTGTGACCTGCCGGTGTGGCACAGGCCTCAGGATGAGCGAGCAAGGCACAGAGGCCTTGCCCGTGGGCTCTGAGGTGCAGAGCGCTGGACCTGCAAAGATGTGCTCGGGGACACATGTCCAGGACACAGTCCTTAGTCCACTGTGACCCCAGAGCAAGAATGGAACCCCTAAACTGATCTCCTGTCCAACCAAGGAAGGTCCCACAAAGAGCCAGCCAGAGGAGTGAGCTTCAGGCAACAGGATTCGCGTGAACTGTGTCAGCCTCACAGACAGCAGGAAAAGCAGCCACCAACAGCCTGTTCCCAGGAAAGCACCGCCCCAGAGCTTCGCAAGTGACTTCAGGCCCAGGGCAACTGACACAGTGACAGGAGCCATGAGGAAAACCAGACCCCAAGTGCTGTGCCCAAGAAGGACAGGACAGAGAGGCACATGGGACCTGGCCAAGGCCATGGAAAGAAGCAAAATTTAAAAAGGAGATTTCAGGTCAACAGTGCAATGAGCCTGAGGGAAAGAGACTTGGGAGGGGGTGACTGAGGGGACACGCAGAGCCCATTAGAGACTGCAGACTGAAGAGAGGTGGCACGCAGAGTCAGGTGGAGAGCGGCCATCGCTCAGGCCCATCCCTGGACAGGAGTGCCGTACGAACACCAGGCAAGTCGTCCCCTAACCCTGGCCATTTCCCCCCAACACACAGAATGTCCAACTCTATTTCAAGGTAGAGTTTTCAGTTACGTTTTAACTATTATTCCTCTTCAGTGGCTTTTGGCAGTCAATTTTGGAAATTATTCATCTGAGCACATGCAAGGACACCAGATCACCTCTACAAAGGACATGGGCTGACCTGGGCCTCTCATCAGCCACACTGGACACCAGAACAACAGGTGGCCCCTGCAGGATGCTGAGGAGGGACAAGAGCGTGTGTCTAGGCCATCAAACCTCCTCCAAGAGTAAGAGGCAGGGGCCATGCCCATGACCTGAGTCACCCAGGTCCATGTTCAAGGCCTGCCTCGGTGACTTAGAGAGACGCTGTGTCAAAGTAAAATAAAAAGGTCTGGAGTAGAGCTCAGGGGTAGAGCATCCCTGGGTTCAATCCCCAATACCAAGAAGGAGGAGGAGGAGGAGGAGGAGGAGGAGGAGGAGGAGGAGAAGGAGGAGGAGGAGGAGGAGGAAAAAGAAGAAGAACAAGAGGAGGAGAAGGAGGGGGGAAGCAGAAGAAGAGGTAGAGGAGGACAAGGAAAAGAATGAGAAAGAGGAGGAGACGGAGGAGGAGCAGCACAAATAGGAGAAGGAAGAACAGGAGTAAAAAGAGGTGGAGGAGGAGGAGGAAGAGGATGAGGAGGAGAAGTAGAATAGTAGGAGGAGGAGGAGCAGGAGAAGAAAGAAGTGGAGAAAGAAGTGGAGGAGGAGGAGAAGGAAGAAGAAGAAGGGGTGTTGAAGGAACAGGAGGAGGAAGAGGAGGAGAAGAAGGAGGAGGAGGGGAGGAGGGGAGGAGGGCAGGAGGGGAGGAGGAGGAAGGGCCTAGGAGAAGCCAGGCCAAAAGCCACGATACAGGTGGGACTGGGGCAGAGAGGACTGCAGCTCAAGTGGCCTCAGCTGGAAGGACATGGTCTCCCCACAGCGTGCATATTCTACACAAGCAGCTGGTGGCCTCAGCCCATGGCACCACAAGCCAGAGGCCATCAGTCTGGCTGCCGGAGCTCATGGACAGTGCGCACCCTCTCCAAGGAGACGGGTTGCTGATGAAGCCAGAGATGGTGGAGGAGCAGCCAGCTGTCCCAGCCCATGCACCCCGAGGACTGGAGCAGTGTGCAGAGCGCAGCCCAGAGGACGTTCTAGAAGCTCTAGTTTAAAGGTGACCAAAGCAGACAACAAAAAAACCCGTGACAATGGATTGCGGACTCCTTGGGGATGTTCAAATACAGAGCACAGAGTGTGAAATGCAGAGAGAAGGGGGTCCAGGGTCGGCTCCAGCCCAGGCGGCCACTGCCTGGCTCCAGCTAGTCCTGCCCATCAATTTCTCCAAGGACGAAGGGCTCAGGACCCCCCTGCAGTGAAGAGAATCCAGCCCCTGCTCACAGATCAGACAGCGAGTGGTCCTCACTGGCCGAGACACCCCAACTCGGTGCAGCCCGGGAGTCCTAGGGCAGATGGGGCAGTGGGAGGAGTCGAGGAAACCTTCAGGGGATCTGAGCATCCTCCTGACGCCATCTCAAAGTCCACTGCAGGGTCAGGTCATTCTTGCACCTTCTCCCCTTCCCTGTCCTGTAGGGAGGGGTCCAAGGAAGGCAGAAGGAGCAGCTGCCCGCCTGTTGCTGTGCTGCATGCTCCAATGCCTCTACCTCGCCAGCCTAGTCTCCCAGGCTGACTCAGGGCAGGCACTTCTGCTGGACTCTGGCAGGAGGGAGCAGAGGCCTGTCCATGGGACCTCAGGTAGAAATGCACTGAGGCTCAGCTTGGTTCAGAGACACCGCTGCCACGTACATCGCCTCTCCCAGGAGGGGCACTCCAGGCCTGTCCACTCCAGGCCTGCCAAAGCACACTGTGCCGGGTCCTCCTGAGGCCAGCAGGGTGCCCGGGCACTTGGTGGTGCATTGGGAGTCTCCAGCTCCACCCCATCCCAAGGCCTCCTCTGTAGAACTCCTGCAGCCTCCAACACAGGGCAGGTGACAGTCACACCAGGGATCTCAGTGGCCTCCTCAGAGCCAGAGCACTCCCTGGTCTCCTCTCCCCTGTGCCCTCTCCAGGAAAGTGTGATGGGTCCCTTCTGCAGGAGCCAGGCACAAGGGAGTCAGATGCAGCCAGCCCAGGAGGAGAGCCGGAGTTGGCCACGGTGGCTGAGGTGGCCAGGCTTGGCAGCCCGCAGTCCCTGCACAGACGCTGAGCGATGCTCCACCTGGCCCAGCACCCGGCCCTCCTGGGGCTGCCGCTCTGCCCCTCTGGGTGCTGTGGGCTGAGCCTCCAGTGTGGCCCACTGTCCCCATGGCTTAGGGCAATGGCCAGGGCAAAGGACTTGCCTGGAGGCCAAGAACTGCGGATCACCCAGGTCACTGCATCCGTCACACAGGTGTGCCTCCAGAGGCCAACGGTGGGGAGATAGGCACCCCAGCTCCCACAACAGCTCCCACTGCACCCAGGGAAGAGGCAGGGAGGGCCTCCAGGGCATCCTCTGAAAGGCTCCAAATCTGCACAGGCCAGTCCCCGTCACACTGTGGCCAAGAGGAGCTGCAGGACCTACAGACGGCCTGGGCACATGGTGCCTGCAGTCAGGCTGCTCCTCTGCAGGGTGCAGAGCAGAGGGGCAGGGGCCTGGGGGTGGGCAGGGCTGGAGGCCACAGCAGCTGACAGCAGCCCTGGACCTAGACAGCAAGACCAGGTGCTTCCTCAGGTCCCGCAGCGGCTCCTCTCCTCCAGCAAATTCCTCAGCAGACAGGAGAAGAGAGCCTCAGAGGGCTAGAGACAGGAGGACCCCAGAGGAGGTGAGTCTCAGAGGGCAGGTTCAGAGGTCACCTGAGCAGGACAGCCAGAGAGAGGAGGAATGTCACAATGCCACTGAGGAGGCCAAAACACAGGAAAGAAGAGTCATGAAGCCACATTCCTCCTGTCCTCACCTCCTGTGCCCCTGGACCTAGGCCTCAGTCACCTGTGTCCTCACCTCCTGTGCCCCTGGACCTAAGCCTCAGTCACCTGTGTCCTCACCTCCTGTGCCCCTGGACCTAGGCCTCAGTCACCTGTGTCCTCATCTCCTGTGCCCCTGGACCTAGGCCTCAGTCACCTGTGTCCTCACCTCCTGTGCCCCTGGACCTAGGCCTCAGTCACCTGTGTCCTCACCTCCTGTGCCCCTGGACCTAAGCCTCAGTCACCTGTGTCCTCACCTCCTGTGCCCCTGGACCTAAGCCTCAGTCACCTGTGTCCTCACCTCCTGTGCCCCTGGACCTAGGCCTCAGTCACCTGTGTCCTCACCTCCTGTGTCCCTGGACCTAGGCCTCAGTCACCTGTGTCCTCACCTCCTGTGCCCCTGGACCTAGGCCTCAGTCACCTGTGTCCTCACCTCCTGTGCCCCTGGACCTAAGCCTCATTCACCTGTGTCCTCACCTCCTGTGCCCCTGGACCTAAGCCTCAGTCACCTGTGTCCTCACCTCCTGTGCCCCTGGACCTAAGCCTCAGTCACCTGTGTCCTCACCTCCTGTGCCCCTGGACCTAAGCCTCAGTCACCTGTGTCCTCACCTCCTTTTCCCCTGGACCTAGGCCTCAGTCACCTGTGTCCTCACCTCCTGTGCCCCTGGACCTAGGCCTCAGTCACCTGTGTCCTCACCTCCTGTGCCCCTGGACCTAGGCCTCAGTCACCTGTGTCCTCACCTCCTGTGCCCCTGGACCTAGGCCTCAGTCACCTGTGTCCTCACCTCCTGTGCCCCTGGACCTAGGCCTCAGTCACCTGTGTCCTCACCTCCTGTGCCCCTGGACCTAAGCCTCAGTCACCTGTGTCCTCACCTCCTGTGCCCCTCGACCTAAGCCTCAGTCACCTGTGTCCTCACCTCCTGTGCCCCTGGACCTAAGCCTCAGTCACCTGTGTCCTCACCTCCTGTGCCCCTGGACCTAGGCCTCAGTCACCTGTGTCCTCACCTCCTGTGCCCCTGGACCTAAGCCTCAGTCACCTGTGTCCTCACCTCCTGTGTCCCTGGACCCCAGGTCTCACTGACCTCCTCTCCTCACCATCCTGTTTCCCTGGTCCCCTAACTCAGTCATCTATTGACCATAGCCCCTGTGCCCCTGTGCCTATGCTTCAGTCACCTCCTGTCCTCACCCACTGTGCCCCTGTACCTAAGCCTCATTCACCTGTGTCCTCACCTCCTGTGCCCCTGGACCTAGGCCTCAGTCACCTGTGTCCTCACCTCCTGTGCCCCTGGACCTAAGCCTCAGTCACCTGTGTCCTCACCTCCTGTGCCCCTGGACCTAGGCCTCAGTCACCTGTGTCCTCACCTCCTGTGCCCCTGGACCTAAGCCTCAATCACCTGTGTCCTCACCTCCTGTGCCCCTGGACCTAGGCCTCAGTCACCTGTGTCCTCACCTCCTGTGCCCCTGGACCTAAGCCTCAGTCACCTGTGTCCTCACCTCCTGTGCCCCTGGACCTAAGCCTCAGTCACCTGTGTCCTCACCTCCTGTGCCCCTGGACCTAAGCCTCAGTCACCTGTGTCCTCACCTCCTTTTCCCCTGGACCTAGGCCTCAGTCACCTGTGTCCTCACCTCCTGTGCCCCTGGACCTAGGCCTCAGTCACCTGTGTCCTCACCTCCTGTGCCCCTGGACCTAGGCCTCAGTCACCGGTGTCCTCACCTCCTGTGCCCCTGGACCTAGGCCTCAGTCACCTGTGTCCTCACCTCCTGTGCCCCTGGACCTAGGCCTCAGTCACCTGTGTCCTCACCTCCTGTGCCCCTGGACCTAAGCCTCAGTCACCTGTGTCCTCACCTCCTGTGCCCCTGGACCTAAGCCTCAGTCACCGGTGTCCTCACCTCCTGTGCCCCTGGACCTAAGCCTCAGTCACCTGTGTCCTCACCTCCTGTGCCCCTGGACCTAGGCCTCAGTCACCTGTGTCCTCACCTCCTGTGCCCCTGGACCTAAGCCTCAGTCACCTGTGTCCTCACCTCCTGTGTCCCTGGACCCCAGGTCTCACTGACCTCCTCTCCTCACCATCCTGTTTCCCTGGTCCCCTAACTCAGTCATCTATTGACCATAGCCCCTGTGCCCCTGTGCCTATGCTTCAGTCACCTCCTGTCCTCACCCACTGTGCCCCTGTACCTAAGCCTCATTCACCTGTGTCCTCACCTCCTGTGCCCCTGGACCTAGGCCTCAGTCACCTGTGTCCTCACCTCCTGTGCCCCTGGTCCTAGGCCTCAGTCACCTGTGTCCTCACCTCCTGTGCCCCTGGACCTAAGCCTCAGTCACCTGTGTCCTCACCTCCTGTGCCCCTGGACCTAAGCCTCAGTCACCTGTGTCCTCACCTCCTGTGCCCCTGGACCTAAGCCTCAGTCACCTGTGTCCTCACCTCCTGTGCCCATGTATCTAAGCCTCAGTCAACTCCTCTCCTCACCTCCTGTGCCCCTGGTCCCCTAACTCGGTCACATCCTGACCAAAGCCCCTGTGCCCCTGTTCCTACACCTCAGTCACTCCTGTCCTCACCCCCTGTGCCCCGGGTACAAAGCCTCAGACATCTCCTGTCCACACTTACCTGTGCCCATGGAACCAGGCCTCAGTTACCGCCTGTCCTAACCCTCCTAAGTCCCTGGTCCCCAGGCCGCAATCACCTCATGTCCTCACGCTCTGTGCCCCTAATTAGGCCTCAGTTACCTCCTGTCTTCATTATACTCTGACCCTGGTCCTAGGACACATTCACCTCCTGTTCCTCCTCCTGTGACCCTGTTTCTAGGACATAGTCACCTCCTGTCTTCATCCTCCTATGACCCTGTTCCTAATCCTCAGTCACCTCCTGTCTTCCTCCTCCTGTGTCCCTGGTCCTAGACCTCACTCACCTCCTATTGTCCTCTCCTTTCAGCTCCAACCACTGAGACCCTGCTGGAGCTGAGACTACGCTAGGAAGCACGTTCCATGGCTACAGGGTCCAGAGCTGACTGCAGAGGATGCAGAGGGTGATGAACCTCCCAACACGGGGTAATGCAGAGGCCAGCTGTAGCTCTAGGCACACCGTGTCCCGTGTTCTGTGATACCTAGGTAGGGACAGGAGCCCCAGGCTGTGAGTAGGTGTAGTAGTCTCTGCCACGTACCCTGAGAGCTGGCAGAGGCTTCCCCCATCCTGGTGAAGGGAAACTTGGGCCTAGGACCCCACACACAGGAGGGGTGTCCCTGGTTGACTCCTGCACCTGGGAGACACCACAGAGCATCCTGGGGAGGCCTGAGCTGGGGCTGGGGTGGGGCCAGCAGAGCCCAGACACACGACCCCATGGGACTGGACAAGGGCAGGTGGGCTGAGCAAGGAGGCTGCCCAGGACCATACACTGCCCCAAAGGCCAAGCGGCTGAGGACACAGGTATGAGTACCTCACAGATTGACCAAAGAGGGGAGTCTTGGAGCTTTGGGGTCTCCCAGAAAGGAAGCCCACTGAGGAGTGGAGCAGGAAGACCTCCCAGGGCAGGGGCCCACAGGAAAGGGTCTGATTTGTGGAGTCCCTGCCAAGGGGCGCCCACAAGAAGAGGCCATGAGCCTCACCTAGAGTGGCCCCTCTTCCCCACAGCCCTGGGCTGGTCCCCAGCAGCTGCCAATTGCTTGAGGGCCTCAGTCACCTCCTGTCTTCATCCTACTCTGTCCTTGTTCCTAGGCCTCACTCACCTACTGTCTTCATGCTCCTGTGTCTCTGGTTCCTAGTCCTCAGTCCCCTCCTGTCTTCATCTTCCTGTGCCCCTGTTGCTAGTCCTCAGTCACCTCCTGTCTTCATCCTCCTGTGTCCCTGTTCCTAGTCCTCAGTCACCTCCTGTCTTCATCCTCCTGTGTCCCTGTTCCTAGTCCTCAGTCACCTCCTGTCTTCATCCTCCTGTGTCCCTGTTCCTAGTCCTCAGTCACCTCCTGTCTTCATCCTCCTGTGTCCCTGTTCCTAGTCCTCAGTCACCTCCTGTCTTCATCCTCCTGTGTCCCTGTTCCTAGTCCTCAGTCACCTCCTGTCTTCATCCTCCTGTGCCCCTGTTCCTAGTCCTCAGTCACCTCCTGTCTTCATCCTCCTGTGTCCCTGTTCCTAGTCCTCAGTCCCCTCCTGTCTTCATCTTCCTGTGCCCCTGTTCCTAGTCCTCAGTCACCTCCTGTCTTCATCCTCCTGAGTCCCTGTTCCTAGTCCTCAGTCACCTCCTGTCTTCATCCTCCTGTGTCTCTGTTCCTAGTCCTCAGTCACCTCCTGTCTTCATCCTCCTGTGTCCCTGTTCCTAGTCCTCAGTCACCTCCTGTCTTCATACTCCTGTGTTCTGTTCCTAGTCCTCAGTCACCTCCTGTCTTCATCCTCCTATGTCCCTGTTCCTAGTCCTCAGTCACCTCCTGTCTTCATCCTCCTGTGTCCCTGTTCCTAGTCCTCAGTCACCTCCTGTCTTCATCCTCCTGAGTCCCTGTTCCTAGTCCTCAGTCACCTCCTGTCCTCATCCTCCTGTGTCCCTGTTCCTAGTCCTCAGTCACCTCCTGTCTTCATCCTCCTGTGTCCCTGGTCGTAGACCTCACTCACCTCCTATTATCCTCTCCTTTCAGCTCTCACGACCCAGACCCTGCAGGAGCAGAGACCTACTCTAGGAAGCACGTTCCATGGCTACAAGATTCGGAGCTGACTGCCGACAAGGCAGAGGGAGATGTCCCTCCCTATGCTGGGGATATTGCAGAGGCCAGCTGTGGCACTAGGCAGACCATGTCCCCTGTTCTGTTCTACCTAGGTAGGGACAGGAGCCCCAGGCTGTGAGTAGGCGTAGTAGTCTCTGCCGGGCACCCCGAGGGCGGGCAGAGGCTTCCTGCATCCTGGTGAAGGGACACTTGGGCCTAGGACCCCACACAGGAGGGGTGGCCCTGGCTGGCTCCTGCACCTGGGGTACACCACAGAGCATCCTGGGGAGGCCAGAGCTGGGGCTGGGGTGGGGCCAGCAGAGCCCGACATACGACCCCATGGGACTGGACAAGGGCAGGTGGGCTGAGCAAGGAGGGTGCCCAGGACCCTACACTGCCCCAAAGCCCAAGCGGCTGAGGACACATGTATGAGTACCTCACAGATTGACCAAAGAGGGGAGTCTTGGAGCTTTGGGTTCTCCCAGAAAGGAAGCCCACTGAGGAGTGGAGCAGGAAGACCCCTCAGGGCAGGGGCCCAGTGGAAGGGTCTGATTTGTGGAGTCCCTGCTGAGGGGCTCCCACAAGAAGAGGCCTCACCTAGAGTGGCCCCTCTTCCCCACAGCCCTGGGCTGGTCCCCAGCAGCTGACATTTGCATGAGGACATCATGGGCACATCTGCTGGCATGTTTAACCAGCTGCACTGCACCCTGTGTTGTAAGTAACTCACTGGCAGGTCAGCATCGGAAAGAAAGAAGAGGCAGAGGAAACCAAGCAGCAGAAGAAAAAACGTCCTTTATTGTATACAGCATCTTTTATAGTATAGTGAACAAAGAAGGCAGCCTTCCAACAGCAATAGATCAGGTCTTTCAGCTGGTTAAACATGGATACAGAAGTCCTCCTTTCTAATCAAAGGGGACCCGCTTCTCATGGCTAATCTGCTCTTGGCCCGGAGCATGCTGAGCTCTGCTCTTTGTTAAGAACAGATAAGAATTTTCTCAGCGCCCTCCTAGCCCACTTTGCAGACCATCCCATTTGTGAGCAAGTCCTCCCATGGACAGCAGACACCTCGTTTTCAAGCTGTCCCCTGTTACCTATCTAAACATTGAAGGAACCTCTCGTTTGTGAGGAAGCCCCATCAAAGACAACACACATCTCCTGTGCAAGTCTGCTTGCTGTCACCTTATCTAGACCTTGACAGAACATCCCGTGTGCAGGCAGACTCCATCAAGGACAGTAAGCATTAGGTTTGCAAGCTAGCAGTCACATCTGACTCTCTACACCCTGGGCCCTGAGCACCTGGACACCTGGGATCCTAGATGGGCAGCAAGGGCAGCCCTTGGGGGCCAAGGAGGCTCTACTGGGGACGCTGGAGTTCAGCAGGTACAGAATTCAGCCTGAAGTCCAAGGCCATATGCCCCGCTACTGGCTGAGGCCCAGGGAGTACAGAGAGGTGACAGAGCCATCCCAGGGCCAGCTTTGTCACGTCTGTGAGGTCATCATCACCAATGGCACGTGGCCTTTCTCAATCCTCTATTTACCCACCTTCAAGGTCCTCCAAGGGAGCACAGAGGGTTCCAGAAATATCCAACTCCCCTATGGCTCCAGGAGTTGAGAAGCTGGGAAGGCGTAGAGTACTGAGGAGAAGGGGCCCTTAGCCAGAGGCTGGGTCCAGCAGGATTCCTCCAGGAAGGGCTCTGCTGTCCCCTCCCAACACAGCACACAGTAACACAGCCGTCACGCTCCCTGGAACCAGGGGCCTAGATACAAGGCTGACCCTGTCACCACCTTAGGGTTACAAGGACAGGCATGGCCTGGGGCAGTCTAGGCAACTGTGGGGAAGGTGCCTGGTCACTGGGTCACAGCCCAGAAGAAAAGCCCTAACCACAGTGCTCAGCACAGAAACCTGGGAGACACAGCAAGTAGTCGAAGCTGCCCAGAAGAGAAGCTGCCCGCGAGACCAGCAGAAGCAGTGGTCCCCACGAGAGGCTCTGCTGGCCTCTTGGGGGTCGAGAGGTGACCTGAAAAGAGGAGCTGAGAAGGCTGCCTTCCAAAACCCCACAGTGGGCCAACAGGAAGCCTGGAGGGCCACCTGCCACCAGGGGCAGCACTGGACACTGGTGCCATTCCAGGCCAGGCAGCTGGTCACGACGTGAGGAAAGAGCTGGAGTGAGCAGAAAGACACGTGACTAGGTCCCAGGTGTCCCTTAAATGACTTCAGAGTCTTCTTCAAATGACCTTCTTTAAAAGTGGACAAAAGCCAATGTCGGCCCAGCAGAAGCGAAGGAGCCAACTGGACAGCACACCAGGAGGAAGGGTGCAGGGGCCTGACTCTCGCGGGTCCACTGGGGTTGCTGTGCAGCGGGGGATCCTGGCTATAGGGGTCCCCACTTGTGGGGAAGGGAGGTTCCTCTAGTAGCCCTGGTCCACTGGGGTAACTTCTGGCCAGCGACTGACCCCGTGACATTACCATGGGTTCACTTGTACTGAAGCCCCCGGAATAGGATGGCCACCACCACCGTTCCAGAGAGGACCAGCTAGGGTCAAAAGCTCCACTTCCCGGGGTGGAGGAGGAGGTGGACTCTGGATTAGGGAAGATGGCTGACGGGGGCCCAGTCCTCACGGCAAACGATGAGTTTGACCCCCTCTGTCTTCCCTGCTCAGAGGTGAGCCGCCCTCTCCCTGAGGGGGCTCTGTGGGCTCCCTTGGCCTTCCCTCCCCTTCACTTGTGACACAGTCCTCTTGCGTGATGCTGGTGTCTGACTTTGAATTGTCTTTCACTGGAACACAAGAACCGAGGTGTGGGGTTTCCCTCTTCCCCTGTGGCACCAGGATGCAGGACTCGGGGTGTTCTCCTATTAGAAACACCTGGAGCCCCAAGGAATCCCACCTGGGCTGGGAAGTGGCTGGGCAGACAGGCTCTGCTTCTGCAGAAGGTGCGCTCCCTCACACCTGGGCAGAGTGGGCCCTCTCTGTCCCCAGACCACTCTGCCCCTGGCTCTCATGGGGGAGCTGGGGCTCCACCTACACAACTGGCTACTTCTAATTGGGGCGGGAAAGGCAGGGGCTGTAGATAAAATGACTGGATGTGACATCACAGTCAAGGCTGGACGCTGTATTCCGAATATGGACCACTGGACCTCTACTTCTCAAACCCCCCCTTTACACCTTTGGGACTCACTTTCCTTTGTTCTTGTGCTCTTTGGTCCTGCCCTGCATCCTAGACATACTGGCTTGTTGAGGTGGCAATTGCCCATAATAAAGAGTCCTCCCCTTTTAGCAATTCAGATAGTGTCAATGTCTATAACTTCAATGTCCCCTGCCAGGGACCTGCGCTCCAGGGAATGAAACACTGGTTGGACACAGTCTGGGGGTCCCTGACCACCAGGCATCTGATCTTGCAAGACCATCATTGAACTAAAGCATTGCTTTCTGCTGTCCCTCATGTCTCCTAGTCCACTCTTTGGGCTTGGACAGGTGAGCATGTTCCTCAACCAGCCACCATCATAGAAATAAAGACACACTCGTTGGTTGGGGTCCCAGCCCACTGGAGTCTTGGAGGGTTGGTCCTGCAAGGTACCTGCTTCTCAGCCAAGAGCACTGACATCTCACCAGCCCCCGGAGGGAAATGGAGGCTCTGCCAGGATCCAGGATGGACCAAAGAACACCCAAAGTGGGACAGGCTTCACTTCATACTCCAAATTGTGAAACTGCACAACGCTTTTTCTGTAAGATTCTTAACATTTCAAACACCATTGAAGGTTAAAGCCAATAATAAATATAGAAAAAATAATCCAACATTAAAGGACTAATATCATTAGAATGCAATGAATTTCAGCTAACGAAAGAAAGAACCAATCCACTGACCTGCTCCTGCCCCCTGCTCTGCCCCTCCCCTACTCTTGCCCCTCCCCTGCTCTGCACCATCCTGCTCCTGTACCCCTTCTGAACCTGCCCCTTCCCTGCACATGGGCATCCTCTGCACCTGGGCCTCCCCAGGACCAGGGCCTCCTCTATACCTGCCCCTCCACTGCACATGGGCCTCCTCTGCACCTGAGCCTCCTCTGCACCTGCCCCTCCCCTGCACCTGGGCCTCCCTGCACATGGACTTCCTCTGTACCTGAGCTCCTCCTGGACCTGGGCTGTTAGGTGCATGACAGTTTGAACTAAGTTGTCTGCAGGACACGCTGAAGGAATGTTAGCTGCAGGATAATAAGGGAACTCAAACCCGCCTCTGTCTGGTCCTTTATCACCTGTTTGCATCAAGTCTGAACACTCAACCCCACTCGAGGCTGTACACTTGACCCCCACCCATGTAGGAAATCCACATCTGACCCCTGCCCCATCTTTCTGAAAGTAGAAGATGACACCCTTAGAAACTACCATATGATCCGATCACTGTACACCAACAAGGCAGCTTGCAAACCCAGAGACCCCATTAGATTGGGCTATAAAAATTCTCTCCTGCCGTGCCCCCCTCTCTTGCTTTTTACTCTCTCCTGCTCTCTCTCACTTGTACTCTCTCCCTCTCCCTCTCACGTTCTCTCTTTTCCCTCTCCCTCTCACGTTCTCTCTTTTCCCTCTCCCTCTCTCCCTGTCTCTCTCTCTCTCTCTCTCTCTCTCTCTCTCTCTCTCTCTCTCTCTCTCTCTCTCTCCCTCTCTCTCTCCTCCTTCTCACTGCTGCAGTAAAGATCTCTTGGTCACTCCAAGTGTTGTGGTCACTTTCCTTTCACAGGCCTCCTCTGCACCTGGCCCTCCCTGCACCTGGCCCTTCCCTGCACCTACACCTCACCTGTGCCTGCTCCAGATTCCACTGGGACTGGATTTGTACCAAGAGCACAGTGCATCCAGGATGGGGAAGGTCCTCTGGGAGTAAGAACCAGCGAGACCTCTGGTCACAAGGGTGGTCAATTCCAGATAGACTTTAGAGAAAGCCCAAGTCCAGGGGCATGAACGCAGCCAGTGAGTGCCACTCCACTCAGGCAGCACCCCAGAGCTGTGTCCTGGGACACCAAGCCTGTGGTGCCTTCACACGCACCTCCAGATGCCAGGAGCATGTCTCAGATCCAGAGTCCTGGGTCGGCCACCACAGAGGTGGCCCCGACCTCGCCCACCTCAGGCTTTCCTGGGTAGAGGCACCTGCTCCCTGAAGGAGTGAACAAGGCCCAGAGTGCCCCACCCAGATGTGGGGGGCAATTTATCCACCAGGAAGGCAGCACAAAGGGTAGTGCCTTGAGGGGGAGACCCTGGCCTGCAGTGGAGCCCAGGACACCACTAAGCAGGTCTTTGGCCACCTGCAAGGACAGGTCTTCCCAGTGCTCCCAGTAGGACACCATGGGGCACTGGCTGCCCAGCCCACTCTGAGGTCCCAGGTCCCCTTCTGCTGCTGGCTGGCAGTGGAACAGCAGCTGAGGCTGTAAACTGTGACATTACCTGATCTCAGTGTCCTCCAAAACCCCCATGGGAGGCCAGAGCCCAGCGCTCCCTGCTGGCATAATGCCCAGGGTTCTGCACGGGCCACACCCCATAGGGGCAGTGGTCATGCCTTAGTGCAGCCTAGAATCCCTGAGCGGCAGCTGTCGCCAAAGCAAGCCCCTCTGCCAGCTCCCCCAGACCCAGCAGGCCTCACCACCAGGGTCCTGTCCCCAAGCCCACCAAGGTGGTGCGGGAGCTCCACTGCACCCACCCAGACTATCACTGGAGAGCTCAGTCCTTGTCCCGGATGCCAATTCATGCCGATTTACTAAAGAGGAAATGGTTTTCAGGAAAAGGAAAGGGAGGAGCAAAGGAGAAGCGCAGAGAACTCAGTCCCCGAGGCTGTGGTTCTGCCCCTCAGGGAAGCCCAGGGCTTTAAGGAGCCATTCAAGGCTACAGGCCAGCTGTGCCCGGCCAGGTCCCAGCTGTGCCCTGAGGTGAGTGGCAATTCACTTCTTACATCCTCAGCAGACACCTCCTTCCTGAGGTGGGGGTGTCCAAGGACAATCACCTAGGGGGACAAAAGACAACACAGTCCCCCATCTCCTTAGGGAGGGAAGAGGGGAGAAGAGAGAAAAAAAACTGCCCTTTTAATCCTCAAAGCAACAAAACCTGTATTCAAAAGGTGAAGTGGACCACTGTCCCAGAGTGCTGGTGCCCGGCCGGTTGCCCAGCAGGTTCCACACTTGGGATTGGTGAACACAGGGGCCCACAGCTGGGCACTCCAAGATGCCCTCTGGAAGCCCAGGAACCCCTCTCTGCAACAGCCTCCAGGAAGGGGTTGGCCCCGTGCACTGGCTCTGCCCAGCCCCTGGTCATGGCCTGCCTGTCGGCAACAGAAGATACCCCACCCTCACCCTACGCCCACACTGTGCACCCCACCCCACACCCACACACCATCCACCACACTCGACTCACCAGGGGAACCCAACGGAGCTGCCAGCTCCACACTCCAAGACACGGATGCTTCCAGAGATCCTGTCTCCTCCCTCAGGACCCCCCAGTGCAGTCCTTGGGGTCCTGGTGTTACATGCTCTTCATCAAGACAGCCCTGTGGGGCAGCCCCACACCTTCACACCTGTCTCAGGGCTGCAGCTACAGGGGGGTCTGCCTCTTGCCCCCCTGTTGAGAGCCACAGTCTGAGGAGCCCCAGCAAACTTCCAGCTGATTGGCTCACCTTGCCCCTGCAAACTTCCAGCTGCCAGCTGATTGGCTCCTCTGAGATGATGCTCATTGGGCTGTTTCCCCACCCTTTCAGACCACGCAGCTGCTCATTGGTGGACTCTTTTGGCTCCGCCCATGTGACCCAGCCAATCGGCCTCAAGAGCAGGAGGAATGGGGGGTTGAGAGGTTCCCCAGAAGCCTGTGGTGGCAGTTGGGCTCTGAGGGAATTCCTGAATAGCTCATGTGGTGCAGTCTGTGTGTTCTAAAAATAAAGTTCCTTTCTGCTTGACAAGTGGCTCGTGAATTGTGCCCAGCCAGAATGAGGCACCCTCCCCCAGCAGGATGTCACCGCAGGCCTTTCCGGAAGAGGCCAGACCCCCGCGTACTGGGCAGTGACTGGGCACTGCTATCTGTGCACTTGCTGGAAGCCTGTCCCAGGAGTTGGGAGGGGCCTCTGTCGGCAGGGCTTTTTGTGAAGGGCTCTCCTACTGTGTAACTACGGTAACTACCACAGTGGTAGACCCAGCAGCAAAAACCCCGAGAACCAAGGGCGTCCTGAGCTCACAGCCCTGTGGGCAGCAGGGCCCGGCACTGGAGAGTCCAGACCAGGTCCCAGCATCTCTGCCCACCAGCTGGAGCTGTGCACGGCAGGAGCCCACCAGCTGGAGGCTTTGGGGTTTGAGGTGACTGCACAGCCACGTAGAGCACCTTGCCCTTGGCCTCCAGCAGCTTCTCCACAGAGCCCAGCAGCCCCAGCAGAAGCGTAGCCAGCTCTCCACCCCAGGACCCAGAGGCCTCCAGCCTCATCCTGGCCTGAATCAGTGGGCTGCATCCCCAAATCTCCCAACAGGAAGACATTGCCTCTGAGAGAGCAGGTAACTCTCCAGGCCCCACTCAGTCACCCAGGAACAGGTGCGAGAAGCACAGGAGGGACACCCAAAGTGTAAGCACAAACAGCCACCAGGTCCAGCACCCTGTGGAAGCACAGAAAACCAGGACGGAAACAGAGCCCACAGGTCAGCTCTCACTCCCAGAGTCCATCCCTCAGGCCCTGAGGGCTCCCTCTCTGGGCAGGAAATGGCCCCTGGATACAGAAGGGCTCAAATTTCACAGGGTACAAGGAGGGCACTTAGTCATTGGAGACTGAGGACCTGGGATTGGACTGTCCTGAAACTAGTTGTGCAGGTTAAAATTCAACTCAGGAAGCAATTGTAAAAATTTAGGCACAGGCCCTTCCCTTCTCCCCAGGGCTGTCTGGGGGATGTTCCCACCTTTCACAAAGTAGGGTGCCTCCTGGGAGCCGCAGTTCCACTGGCAGCCTCAGAGGGGATCATGGACCACCTGGGGCCTGGTGGGGCCTCTGCTGGTCTTTCCTGGGAGCTTTGGGAAGCCACAGGACAGCCCTGGAGCCGGCCTACTCCCTGCTGCATGGGAGCTTCCCAGTAGGCACCCAGAGGGCTCAGGGAGGGCCGGGGCACCCCACCTGCACTGACCAGACGAAGGTGGAGCCTCTGGCCTGTCTCAGACCGCTCAGGGCTGCAGGGCCTCGTTCCAGGGGAGCACTGTGCCCAGGTCTGGGTCCCTGGGCAGCCCTGGCCTCTGCGGTGCCGGTTTCTGCCCTGTCTGGGGGCAGAGGGGCTCCACCCACCCTGCTGGAGGACACAGGGGACAGGAGCCACTCCTCACAGAGCTCCTGGGGAACCCTCAGAGTGTGAACAGGGAGGACAGCCACCTGGGGGTCCTCCCAGCACTCTCTCCAGGGACAGCATCTCTCCCTCCCCTCTCTCCTCTCCTCATGTCCCCTTCCACAGAACGCTGGGGACACCATCCAGGAGGGTGACATGTGGGCACGGGGCGCCTAGGTGATCAGCTACGAGGCTGGGTCATGGTGCACTGGGAAGTGCTGTGTTTGGCCACGTCGGCTCCCAGGTGCAGGCTGCAGAGCACACACCTGCTGATGTGCTATCCTCGCTGAGATGACCACTGTGACAAGGAACCGGCCACCTCCTCCCCACCCTGGGTCTCTAGGCCTGTCTCCCACATCCCTCCTCCCAATGAGCCAGTCTACCCAGCCCTACTCATTCGAGACCCTTACTTACTGCTCACCAAGAAAGGCCTGACGTCCTGAACAGATTCTGAGCAGCCCTGAATCAGAGTGGATATAGCTGGAACTACCACAGTGAGAAGAGCTCTGCCCAGAACTGCCCACGGCAGCTGGGCAGCACAACCCACACCCGCCCTAAAGGGTCTGGGGCCTCCAACTACACTCAGTTGAGTCCAGGTGCTCAACTGAGTTCGGAAACCCCAGCTCCCACCCTTGCTCTGGGGCCAAAAGGCTCACCCCATGCCCAGTGCCAGGGGGCTGGACTGAGGTTCTAAAAGGGATTGTCTCACACTGGGACACCCCCCAATGGCTCAGGCGAGGCCCAACATCCCCTTGACAAGCCTAGCCCTCACCTAAAAGTGACCAGGCGAACAGTAGTCCCCTCAGACTGGATGGACCCAACACCCCACGGCACCTGGGCCAGAGCTCTTGAGGGCGATTTGCCTGGACACTGGAGTCCCAAGGCCTGGGCTGGAAACTTGGCTCTGACCTGGCCAGCCCAAGCTGAGACCTAGGAGGAGGACAGGCTGGCAGGCAGCTGACCTGCACTAACAGGACAGGGCCGAATGCCCCAGGGGATCCACCTGTGCTAAGACCAGAAACTTCTAAAGCTCAGGAGAGAAGAACCCAGTGATCCAAGGACACCTCCTCATAGCCGGACAGGACCAAGAGGGACACTGAGGCCACCTACAGGGACTCCACAGGCCTGGGGTTTCTGCTGGTGTTTATGTCCCTGTGAGGTGGACTAGCTGGCCCCACAGGGTCCCAGCAAGCCAGAAGCACCCAGGACAGCTCCACGGGCAAGAGGAGGCATTTGGGTCAGAGTGCAGGCCAGCGGACACCTTCCCAAGGACTCCATGCCCACTCTGCACTCAAGGAGAACAAGGACAGCCCATGCCGGAACTCGGATCTCAGGCCAGGAGACATGCCCCTACTCACGTTGCAGCCAGGAGAGACCCCTCCCTGGGCTGGGCCCTCCTGGCAGGCGGAAGGGAATTTGTGCAGGCCTGAGACACTGTGCATATTATAGTAGCTGGTACGCACAGTGCCACATGTCACACATAAACCTGCCCGGAAGCCACCCAGAGCCCAGCTGACACCCAGCCCTACTCATGTGAGACCTTTACTTACTGCTCACCAAGAAAGGCCTGACGTCCTGAACAGATTCTGAGCAGCCCTGAGTCACAGTGGATAGAGCTGGGATCTACCCCAGTGAGAAGAGCTCTGCCCAGAACTGCCCACGGCAGCTGGGCAGCACAACCCACACCCGCCAAAAAGGTCTGGGGCCTCCACCTACAGGACTCAGGGGCCACTCACCTGCCTCCCTTCCTGAGAGAAGGAGCCAGTGCTGCTTGCAGGTGGGGACAGAGGGCCCAGAGCAGCCTGACCCCACCCTCCAGGTTCAGAGACCCAATGCCCTGCCCTCCTGGAGTCTGGAGCTCAGCCAGACTAGGCCACAAGAGATGCCACCCTCCCCCTGGGCACCTCAGCTCACAGGAAGCAGATAAGTTCCGGGCCAGCTCAGGGAGAGCCCCCTTCCTGCCACCCCTTCCTGCCAGGCCCTCCTTCCCTCCTGTTCTCCTCAGGACAGCACATGGGCAGATGCAGCTTTGTGCCAACCTGGGGCTGCCCTGCACACACCAGGGCCTCATCCCAAGAGGGTCATGGGAAGCCTGACTGACAGCCACTCATCAGAGCCACAGGTCACGGGCCACCTACTAGGGCCCAGCCCTCGATCTGTGAGTCTCCAGGTGGACAGTGCCAGGCCTCATAGGATCAGGGGATACCTGCTGCTGGTGCTGCTGCTGCAGAGCTGATGGCTTTGCTTGGTGTGGAGGGAGCCCCCACAGGCCTGGGGTCAGAAGCACACTGTCCAAGTACAGGAGACCCATGCTTGCTTCCTTCCCTGTGCCTTTAGAAGGTGGGCACACAGGCATCAGGGTGAGGTGGTGGAGCTGTGAGTGTACGTGACAGCAAACATATGGCACAGAGAGCTGGGGCCAGCAGGCTGCAGCATGTGGCAGGCAGGACCCAGGTGCATGCCAAGCAAGCTGCATCCAGCTGAAGAGCTGTGTTAGAACCTCTAGAGTGACCACCAAAAGTAGCAAGGGGCAGAGCTGAAGTGCAGCAGCCTTGCTTCCCCAGCCCCAGTGCTGCTGCGTTTACAAAGCACAACCTAGTGGCTCAGGCAGAACCCAGAGCCACAGGGGCTGCCGTATGGCAGCACCATCATGCCAGCCTAACGGGACCTGGTGCCCCGTCCAGGGTTGTGCTGCAGGAGGTCAGAGTGGCTGTCCAGCAGCTCCCTGCAGTGTCCCTGCAGCCACACTTGCAAGGGAATGAGGGTGGGGGATAGGGTGGCCAAGGGCCCTACAGACCTGTCCAGAATGAGGTCCAGCACTGCCTTAGGGGTCTCCATATCCAGACGAAGCCACTGAGCCCCGAGCCCCAAGGATGTGCAGCCCACAGAGATCATCACCCAGGACTCAGCAGGGAAAGGTGACAAAGATTAAGCCATAGAAACACCTGTGTAGAGTCACTTCTGGTATCGACTTACATCACATTCTCCTCCTTCCAGGCTTTATAAGTTAAATAATTTGTCCCCTGAAAACTCATGTGTGAAAAAAGAAAGTTTAGAAGGAAACAATGGGGTTATGAGAGGCTTAACCAAGTCAGTGAGTTAATCCACTTGAATATATTAACTAGATGATACCTATAAGCAGGAAGGGTGTAGCTAGAGAAGGTGGGTCATTGAGCATGACTTTGGGGTTTATATTTTGTCCCTGGTGAGCTAAGTTTAGTCTTTCCCTGTTTCCAGATTGCCACATCTAGAGCTGCTTCCCCCCACCATACTCTTCACCATAAGTTTCTGCCTACCTTGGGCCCAGAGGAATGAAGTCAGCCATCTAGAGACTGAGACCTTTTGAAACCATGAGCCAAAATGAACTTTTTTCCTTCTCTAATTGTCCTTGTCAGGTCCTTAGCCACACTGATGAAAACAATGAATAAAACACCAGTTGGTACCAGGAGTAGGGTCACTGGTGTGACTAACCTGACCGTGTGGTTCAGAGTTTTTGGAGCTGGTTTGTGGAAGGAGAAATTTTGGAAACATTAGTGATACAAGCTGGAAAAACTTCAGAATGTTGTCAGCAGAGTTTAATGGGCAATTCTCGTGGGAGCCCAGAAGACCAGATACCAATAGGACTGCAGACAGTAAGACAAGGCTCAAGAGGTTTCAGAGGAAAAGGAAGATTCTCTTAAAAGTTGAAGGAGAGACAAGCATGTTATAATCAGGAAAAGAAGTTGAATTATTTTTTCCCCTGCCCTGAGGCTTAAAGGTGATGATCTAGTGGAGAAAATTTCAAGGTAAAAAATTCAAGCAATGGCAAGAATATTTGTGGCAGCTTTTAGCCAAGTTTACTGTGATAATAAGGAACAGAAAGGTTTTTTTAAACTTGTAGTTTGGCAAGTACAATGGGGGCTAGGGAAGTTGTGGTAGTTAAAGAGATTGTAGCCATGAAAGAGATGCTAATTCTTTACCCATAGACAATAGAAAAGATGGCTTGAGGGCACCTCAAGATCACACCACCTGAGGCTCAAGGGAGTTAGAGGTAAAGGTTCCTTTGAGAAGAGGCCACTGAGGCTCCCTGCTTGCACAGGTAGTGGGAGGGAGCCTGGGAGGTTATTTCCCATGCTCAGCCACCTAGCACTCAGGGAAATCTGCCTCATGGTCCCTGGAGACTTAGCTACTGCTCAAGATAGTAGCAGACCTTGGCATCAACCATGTGGTTCTGGTTCTGCAGGATGGCAGGATGCTGGAGGGGGTCATTGTGGCTTCCACTGAGGTGTCAAAGGAAGGCCTAGGAGGCCAGGCATAGTGCCCAGGGTCAGAGTCCCTGTGGGCAGCCTCTTAGAGGGTGATGTGTGGAGATGTGAGCAGGAAGCTAAAGCTGCAGTGGAGACCTCCAAGATTGAGAAATTCCAGGGCTGGGGAACGCTGCAGGAGGTGAACAGAGACAGGCAGGAGAGAGGCCCCTTGGGCTGCAACCAGCAAAGCCATGGGGCCGAGCTACCCAAGCCCTTTGGACACATCATCAACATGCCTTGTGCCCAGATGCTGGACGTGGAGCTCCAGGACTGGTGGCCCCGATGGATTTCAGTCTTGCCTTGGTCACAGACCTTCTTTCTGTGCCCCTGTTTCTCCTTATGAAATGGAAATGTCGACTCTGTGCCTTTATATAAATTTGTTCCACATAACTGGCTTTTGATATCTTCAGGAGCTTTCACTGAAGTCTGCCTTGAGTCTCAGAGGAGAGATTGGACTTGGACTTTGGGACAGTGTTTAACTGTTAAGACTGTGGGGTTCTTGGAAATGGAGTGCGTTAGGAAACGGACTCTGGGGGCCAGGTATGGATATGTGGTGTCCCCCAACCTCACCTATGAGACATTGCAAGAACACTGAAGTGAAATGATTAGGTTAGGGGAGTGCACTGATCCACTGACATGGATTAACTGGTGGTGACTGCAGGCAGTACGTTGTGGTTGGAGGAATAGGTCACTGGGGTGTGCCTTTGGGGTCACACTTTGTCCCTGTGGAGCAGGAGCTCTTTCTGCTTCCTGGTGGACACTCTCTTCTGTCATGACATTCTGCTTCTCCTCAAGCCCAGAGCTGTGGTGTTGGTGGTCTATGGACTAAGACCTCTGAAACCATCAGCCAAATAAACTTTCTGCATTAAAATTATCCTTGCCAGGTTGTTTTGTTTTGTTTTGTTTTTTAATCAAAGAAGCAAAAAGGCTGAATACAACACTCTGCAGAGGCAAAATATAGAGTTGGTTTTATTTGAACTAATTTAGTTTTTGAAAATAGATATGTATACATTGTTGGCAATGGCCACATTGAACCAATTAATAGATGCTACTTATTCTTTGTGACAAGAACACTTAAATTCTACTCTCTTAGAGAGTTTCAAGAATATATTACAAGCAAGGTGCTATGGCATGTACCTGTAATCCCAGTAGTTTAGGGGGGTAAGGACAGAGAATCACAAGTTCAAGGCCAGCCTCAGCAATTTAGTGAGGCTCTAAGCAACTTAGGGAGAGTCGGTCTCAAAATAAAAAATTAAAAAAACTGGGGATGTGGTTTACTGGTTGAGCGCCTCTGAGTTCAATCCCTGTGTCCCTGGTCTTAGTCCTCAGTCACCTCCTGTCTTCATCGTCCTGTGTCCGTATTCCTAGTCCTCAGTCACCTCCTGTCTTCATCCTCCTGTGTCCTATTCCTAGTCCTCAGTCACCTCCTGTCTTCATCCTCCTGTGTCCCTGTTCCTAGTCCTCAGTCACCTCCTGTCCTCATCCTCCTGTGTCCCTGTTCCTAGTCCTCAGTCAACTCCTGTCTTCATCCTCCTGTGTCCCTGTGCCTAGTCCTCAGTCCCCTCCTGTCCTCATCCTCCTGTGTCCCTGTTCCTAGTCCTCAGTCCCCTCCTGTCCTCATCCTCCTGTGTCCCTGTTCCTAGTCCTCAGTCACCTCCTGTCTTCATCTTCCTGTGCCCGTGTTCCTAGTCCTCAGTCACGTCCTGTCTTCATCCTCCTGTGTCCCTGTTCCTAGTCCTCAGTCACCTCCTGTCTTCATCCTCCTGTGTCCCTGTGCCTAGTCCTCAGTCCCCTCCTGTCCTCATCCTCCTGTGTCCCTGTTCCTAGTCCTCAGTCACCTCCTGTCTTCATCCTCCTGTGTCCCTGTTCCTAGTCCTCAGTCCCCTCCTGTCCTCATCCTCCTGTGTCCCTGTGCCTAGTCCTCAGTCCCCTCCTGTCCTCATCCTCCTGTGTCCCTGTTCCTAGTCCTCAGTCACCTCCTGTCTTCATCCTCCTGTGTCCCTGTTCCTAGTCCTCAGTCACCTCCTGTCTTCATCCTCCTGTGTCCCTGGTCCTAGTCCTCAGTCACCTCCTGTCTTCATCCTCCTGTGTCCCTGTGCCTAGTCCTCAGTCCCCTCCTGTCCTCATCCTCCTGTGTCCCTGTTCCTAGTCCTCAGTCACCTCCTGTCTTCATCCTCCTGTGTCCTGTTCCTAGTCCTCAGTCACCTTCTACCTTCATCCTCCTGTGTCCCTGTTCCTAGTCCTCAGTCACCTCCTGTCTTCATCCTCCTGTGTCCTGTTCCTAGTCCTCAGTCACCTCATACCTTCATCCTCCTGTATCCCTGTTCCTAGTCCTCAGTCACCTCCTGTCTTCATCCTCCTGTGTCCCTGTTCCTAGTCCTCAGTCACCTCCTGTCTTCATCCTCCTGTGTCCCTGTTCCCAGTCCTCAGTCACCTCCTGTCTTCCTCCTCCTGTGCCCCTGGTCCACGGCCTCAGTCACCTCCTGTCTTCCTCCTCCTGTGCCCCTGTTCCTAGTCCTCAGTCCCCTCCTGTCCTCATCCTCCTGTGTCCCTGTTCCTAGTCCTCAGTCACCTCCTGTCTTCATCCTCCTGTGTCCCTGTTCCTAGTCCTCAGTCACCTCCTGTCTTCATCCTCCTGTGTCCTGTTCCTAGTCCTCAGTCACCTCATACCTTCATCCTCCTGTATCCCTGTTCCTAGTCCTCAGTCACCTCCTGTCTTCATCCTCCTGTGTCCCTGTTCCTAGTCCTCAGTCACCTTCTACCTTCATCCTCCTGTGTCCCTGTTCCTAGTCCTCAGTCACCTCCTGTCTTCATCCTCCTGTGTCCTATTCCTAGTCCTCAGTCACCTCCTGTCTTCATCCTCCTGTGTCCCTGTTCCTAGTCCTCAGTCACCTCCTGTCCTCATCCTCCTGTGTCCCTGTTCCTAGTCCTCAGTCAACTCCTGTCTTCATCCTCCTGTGTCCCTGTGCCTAGTCCTCAGTCCCCTCCTGTCCTCATCCTCCTGTGTCCCTGTTCCTAGTCCTCAGTCCCCTCCTGTCCTCATCCTCCTGTGTCCCTGTTCCTAGTCCTCAGTCACCTCCTGTCTTCATCTTCCTGTGCCCGTGTTCCTAGTCCTCAGTCACGTCCTGTCTTCATCCTCCTGTGTCCCTGTTCCTAGTCCTCAGTCACCTCCTGTCTTCATCCTCCTGTGTCCCTGTGCCTAGTCCTCAGTCCCCTCCTGTCCTCATCCTCCTGTGTCCCTGTTCCTAGTCCTCAGTCACCTCCTGTCTTCATCCTCCTGTGTCCCTGTTCCTAGTCCTCAGTCCCCTCCTGTCCTCATCCTCCTGTGTCCCTGTGCCTAGTCCTCAGTCCCCTCCTGTCCTCATCCTCCTGTGTCCCTGTTCCTAGTCCTCAGTCACCTCCTGTCTTCATCCTCCTGTGTCCCTGTTCCTAGTCCTCAGTCACCTCCTGTCTTCATCCTCCTGTGTCCCTGGTCCTAGTCCTCAGTCACCTCCTGTCTTCATCCTCCTGTGTCCCTGTGCCTAGTCCTCAGTCCCCTCCTGTCCTCATCCTCCTGTGTCCCTGTTCCTAGTCCTCAGTCACCTCCTGTCTTCATCCTCCTGTGTCCTGTTCCTAGTCCTCAGTCACCTTCTACCTTCATCCTCCTGTGTCCCTGTTCCTAGTCCTCAGTCACCTCCTGTCTTCATCCTCCTGTGTCCCTGTTCCTAGTCCTCAGTCACCTCCTGTCTTCATCCTCCTGTGTCCCTGGTCCTAGTCCTCAGTCACCTCCTGTCTTCATCCTCCTGTGTCCCTGTGCCTAGTCCTCAGTCCCCTCCTGTCCTCATCCTCCTGTGTCCCTGTTCCTAGTCCTCAGTCACCTCCTGTCTTCATCCTCCTGTGTCCTGTTCCTAGTCCTCAGTCACCTTCTACCTTCATCCTCCTGTGTCCCTGTTCCTAGTCCTCAGTCACCTCCTGTCTTCATCCTCCTGTGTCCTGTTCCTAGTCCTCAGTCACCTCATACCTTCATCCTCCTGTATCCCTGTTCCTAGTCCTCAGTCACCTCCTGTCTTCATCCTCCTGTGTCCCTGTTCCTAGTCCTCAGTCACCTCCTGTCTTCATCCTCCTGTGTCCCTGTTCCCAGTCCTCAGTCACCTCCTGTCTTCCTCCTCCTGTGCCCCTGGTCCACGGCCTCAGTCACCTCCTGTCTTCCTCCTCCTGTGCCCCTGTTCCTAGTCCTCAGTCCCCTCCTGTCCTCATCCTCCTGTGTCCCTGTTCCTAGTCCTCAGTCACCTCCTGTCTTCATCCTCCTGTGTCCCTGTTCCTAGTCCTCAGTCACCTCCTGTCTTCATCCTCCTGTGTCCTGTTCCTAGTCCTCAGTCACCTCATACCTTCATCCTCCTGTATCCCTGTTCCTAGTCCTCAGTCACCTCCTGTCTTCATCCTCCTGTGTCCCTGTTCCTAGTCCTCAGTCACCTTCTACCTTCATCCTCCTGTGTCCCTGTTCCTAGTCCTCAGTCACCTCCTGTCTTCATCCTCCTGTGTCCTATTCCTAGTCCTCAGTCACCTCCTGTCTTCATCCTCCTGTGTCCCTGTTCCTAGTCCTCAGTCACCTCCTGTCCTCATCCTCCTGTGTCCCTGTTCCTAGTCCTCAGTCAACTCCTGTCTTCATCCTCCTGTGTCCCTGTGCCTAGTCCTCAGTCCCCTCCTGTCCTCATCCTCCTGTGTCCCTGTTCCTAGTCCTCAGTCCCCTCCTGTCCTCATCCTCCTGTGTCCCTGTTCCTAGTCCTCAGTCACCTCCTGTCTTCATCTTCCTGTGCCCGTGTTCCTAGTCCTCAGTCACGTCCTGTCTTCATCCTCCTGTGTCCCTGTTCCTAGTCCTCAGTCACCTCCTGTCTTCATCCTCCTGTGTCCCTGTGCCTAGTCCTCAGTCCCCTCCTGTCCTCATCCTCCTGTGTCCCTGTTCCTAGTCCTCAGTCACCTCCTGTCTTCATCCTCCTGTGTCCCTGTTCCTAGTCCTCAGTCCCCTCCTGTCCTCATCCTCCTGTGTCCCTGTGCCTAGTCCTCAGTCCCCTCCTGTCCTCATCCTCCTGTGTCCCTGTTCCTAGTCCTCAGTCACCTCCTGTCTTCATCCTCCTGTGTCCCTGTTCCTAGTCCTCAGTCACCTCCTGTCTTCATCCTCCTGTGTCCCTGGTCCTAGTCCTCAGTCACCTCCTGTCTTCATCCTCCTGTGTCCCTGTGCCTAGTCCTCAGTCCCCTCCTGTCCTCATCCTCCTGTGTCCCTGTTCCTAGTCCTCAGTCACCTCCTGTCTTCATCCTCCTGTGTCCTGTTCCTAGTCCTCAGTCACCTTCTACCTTCATCCTCCTGTGTCCCTGTTCCTAGTCCTCAGTCACCTCCTGTCTTCATCCTCCTGTGTCCTGTTCCTAGTCCTCAGTCACCTCATACCTTCATCCTCCTGTATCCCTGTTCCTAGTCCTCAGTCACCTCCTGTCTTCATCCTCCTGTGTCCCTGTTCCTAGTCCTCAGTCACCTCCTGTCTTCATCCTCCTGTGTCCCTGTTCCCAGTCCTCAGTCACCTCCTGTCTTCCTCCTCCTGTGCCCCTGGTCCACGGCCTCAGTCACCTCCTGTCTTCCTCCTCCTGTGCCCCTGTTCCTAGTCCTCAGTCCCCTCCTGTCCTCATCCTCCTGTGTCCCTGTTCCTAGTCCTCAGTCACCTCCTGTCTTCATCCTCCTGTGTCCTGTTCCTAGTCCTCAGTCACCTCCTACCTTCATCCTCCTGTGTCCCTGTTCCTAGTCCTCAGTCACCTCCTGTCTTCATCCTCCTGTGTCCCTGTTCCTAGTCCTCAGTCACCTCCTGTCTTCATCCTCCTGTGTCCTGTTCCTAGTCCTCAGTCACCTCATACCTTCATCCTCCTGTATCCCTGTTCCTAGTCCTCAGTCACCTCCTGTCTTCATCCTCCTGTGTCCCTGTTCCTAGTCCTCAGTCACCTCCTGTCTTCATCCTCCTGTGTCCCTGTTCCCAGTCCTCAGTCACCTCCTGTCTTCCTCCTCCTGTGCCCCTGGTCCACGGCCTCAGTCACCTCCTGTCTTCCTCCTCCTGTGCCCCTGGTCCAAGGCCTCAGTCACTTCCTATTGCCCTTTGTTAGAGCTCCCACCACCAAGACCCTGCTGGAGCTGAGACCTACTCCAGGAAGCACGTTCCATCCCTAGAGGATCCGGAGCTAACTACTTAGGTGGCACAGGGAGATGTCCTTCCCATTGCTGGGGGTAATGCAGAGGCCAGCTGTGGCTCAAGGCAGACTGTGTCCCCTGTTCTGTGCTACCTAGGTAGGGACAGGAGCCCCAGGCTGTGAGTAGGCGTAGTAGTCTCTGCCGGGCACCCTGAGACCTGGCAGAGGCTTCCCCCATCCTGGTGAAGGGACTTTGGCCAAGGACCCCACACAGGAGGGGTGGCCCTGGCTGGCTCCTGGGACCTGAAGGACACCACAGAACATCCTGGGGAGGCCTGAGCTGGGGCTGGGGTGGGGCCAGCAGAGCCCAACACACGACCCCATGTTACTGGACAAGGGCAGGTGGGCTGAACAAGGAGGGTGCCCAGGACCCTACACTGCCCCCAAAGCACAAGCGGCTGAGGACACAGGTATGAGTACCTCACAGATTGACCAAAGAGGGGAGTCTTGGAGCTTTGGGGTCTCCCAGAAAGGAAGCCCACTGAGGAGTGGAGCAGGAAGACCTCCCAGGGCAGGGGCCCACTGGAAAGGGTCTGATTTGTCGAGTCCCTGCCAAGGGGCGCCCACAAGAAGAGGCCATGAGCCTCACCTAGAGTGGCCCCTCTTCCCCACAGCCCTGGGCTGGTCCCCAGCAGCTGACATTTGCATGAGGACATCATGGGCACATCTGCTGGCATGTTTAACCAGCTGCACTGCACCCTGTGTTGTAAGTAACTCACTCGCAGGTCAGCATGAGAAAGAAAGAAGGAGCAGAGGAAGCCAAGCAGCAGAAGAAAAAACGTCCTTTATTGTATACAGCATCTTTTATAGTATAGTGAACAAAGAAGGCAGCCTTCCAACAGCAATAGATCAGGTCTTTCAGCTGGTTAAACATGGCATACAGAAGTCATCCTTTCTAATCAAAGGGGACCCGCTTCTCATGGCTAATCTGCTCTTGGCCCGGAGCATGCTGAGCTCTGCTCTTTGTTAAGAACAGATAAGAATTTTCTCAGTGCCCTCCTAGCCCACTTTGCAAAACATCCCATTTGTGAGCACGTCCTCCCAAGGACAGCAGACACCTCGTTTTCAAGCTGTCCCCTGTTACCTATATCCACATTGAAGGAACCTCTCCTTTGTGAGGAAGCCCCATCAAAGACAACAAACATCTCCTGTGCAAGTCTGCTTGCTGTCACCTTATCTAGACCTTGACAGAACATCCCATGTGCAGGCAGACTCCATCAAGGACAGTAAGCATTAGGTTTGCAAGCTAGCAGTCACATCTGACTCTCTACACCCTGGGCCCTGAGCACCTGGACACCTGGGATCCTAGATGGGCAGCAAGGGCAGCCCTTGGGGGCCAAGGAGGCTCTGCTGGGGATGCTGGAGCTCTGCAGGTACAGAATTCAGCCTGAAGTCCAAGGCCATATGCCCCGCTACTGGCTGAGGCCCAGGGAATGCAGGGAGGTGACAGAGCCTTCCCAGGGCCATCCTTGTCACTTCTGTGAGGTCGTCATCACCAATGGCACCTGGCTTTTCCCAACCTTCTATTTTCCTACCTTAAGGTCCTCCAAGGGAGCACAGAGGGTTCCAGAAACATCCAACTCCCCTATGGCTCCAGGAGGTGAGAAGCTGGGAAGGCGTGGAGAACTGAGGACAAGGGGCCCTTAGCCAGAGGCTGGGTCCAGTAGGATTCCTCCAGAAAGGGCTCTGCTGTCCCCTCCCAACACAGCACGCAGTAACACAGCCATCACTCTCCCTGGACCTAGAGGCCCAGTCCCAAGTATGACCCTGGCCCCACCATACGGCCATCAGGATGGGCATGGCCTGGGGCAGTCTGGACAACTGTGGGGACAGGTGCTTGGTCACTGGGTCACAGCCCAGAAGAAAAGCCCTAACCACAGTGCTCAGCACAGAAACCTGGGAGACACAGCAAGTAGTCGAAGCTGCCCAGAAGAGAAGCTGCCCGCGAGACCAGCAGAAGCAGTGGTCCCCACGAGAGGCTCTGCTGGCCTCTTGGGGGTCGAGAGGTGACCTGAAAAGAGGAGCTGAGAAGGCTGCCTTCCAAAACCCCACAGTGGGCCAACAGGAAGCCTGGAGGGCCACCTGCCACCAGGGGCAGTACTGGACACTGGTGCCATTCCAGGCCAGGCAGCTGGTCACGGTGTGAGGAAAGAGCTGGAGTGAGCAGAAAGACACGTGACTAGGTCCCAGGTGTCCCTTAAATGACTTCAGAGTCTTCTTCAAATGACCTTCTTTAAAAGTGGACAAAAGCCAATGTCGGCCCAGCAGAAGCGAAGGAGCCAACTGGACAGCACACCAGGAGGAAGGGTGCAGGGGCCTGACTCTCGCGGGTCCACTGGGGTTGCTGTGCAGCGGGGGATCCTGGCGATAGGGGTCCCCACTTGTGGGGAAGGGAGGTTCCTCTAGTAGCCCTGGTCCACTGGGGTAACTTCTGGCCAGTGACTGACCCCGTGACATTACCATGGGTTCACTTGTACTGAAGCCCCCGGAATAGGATGGCCACCACCACCGTTCCAGAGAGGACCAGCTAGGGTCAAAAGCTCCACTTCCCGGGGTGGAGGAGGAGGTGGACTCTGGATTAGGGAAGATGGCTGACGGGGGCCCAGTCCTCAAGGCAAACGATGAGTTTGACCCCCTCTGTCTTCCCTGCTCAGAGGTGAGCCGCCCTCTCCCTGAGGGGGCTCTGTGGGCTCCCTTGGCCTTCCCTCCCCTTCACTTGTGACACAGTCCTCTTGCGTGATGCTGGTGTCTGACTTTGAATTGTCTTTCACTGGAACACAAGAACCGAGGTGTGGGGTTTCCCTCTTCCCCTGTGGCACCAGGATGCAGGACTCGGGGTGTTCTCCTATTAGAAACACCTGGAGCCCCAAGGAATCCCACCTGGGCTGGGAAGTGGCTGGGCAGACAGGCTCTGCTTCTGCAGAAGGTGCGCTCCCTCACACCTGGGCAGAGTGCACCTGCTCTGTCCCCAGACCACTCTGCCCCTGGCTCTCATGGGGGAGCTGGGGCTCCACCTACACAACTGGCTAGATCTAATTGGGGCGGGAAAGGGAGGGGCTGTAGATAAAATGACTGGATGTGACATCACAGTCAAGGCTGGATGCTGTATTCCGAATATGGACCACTGGACCTCTACTTCTCAAACCCCCCCTTTACACCTTTGGGACTCATTTTCGCTTTGTTCTTGTGCCCTTTGGTCCTGCCCTGCATCCTAGACATACTGGCTTGTTGAGGTGGCAATTGCCCATAATAATGAGTCCTCTCCTTTTAGCAATTCAGATAGTGTCAATGTCTATAACTTCAATGTCCCCTGCCAGGGACCTGCTCTCCAGGAAATGAAACACTGGTTGGTCACAGTCTGGGGGTCCCTGACCACCAGGCATCTGATCTTGCAAGACCATCATTGAATTAAGCGTTGCTTTCTGCTGTCCCTCGTGTCTCCTAGTCCACTCTTTGGGCTTGGACAGGTGAGCATGTTCCTCACCCAGCCACCATCATAGAAATAAAGACACACTCGTTGGTTGGGGTCCCAGCCCACTGGAGTCTTGGAGGGTTGGTCCTGCAAGGTACCTGCTTCTCAGCCAAGAGCACTGACATCTCACCAGCCCCCGGAGGGAAATGGAGGCTCTGCCAGGATCCAGGATGGACCAAAGAACACCCAAAGTGGGACAGGCTTCTCTTCATACTCCAAATTGTGAAACTGCGCAACGCTTTTTCTGTAAGATTCTGAACATTTCAAACACCATTGAAGGTTAAAGCCAATAATAAATATAGAAAAAATAATCCAACAGTAAAGGACTAATATCATTAGAATGCAATGAATTTCAGCTAATGAAAGAAAGAACCAACCCACTGACCTGCTCCTGCCTCCTGCTCTGCCCCTCCCTGTTCCTGCCCCTCCCCTGCTCCTCTACCCCTTCAGCACCTGACCCTCCTCTGCACATGGGCATCCTCTGCACCTGGGCCTCCCCTGGACCTGGGCCTCCTCTCCACCTGCCCCTCCCCTGCACATGGGCCTCCTTGTACCTGGAATGTTAGCTGCAAGATAACAAGGGAACTCAAACCCCCACCCTGTCTGGTCCTTTATCTCCTGTTTGCATCAAGTCTGAACACTCAACCCCATTGAGGCTGTACACTTGAGCCCCACCCGTCTAGGAAACCCACATCTGACCCGGCCCCATCTTCCTGAAGGCATAAGATGAAACCCTTAGAAACTACCATATGATCCGATCACTGTAAGCCAACAAGGCAGCTTGCAGACCCAGAGACCCCATTAGATTTGGGCTATAAAAATTCCCTCCTGCCACTCCCCCCTCTCTTGCTTTTTGCTCTCTTGCTCTCTCTCACTTTTACTCTCTCACTCTCTCACTCTCCCTCTCTCCCTGTCTCTTGCTCGCTCTCTCTCTCTCTCTCTCTCTCTCTCTCTCTCTCTCTCTCTCTCTCTCTCTCTCTCTCTCTCCCTCTCTCTCTCCTCCTTCTCACTGCTGCAGTAAAGATCTCTTGGTCACTCCAAGTGTTGTGGTCACTTTCCTTTCACAGGCCTCCTCTGCACCTGGCCCTCCCTGCACCTGGCCCTTCCCTGCACCTACACCTCACCTGTGCCTGCTCCAGATTCCACTGGGACTGGATTTGTACCAAGAGCACAGTGCATCCAGGATGGGGAAGGTCCTCTGGGAGTAAGAACCAGCAAGACCTCTGGTCACAAGGGTGGTCAATTCCAGATAGACTTTAGAGAAGGGCCCAAGTCCGGAGGCCTGAACGCAGCCAGTGAGTGCCACTCCGCCCAGGCAGCACCCCAGAGCTGTGTCCTGGGACACCAAGCCTGTGGTGCCTTCACACTCACCTCCAGATGCCAGGAGCATTTCTCAGATCCAGAGTCCTGGGTCGGCCACCAAGAGGTGGCCCCGACCTCGCCCACCTCAGGCTTTCCTGGGTAGAGGCACCTGCTCCCTGAAGGAGTGAACAAGGCCCAGAGTGCCCCACCCAGATGTGGGGGGCAATTTATCCACCAGGAAGGCAGCACAAAGGGTGGTGCCTTCAGGGGGAGACCCTGGCCTGCAGTGGAGCCCAGGACACCACTAAGCAGGTCTTTGGCCACCTGCAAGGACAGGTCTTCCCAGTGCTCCCAGTAGGACACCATGGGGCACTGGCTGCCCAGGCCACTCTGAGATCCCAGGTCCCCTTCTGCTGCTGGCTGGCAGTGGAACAGCAGCTGAGGCTGTAAACTGTGACATTACCTGATCTCAGTGTCCTCCAAAACCCCCATGGGAGGCCAGAGCCCAGCGCTCCCTGCTGGCACCATGCCAAGGGTTCTGAACTGGCCACACCCCTTGAGGGCAGTGGTCATGCAGTGGTGCAGCCTGCGATCCCCCAGTGGCAGCAGTCGCCAAAGGAAGCCCCTCCGCCAGCTCCCCCAGACCCAGCAGGCCTCACCACCAGGGTCCTGTCCCCAAGCCCACCAAGGTGGTGCAGGAGCTCCACTGCACTCACCCAGACTGTCACAGAGAGCTCAGTCCTTGTCCCGGATGCCAGTATACGCCGATTTAATAACGAGGAAATGGTTTTCAGGAAAAGGAAAGGGAGGAGCAAAGGAGAAGCACAGAGGCCTCAGTCCCAGAGGCTGAGGTTCTGCCCCTCAGGGAAGCCCAGGGCTTTAAGGAGCCATTCAAGGCTACAGGCCAGCTGTGCCCGGCCAGGTCCCAGCTGTGCCCTGAAGTGAGTTGCAATTCACTTCTTACATCCTCAGCAGACACCTCCTTCCTGAGGTGGGGGTGTCAAGGACAATCACCTAGGGGGACAAAAGACAACACAGTCCCCCATGTCCTTAGGGAGGGAAGAGGGGAGAAGAGAGAAAAAAACTGCCCTTTTAATCCTCAAAGCAACAAAACCTGTATTCAAAAGGTGAAGTGGACCACTGTCCCAGAGTGCTGGTGCCCGGGCGGCTGCCCAGCAGGCTCCCCGCTTGAGATTGGTGAACACAGGGGGCCACAGCTGGGCACTCCAAAATGCCCTCTGGAAGCCCAGGAACCCCTGTCTGCAGCAGCCTCCAGGAAGGGGTTGGCCCCGTGCACTGGCTCTGCCCAGCCCCTGGTCACGGCCTGCCTGTCGGCAACCGCAGATACCCCACCCTCACCCTACGCCCACACTGAGCACCCCACCCCACACCCACACACCATCCACCACACTCGACTCACCAGGGGAACCTAACAGAGCTTCCAGCTCCACACTCCAAGACACGGATGCTTCCAGAGATCCTGTCTTCCTCCCTCAGGACCCCCCAGTGCAGTCCTTGGGGACCTGGAGGGACACACTCTGCATCAACACAGCCCTGTGGGACATCCCCACACCTTCACTCCTGCCCATGGCTGTGGCTACAGAGGGGCCTGCCTCCTGTCCACCCCCAGCAGGAGGTCACCACAGGACTTTCCAGGAAGTGGCCTGACCCCCACGTACTGGTCAGTGACTGGGCACTGCTATCTGTGCACTTGCTGCAAGCCTGGCCCAGGAGTTGGGAGGGGCCTCTGTCACCAGGGCTTTTTGTGAAGGGCTCTCCTACTGTGTACAGCTACTACGATGAAATTACTGGGTATTACTATACTACCACAGTGGTAGACCCAGCAGCAAAAACCCCGAGAACCAAGGGCGTCTTGAGCTCACAGCCCTGTGGGCACCAGGGGCCGGCACTGGAGAGTCCACATCCAGGTCCCAGCATCTCTGCCCACCAGCTGGAGCCCGTGCACAGCAGGAGCCCACCAGCTGGAGGCTTTGGGGTTTGAGGTGACTGCACAGCCACGTAGAGCACCTTGCCCTTGGCCTCCAGCAGCTTCTCCACAGAGCCCAGCAGCCCCAGCAGAAGCGGAGCCAGCTCTCCACCCCAGGACCCAGAGGCCTCCAGCCTCATCCTGGCCTGAATCAGTGGACTGCACCCCCAAACCTCCCAACTGGAAGGACCCCCAGAGTCCTTTGCCTCTGAGAGAGCAGGTAACTCTCCAGGCTCCACTCAGTCAGGAACAGGTGCGAGAAGCACAGAGGGACACCCCCCGGTGATCTGAGACAGGCCACTACAGGGCCAGGCCTGAGCGGAGAGGGACCCAGGCCCAGGGCCCTAGAAACCAGCAGGAGCTAAGAGGCCCGCAGGCTACTCCAGGGCTCACGGGCCCCACGGGCACTGGCCCTCCCCAGGCTCCACCCTCACCCCCTACAGCAGGGAAATAGGTTCAGGGCAGAGGCCAGGACCCAGGTGACCAATTGGCCCGGCACCCTAGCTACATCATGCTTTGGGGACCAGCCTGCAGCTGAACCCCTTCCTGCTACGATCTGGGCCTCAGGGGGACTCAGGTCAGTTCTGGGGGATGTCCTCCCAGCCCCACCTACAGCTCACCATCCAGAGCACATCCTCCTGAGGGGCCCAGGGGAGATGGGGCAGACTACCGCAGGCCCTGGGGACAGACCATATTGTTGGGGCCTCTGTCACTGTGTCAGTGGATAGCAGATACCACAGTGATGTGACCCATGTCCCAAAGCCATTGCCACTCCTTAGGGCTGAGCTGGTCACCTCCACTGGTTCTCCCAATAGACCTAGGAGGGTACTGACTCCTCAGCAGCTGCTGTTGGAGCTGGAGAGCCAGAGCAGGCTCCAGAACAAGGTGGCTGAACACACCCAGCCCCTGGTGGCCCCCAGTGTCCAAGGCAGAAAAGGTTACGAATGCCCAGATGTCCCAGCCACATGTCCGCAACCCAGAGGCCCTTATGGGGGCAGAGGGGCTCCACTCACCCTGCTGAAAGCCACAGGGACAGGAGCCACTCCTCACAGAGCTCCTGGGGAACCCTCAGAGTGTGAACAGGGAGGACAGTCACCTGGGGGGCCCTCCCAGCACTCTCTCCGGGGACGGCGTCTCTCCCTCCCCTCTCTTCTCTGCTCATGTCCCCTTCCACAGAACAGTGGGGACACCATCCAGGAGGGTGGCATGTGGGCACAGGGCGCCTAGGTGATCTGCTACGAGGCTGTGTCACGGTGCACTGTGAAGTGCTGACTGCGTTTGGCCACGTCGGCTCCCAGGTGCAGGCTGCAGAGCAAACACCTAACCATCTGCTGTCCTTGCTGAGACGACCCCCAGGACAAGGTACCGGCCACCTCCCCGCCCCTTGTTTCTGCCTGGCCACAGATGGCCCACGCCTGTCGCCCACATCCCCCCTCCCAATGAGCCAGTCTACCCAGCCCTACTCACGTGAGACCCTTCCTTACTGCTCACCAAGAAAGGTCTGACGTCCTGAACAGATTCTGAGCAGCCCTGAATCACAGTGGATATAGCTGGAACTACCACAGTGTGAAGCGCTGCCCAGAACTGCACACGGCAGCTGGGCAGCACAACCCACACCCACCAAAAGGGTCTGGGGCCTCCAACTATTCCCAGTTGAGTCCAGGTGCTCAACTGAGGTCACCCACCCCGGCTCCCACCCTTGCTCTGGGGCCTACAGGCTCACCCCATGCCCAGTGCTGGGGGCTGGAGGGAGGTTCTGCAAGGGATTCTCTCACAGTGGGACACCGCCCAGTTACCCCAGCCAGGTCAAAAAGCTCCATGACAAGCCCAGCCCTCACCTAAAAGTGACCAGTCGGGTAGCAGACACCTCCCATTGGATGGACCCGACACCCCATAGCACCTGCACCTGAGCTCTAGAGAACGATTTGGCTGGACACTGAAGCCCCAGGGTATGGGCTAGAGCCTTGGCTCTGACCTGGCCAGCCCAAGCTGAGACCTGGGAGGAGGACAGGCTGGCAGGCAGCTGACTTGTACAAACAGGACAGGGCCGAATACCCCAGGGGATCCACGTGTGCTAAGACCAGAAACTTTAGAGTTCAGGAGAGAAGAACCCAGTGGTCCAGGGATAACTCCTCACAGGTAGACAGGACCAAGAGGGACACTGAGCCCACCTACAGGGACCCCACAGGCCTGGGGTTTCTGCTGGTGTTTATGTCCCTGTGAGGTGGACTAGCTGGCCCCACAGGGTCCCAGCAAGCCAGAAGCACCCCAGGACAGCTCCACGGGCAAGAGGAGGCATTTGGGTCAGAGTGCAGGCCAGCGGACACCTCCCCAAGGACTCCATGACCACTCTGCATTCAAGGAGAAGAAGGACAGCCCATGCCAGAACTCGGAACTCAGGCCAGGAGACATCCCCCTACTCACGCTGCAGCCAGGAGAGACCCCTCCCTGGGCTGGGCCCTCCTGGCAGGTGGAAGGGAATTTGTGCAGGCCTGAGACACTGTGCATATTATAGTGGCTGGGGCTCACAGTGCCACATGTCACACATAAAACCTGCCCGGAAGCCACCCAGAGCCCAGCTGACACCCCAGCCCTACTCACGTGAGACCCTTACTTACTGCTCACCAAGAAAGGCCTGACGTCCTGAACAGATTCTGAGCAGCCCTGAGTCACAGTGGATAGAGCTGGGATCTACCCCAGTGAGAAGAGCTCTGCCCAGAACTGCCCACAGCAGCTGGGCAGCACAACCCACACCCGCCAAAAGGGTCTGGGGCCTCCACCTGCAGGACTCAGGGGCCACTCACCTGCCTCCCTTCCTGAGAGAAGGAGCCAGTGCTGCTTGCAGGTGGGGACAGAGGGCCCAGAGCAGCCTGACCCCACCCTCCAGGTTCAGAGACCCAATGCCCTGCCCTCCTGGAGTCTGGAGCTCAGCCAGACTAGGCCACAAGAGATGCCACCCTCCCCCTGGGCACCTCAGCTCACAGGAAGCAGATAAGTTCCGGGCCAGCTCAGGGAGAGCCCCCTTCCGGCCACCCCTTCCTGCCAGGCCCTCCTTCCCTCCTGTTCTGCACAGGACAGCACATGGGCAGATGCAGCTTTGTGCCAACCTGGGGCTGCCCTGCACACACCAGGGCCTCATCCCAAGAGGGTCATGGGAAGCCTGACTGACAGCCACTCATCAGAGCCACATGTCACGGGCCACCTACAGGGCCCAGCCCTCGATCTGTGAGTATCCAGGTGGACAGTGCCAGGTCTCATAGGATCAGGGGACACAGGCTGCTGCTGCTGCTGCTGCTGCAGAGATGTTGGCTTTGCTTGGCAATGGCAAGAATATTTCTGGCAGCTTTTAGCCAAGTTTACTGTGATAATAAGGAACAGAAAGGTTTTTTAAAAAACTTGTAGTTTGGCAAATACAATGGGGGCTAAGGAAGTTGTGGTAGTTAAAGAGATTGTAGCCATGAAAGAGATGCTAATTCTTTACCCATAGACAATAGAAAAGATGGCTTGAGGGCACCTCAAGATCACACCACCTGAGGCTCAAGGGAGTTAGAGGTAAAGGTTCCTTTGAGAAGAGGCCAGTGAGGCTCCCTGCTTGCACAGGTAGTGGGAGGGAGCCTGGGAGGTTATTTCCCATGCTCAGCCACCTAGCACTCAGGGAAATCTGCCTCATGGTCCCTGGAGACTTAGCTACTGCTCAAGATAGTAGCAGACCTTGGCATCAACCATGTGGTTCTGGTTCTGCAGGATGGCAGGATGCTGGAGGGGGTCATTGTGGCTTCCACTGAGGTGTCAAAGGAAGGCCTAGGAGGCCAGGCATAGTGCCCAGGGTCAGAGTCCCTGTGGGCAGCCTCTTAGAGGGTGATGTGTGGAGATGTGAGCAGGAAGCTAAAGCTGCAGTGGAGACCTCCAAGATTGAGAAATTCCAGGGCTGGGGAAAGCTGCAGGAGGTGAACAGAGACAGGCAGGAGAGAGGCCCCTTGGGCTGCAACCAGCAAAGCCATGGGGCCGAGCTACCCAAGCCCTTTGGACACATCATCAACATGCCTTGTGCCCAGATGCTGGACGTGGAGCTCCAGGACTGGTGGCCCCGATGGATTTCAGTCTTGCCTTGGTCACAGACCTTCTTTCTGTGCCCCTGTTTCTCCTTATGAAATGGAAATGTCGACTCTGTGCCTTTATATAAATTTGTTCCACATAACTGGCTTTTGATATCTTCAGGAGCTTTCACTGAAGTCTACCTTGAGTCTCAGAGGAGAGATTGGACTTGGACTTTGGGACAGTGTTTAACTGTTGAGACAGTGGGGTTCTTGGAAATGGAGTGCATTAGGAAACGGACTCTGGGGGCCAGGTCTGGATATGTTGTCCCCCAGCCTCACCTATGAGACGTTGCAGAACACTGAAGTGAAATGATCAGGTTAGGGGACTGTAACCTAGTCGGTGCACTGACCCACTGACATGGGTTACCTGGTGGTGACTGCAGGCAGTACAGTGGGGCTGGAGGAATAGGTCACTGGGTGTGCCTTTGGGTCACACTTTGTCCCTGTGGAGCAGGAGCTCTTTCTGCTTCCTCTTGGCCACTCCCTCTGCCATGAGGTTCTGCATCACCTCAAGCCCAGAGCTGTGGTGTCGGTGGTCTATGGACTAAGACCTCTGAAACCATGAGCAAATAAACTTTCCTGCTTTAAAATTGTCCTTGCCAGGTTGGTTTGTTTTGTTTTCTTTTTTAATCACAGAAACAAAAAGGCTGACTACAATACTCTGCAGAGGTAAAATGTAGAGTTACGTTGTTTTTCTTTTTTAAAATAATTTATTTTTTGATAATATATATGTATACATTTTTGGCAATGGCCACATTGAACCAATTAATAGATGCATACTTATTCTTTGTGATAAGAACACTTAAATTCTACATTCTTAGAGAGTTTCAAGAACATGTTATATGATGGGTCTGTGGCACATGCCTGTAATCCCGGCAGTTTAGGGGGGTAAGGACAGAGAATCACAAGTTCAAGGCCAGCCTCAGCAATTTAGTGAGGCTCTAAGCAACTTAGGGAGAGTCGGTCTCAAAATAAAACATTAAAAGGTCTGCGGATGTGGTTTACTGGTAGAGCACCTCTGAGTTCCATCCCTGGTCGAAAAAATAAATACGTAAAATTACATTGTCATCCCCTGTAGCCACTATGCTGTAAGACCGCCTTGAGCCCTGGCCCCTAATGGAGTGTGTCTCTGGGGCCCTCCCTCACCCTCTGCCCACTCCCACCTGGGCCACCACCCTTCCCTTCTTCAGGCTCCACTAGAAGGTGGGGCTGCGTGCTGTGCCTGGCCTCAATCCTTTGGCCTGATGCTCTTGGGGTTCATCACGGGCTGCGAGGACAGAATCTAACTCTGGGAGGCCCAGCATCCTCCACCGACACTCAGCCATGTTTTCCCCTCCTTTCTTCAGTCCAGGTTGGGGCCAAGGACAGGGCAGTGACTCCCCTTCAGCACGGGCTTTGGTTTCCCTGGATGAACTCCTCTCACCAGCCACACTGGACACCCTTAATGTAGGAAACCAGAACACAGGGCACCCAGCACAGGTGTGACCTGCCGGTGTGGCACAGGCCTCAGGATGAGCCAGCAAGGCACAGAGGCCTTGCCCGTGGGCTCTGAGGTGCAGAGTCACTGGGCCTGCAGAGATGTGCCTGGGGACACATGTCCAGGACACAGTCCTTACTCCACTGTGACCCCAGAGCGAGAATGGAACCCCCGAACTGCTCTCCTGCCCAACCAAGGAAGGTCCCACAAAGAGCCAGCCAGAGGAGTGAGCTTCAGGCAACAGGATTCGCGTGAACTGTGTCAGCCTCACAGACAGCAGGAAAAGCAGCCACCAACAGCCTGTTCCCAGGAAAGCACCGCCCCAGAGCTTCGCAAGTGACTTCAGGCCCAGGGCAAGTGATGCAGTGACAGGAGCCATGAGGAAAACCAGACCCCAAGTGCTAGGCCCAAGAAGGACAGGACAGAGAGGCACATGGACCTGGCTAAGGCCATGGAAAGAAGCAAAATTTAAAAGGAGATTTCAGGTCCACAGTGGAATGAGCCTGAGGGAAAGAGACTTGGAGGGGGAGGTGACTGAGGGGACACGCAGAGCCCATTAGACACTGCAGACTGAAGAGAGGTGGCACACAGAGTCAGGTGGAGAGCGGCCATCGCTCAGGCCCATCCCTGGACAAGAGAGCAGTACGAACACCAGGCAAGTCGTCCCCTAACCCTGGCCATTTCCCCCCAACACACAGAATGTCCAACTCTATTTCAAGGCAGAGTTTTCAGTGACATTTTAACTATTATTCCTCTTCAGTGGCTTTTAACAGTTAATTTTGGAAATCATTCGTCTGAGCACATGCAAGGACACCAGATCACCTCTACAAAGGACATGGGCTGACCTGGGCCTCTCACCAGCCACACTGGACACCAGAACAACAGGTGGCCTCTGCAGGATGCTGAGGGGGGACAAGAGCGTGTATCTAGGCCACCAAGCCTCCTCCAAGAGTAAGAGGCAGGGGCCATGCCCATGACCTGAGTCACCCAGGTCCATGTTCAAGGCCTGCCTCGGTGACTTAGAGAGACCCTGTGTCAAAGTAAAATAAAAAGGTCTGGAGTAGAGCTCAGGGGTAGAGCACCCCTGGGTCTAATCCCCAATACCAAGAAGAAGGAGGAGGAGGAGGAGGAATAAGAAGAAGAACAAGAGGAGGAAGAAGAGGTGAAAAGGAAGAGGAGGAAGAAAAAGAAGAGGTGGAGGAGGAGGAGGAGGAGGAGGAGAAGGAGGAAGAGAAAGAGGAGCAGGAACAGGAGAAGGAAGAATAGGAGAAAGAAGAGGTGGAAGAGGAGGAAGAGGAGTAGGAGGATAAGTAAAATAGTAGGAGGAGGAAGAGCAGAAGAAGGAAGAGGTGGAGAAAGAAGAGGAGGAGAAGGAGGAGGAGGAGGAAGAAGAGGTGGTGGAGGAGGAGGTGGAAGAGGAGGAGGAGAAGTAGAGTAGTAGTAGGAGGAGGAGCAAGAGAAGAAAGAGGTGGAGAAAGAAGAGGAGGAGAAGGAAGAAGAAGAAGAAGAGGTGGTGCAGAAGGAGGAATAGGAGGGGGAACAGGAGGAGGAGGAGAAGGAGCAGGAGAAGGAGGAAGGCAAGAGGGCAGGAGGGGAGGAGGAGAAAGTGGCTTAGAGAAGCCAGGCCAGGAGCCAAGATAGTGTTGGGACTGGGGCAGAGAGGACTGCAGCTCAAGTGGCCTCAGCTGGAAGGACACCGTCTCCCCACAGCGTGCATATTCCACACAAGCAGCTGGTGGCCTCAGCCCATAGCACCACAAGCCAGAGGACATCAGTGTGGCTGCCGGAGCTCATGGACACTGCACACCCTCTCCAAGGAGATGGGTTGCTGATGAAGCCACAGATGCTGGAGGAGCAGCCAGCTGTCCCAGCCCATGCACCCCGAGGACTGGAGCAGTGTGCAGAGCGCAGCCCAGAGGACGTTCTAGAAGCTCTAGTTTAAAGGTGACCAAAGCAGACAAAAAGAAAAGAACCCTTGACAATGGATTGCGGACTCCTTGGGGATGTTCAAATACAGAGCACAGAGTGTGAAATGCAGTCAAGCCTTTGGAGAGAAGGGGGTCCAGGGTCGGCTCCAGCCCAGGCGGCCACTGCCTGGCTCCAGCTAGTCCTGCCCATCAGTTCCTCCCAGGAGAAAGGGCTCAGGATCCCCCTGCAGTGAAGAGAAGCCAGCCCCTGCTCACAGATCAGACAGCGAGTGGTCCTCACTGGCCGAGACACCCCAACTCGGTGCATCCCGGGAGTCCTAGGGCAGATGGGGCAGTGGGAGGAGTTGAGGAAACCTCCAGGGGATCTGAGCATCCTCCTGACGCCATCTCAAAGTCCACTGCAGGGTCAGGTCATTCTTGCACCTTCTCCCCTTCCCTGTCCTGTAGGGAGGGGTCCAAGGAAGGCAGAAGGAGCAGCCGCCAGCCAGTCTCCAAGCTGCGTGCTCCGGTACCCTGCCCTCGCCAGCCTAGTCTCCCAGGCTGGCTCAGGGCAGGCACTTCTGCTGGACTCTGGCAGGAGGGAGCGGAGGCCTGTCCTTGGGAACTAGGGTAGAAATGCACTGAGGCTCAGCTTGGTTCAGAGACACCGCTGCCACGTACATCGCCTCTCCCAGGAAGGGCACTCCAGGCCTGTCCACTCCAGGCCTGCCGAAGCACACCATGCCGGGTCCTCCTGAGGCCAGCAGGGTGCCCGGGCACTTGGTGGAGCAGAGGGAGTCTCAGCTCGGCCCCATCCCAAGGCCTCCTCTGCAGAACACCTGGTGCCTCCAACACAGGGCAGGTGACAGCCACAACAGGGATCACAGGGGCCTCCCCAGAGCCAGAGCACTCCCTGCTCTCCACTCCCCTGTGCCCTCCCGAGGAAGGTATGATGGGTCCCTTCTGCAGGAGCCAGGCACAAGGGAGTCAGAGGCATCCAGTCCAGGAGGAGAGCGGGAGTCGGCCACGGTGGCTGGGGTGGCCAGGCTCCTGTGGTGGCCAGGAGCAGCACTGCGCCTGGCCCAGTACCCGGCCCTCCTGGGGCATCCGCTCTCCCTCCGGGTGCTGTGGGCTGAGCGCCCAGTGTGGCCCACTGTCCCCATGGCTTAGGGCAAAGTTCAGGGCAAAGGAGTTTGCCTGGAGGCCAAGAACTGCAGATAACCCAGGTCACTGCATCCGTCACACAGGTGTGCCTCCAGAGGCCAACGGTGGGGGTTACAGGCACCCCAGCTCCCAGAGCAGCTCCCACTGCACCCAGGGAAGAGGCAGGGAGGGCCCCCAGGGCTTCCTCTGAAAGGCTCCACAGTCTGCACAGGCCAGTCCCCGTCACACTGTGGCCAAGAGGAGCTGCAGGACCTACAGACGGCCTGGGCACATGGTGCCTGCAGTCAGGATGCTCCTCTGCAGGGTGCAGAGCAGAGGGGCAGGGGCCTGGGGGTGGGCAGGGCTGGAGGCCACCGCAGCTGACAGCAGCCCTGGACCTAGACAGCAAGACATGGTGCTTCCTCAGGTCCCGCAGCGGCTCCTCTCCTCCAGCAAATTCCTCAGCAGAGACTAGAGGAGAGCCTCAGAGGGCTAGAGACAGGAGGGCCCCAGAGGAGGTGAGTCTCAGAGGGCAGGTTCAGAGGTCACCTGAGCAGGACAGCCAGAGAGAGGAGGAAGACCCACTTCTGTCACGATGCCACTGAGGAGGCCAGACACAGGAAAGAAGAGCCATGAAGCCACATTCCTCCTGTCCTCACCTCCTGTGCCCCTGGACCTAGGCCTCAGTCACCTGTGCCCTCACCTGCTGTGACCCTGGACCTAAGCCTCGGTCACTTGTGTCCTCACCTCCTGTGCCCCTGGTCCTAGGCCTCAGTCACCTGTGCCCTCACCTGCTGTGACCCTGGACCTAAGCCTCGGTCACTTGTGTCCTCACCTCCTGTGCCCATGTGCCTAGGCCTCAGTCACCTGTGCCCTCACCTGCTGTGACCCTGGACCTAAGCCTCAGTCACCTTTGTCCTCACCTCCTGTACCCCTGGACCTAGGCCTCAGTCACCTGTGTCCTCACCTCCTGCGTCCCTGGACCTAGGCCTCAGTCACCTGTGTCCTCACCTCCTGTGACCCTGGACCTAGGCCTCAGTCACCTGTGTCCTCACCTCCTGTGCCCCTGGACCTAAGCCTCAGTCACCTGTGTCCTCACCTCCTGTGCCCCTGGATCTAAGCCTCAGTCACCTGTGTCCTCACCTCCTGTGCCCCTGTTCCTAGTCCTCAGTCACCTCCTGTCTTCATCCTCCTGTGCCCCTGTTCCTAGTCCTCAGTCACCTCCTGTCTTCATCCTCCTGTGTCCCTGTTCCTAGTCCTCAGTCACCTCCTGTCTTCATCCTCCTGTCCCTGTTCCTAGCCTTCAATCACCTCCTGTCTTCATCCTCCTGTGTCCTGTTCCTAGTCCTCAGTCACCTCCTGTCTTCATCCTCCTGTGTCCTGTTCCTAGTCCTCAGTCACCTCCTGTCTTCATCCTCCTGTGTCCTGTTCCTAGTCCTCAGTCACCTCCTGTCTTCATCCTCCTGTCCCTGTTCCTAGCCTTCAATCACCTCCTGTCTTCATCCTCCTGTGTCCTGTTCCTAGCCTTCAATCACCTCCTGTCTTCATCCTCCTGTGTCCTGTTCCTAGTCCTCAGTCACCTCCTGTCTTCATCCTCCTGTGTCCTGTTCCTAGTCCTCAGTCCCATCCTGTCCTCATCCTCCTGTGTCCTGTTCCTAGTCCTCAGTCACCTCCTGTCTTCCTCCTCCTGTGCCCCTGGTCCTAGACATCAGTCACCTCCTGTCTTCATCCTCCAGTGTCCCTGGTCCTAGTCCTCAGTCACCTCCTGTCTTCATCCTCCTGTGTCCCCTGTTCCTAGTCCTCAGTCACCTGTGTCCTCACCTCCTGTGCCCTTGGACCTAGGCCTCAGTCACCTGTGTCCTCACCTCCTTTGCCCCTGGATCTAAGCCTCAGTCACCTGTGTCCTCACCTCCTGTGCCCCTGTTCCTAGTCCTCAGTCTCCTCCTGTCTTCATCCTCCTGTGCCCTTGTTTCTAGTCCTCAGTCACCTCCATTCTTCATCCTCCTGTGCCCCTGTTTCTAGTCCTCAGTCACCTCCATTCTTCATCCTCCTGTGCCCCTGTTCCTAGTCCTCAGTCACCTCCTATCTTTATCCTCCTGTGCCCCTGTTCCTAGCCTTCAATCACCTCCTGTCTTCATCCTCCTGTGTCCTGTTCCTAGTCCTCAGTCACCTCCTGTCTTCATCCTCCTGTGTCCCTGTTCCTAGTCCTCAGTCCCATCCTGTCCTCATCCTCCTGTGCCCCTGTTCCTAGTCCTCAGTCACCTCCTATCTTTATCCTCCTGTGCCCCTGTTCCTAGCCTTCAATCACCTCCTGTCTTCATCCTCTTGTGTCCTGTTCCTAGTCCTCAGTCACCTCCTGTGTTCATTCCCCTGTGCCCCTGTTCCTAGTCCTCAGTCACCTCCTGTCTTCCTCCTCCTGTGCCCCTGGTCCAAGGCCTCAGTCACCTCCTATTGCCCTTTGTTAGAGCTCCCACCACCCAGACCCTGCTGGAGCTGAGATCTACTCCAGGAAGCACGTTCCATCCCTAGAGGATCCAGAACTAACTACTTAGGTGGCAGAGGGAGATGTCCTTCCTGTTGCTGGGGGTAATGCAGAGGCCAGCTGTGGCTCAAGGCAGACCGTGTCCCCTGTTCTGTGCTACCTAGGTAGGGACAGGAGCCCCAGGCTGTGAGTAGGTGTAGTAGTCTCTGCCGGGCACCCTGAGACCTGGCAGAGGCTTCCCCCATCCTGGTGAAGGGACTTTGGCCAAGGACCCCACACAGGAGGGGTGGCACTGGCTTGCTCCTGCACCTGGGGGACACCACAGAGCATCCTGGGGAGGCCAGAGCTGGGGCTGGGGTGGGGCCAGCAGAGCCCAGACACACGACCCCATGGGACTGGACAAGGGCAGGTGGGCTGAACAAGGAGGGTGCCCAGGACCCTACACTGCCCCAAAGCACAAGCGGCTGAGGACACAGGTATGAGTACCTCAAAGATTGATCAAAGAGGGGAGTCTTGGAGCTTTGGGGTCTCCCAGAAAGGAAGCCCACTGAGGAGTGGAGCAGGAAGACCCCCCAGGGCAGGGGCCCACTGGAAAGGGACTGATTTGTGGAGTCCCTGCCGAGGGGCGCCCACAAGAAGGGGCCATGAGCCTCACCTAGAGTGGCCCCTCTTCCCCACAGCCCTGGGCTGGTCCCCAGCAGCTGACATTTGCATGAGGACATCGTGGGCACATCTGCTGGCATGTTGAACCAGCTGCACTGCACCCTGTGTTGTAAGTAACTCACTCGCAGGTCAGCATCAGAAAGAAAGAAGGAGCAGAGGAAGCCAAGCAGCAGAAGAAAAAACGTCCTTTATTGTATACAGCATCTTTTTAGTATAGTGAACAAAGAAGGCAGCCTTCCAACAGCAATAGATCAGGTCTTTCAGCTGGTTAAACATGGATACAGAAGTCCTCCTTTCTAATCAAAGGGGACCCGCTTCTCATGGCTAATCTGCTCTTGGCCCGGAGCATGCTGAGCTCTGCTCTTTGTTAAGAACAGATAAGAATTTTCTCAGCGCCCTCCTAGCCCACTTTGCAGACCATCCCATTTGTAAGCATGTCCTCCCAAGGACAGCAGACACCTCGTTTTCAAGCTGTCCCCTGTTACCTATCTAAACATTGAAGGAACCTCTCGTTTGTGAGGAAGCCCCACCAAAGACAACACACATCTCGGGTGCAAGTCTGCTTGGTGTCACCTTATCTAGACCTTGACAGAACATCCCGTGTGCAGGCAGACTCCATCAAGACAGTAAGCATTAGGTTTCCAAGCTAGCAGTCACATCTGACTCTCTACACCCTGGGCCCTGAGCACCTGGACACCTGGGACCCAGGATGGGCAGCAAGGGCAGCCCTTGGGGCCCAAGGAGGCTCTGCTGGGGACGCTGGAGTTCAGCAGGTACAGAATTCAGCCTGAAGTCCAAGGCCATATGCCCCACTACTGGCTGAGGCCCAGGGAGTGCAGGGAGGTGACAGAGCCTTCCCAGGGCCAGCCTTGTCACTTCTGTGAGGTGGTCATCACCAATGGCACCTGGCTTTCCCCAACCCTCTATTTTCCTACCTTAAGGTCCTCCAAGGGAGCACAGAAGGTTCCAGAAACATCCAACTCCGCTATGGCTCCAGGAGGTGAGAAGCTGGGAAGGCATGGAGAACTGAGGACAAGGGGCTCTTGGCCAGAGGCTGGGTCCAGCAGGATTCCTCCAGGAAGGGCTCTGCTGTCCCCTCCCAACACAGAACACAGTAGCACAGCCGTCAGGCTCCCTGGACCCAGGGGCCCAGTCCCAAGTATGACGCTGGCCCCACCATAGGGCCATCAGGATGGGCATGGCCTGGGGCAGTCAGGGAAACTATGGGGACAGGTGCAGGGTCCCTGGGTCACAGCCCAGAAGAAAAACCCCCTCCACAGTGCTCAGCACAGAAACCTGAGAGACACAGCAAGTAGTCGAAGCTGCCCAGAAGAGAAGCTGCCCGCGAGACCAGCAGAATCAGTGGTCCCTCGAGTGGCTCTGCTGGCCTCTTGGAGGTCGAGAGGCGACCTGAGAAGAGGAGCTGAGAAGGCTGCCTTCCAAAGACCCCACAGTGGGCCACCAGGAAGCCTGGAGGGCCACCTGCCACCAGGGGCAGCACTGGACACTGGTGCCATTCCAGGCCAGGCAGCTGGTCACGACGTGAGGAAGGAGCTGGAGTGACCACTGAGACACGTGACTAGGTCCCAGATGTCCCTTAAATGACTTCAGAGTCTTCTTCAAATGACCTTCTTTAAAAGTGGACAATAGCCAATATTGCCCAGGCAGAAGCAAAGGAGCCAACTGGACAAAACACTAGGACCGTCACTTTCGCTTTCTTCTTGTGTCTTTTGGTCCTGCCCTGCATCCTAGACATACTAGCTTGTTGAGGTGGCAATTGCCCATAATAATGAGTCCTCCCCTTTTAGCAATTCAGGTAGTGTCAATGTCTATAACTTCACTGTCCCCTGCCAGGGAACTGCTCTCCAGGGAATGAAACTCTGATTGGACACAGTCTGGGGGTCCCAGACAACCAGGCATCTGATCTTGCAAGACCATCATTGAATTAAGCGTTGCTCTCTGCTGTCCCTCGTGTCTCCTAGTCCACTCTTTGGGCTTGGACAGGTGAGCATGTTCCTCACCCAGCCACCATCATAGAAATAAAGACACACTCATTGGTTGGGGTCCCAGCACACTGGAGTCTTGGAGGTTGGTCCTACAAGGGACCTGCTTCTCAGCCAAGAGCACTGACATCTCACCAGCCCCCGGAGGGAAATGGAGGCTCTGCCAGGATCCAGGATGGACCAAAGGACACCCAAAGTGGGATAGGCTTCACTTCATACTCCAAATTGTGAAACTGCACAACGCTTATTCTGTAAGATTCTGAATATTTCAAACACCATTGAAGGTTAAAGCAAATAATAAATATAGAAAAAATAATCCAACCATAAAAGACTAATATCATTAGATTGCAATGAATTTCAGCTAATGAAAGAAAGAACCAACCCACTGACCTGCTCCTGCCCCCCCCCTCTGCCCCTCCCCTGCTCTGCCCCTCCCTGCTCCTGCCCCTCTCCTGCTCCTTTACCCCTTCAGCACCTGACCCTCCTCTGCACATGAGCCTCCTCTGCACCTGGGCCTCCCCTGGACCTGGGCCTCCTCTCCACCCGCCCCTCCCCTGCACGTGGGCCTCCTTGTACTTGGAATGTTAGCTGCAAGATAACCGGGGAACTCAAACCCCCACCCTGTCTGGTCCTTTATCACCTGTTTGCATCAAGTCTGAACACTCAATCCCACTCGAGGCCATATACTTGAGCCCCAGGCGTCTAGGAAACCCACATCTGACCGGGCCCCATCTTCCTGAAGGTAGAAGATGAAACCCTTAGAAACTACCATATGATCCGATCACTGTAAGCCAACAAGGCAGCTTGCAGACCCAGAGACCCCATTAGATTTGGGCTATAAAAATTCCCTCTCTCTCTCTCTCTCTCTCTCTCTCTCTCTCTCTCTCTCTCTCTCTCTCTCTCTCTCTCCTCTTTCTCACTGCTGCAATAAAGATCTCTTGGTCGCTCCAAGTGTTGTGGTCACTTTCCTTTCATGGCCCTCCCTGCACCTGGCCCTTCCCTGCACCTACACCTCACCTGTGCCTGCTCCAGATTCCACTGGGACTGGATTTGTACCAAGAGCACAGTGCATCCAGGATGGGGAAGGTCCTCTGGGAGTAAGAACCAGCGAGACCTCTGGTCACAAGGGTGGTCAATTCCAGATAGACTTTAGAGAAAGCCCAAGTCCAGGGGCATGAACATAGCCACTGAGTGCCACTCCACTCAGGCAGCACCCCAGAGCTATGTCCTGGGAGACCTAGCCTGTGGTGCCTTCACATGCACCTCCAGACACCAGGAGCATGTCTCAGATGCAGAGTCCTGGGTCGGCCACCACAGAGGTGGCCCCCGACCTCGCCCACCTCAGGCTTTCCTGGGTAGAGGCACCTGCTCCCTGAAGGAGTGAACAAGGCCCAGAGTGACCCACCCAGATGTGGGGGGCGATTTATCCACCAGGAAGGCAGCACAAAGGGTGGTGCCTTCAGGGGGAGACCCTGGCCTGCAGTGGAGCCCAGGACACCACTAAGCAGGTCTTTGGCCACCTGCAAGGACAGGTCTTCCCAGTGCTCCCAGTAGGACACCATGGGGCACTGGCTGCCCAGGCCACTCTGAGATCCCAGGTCCCCTTCTGCTGCTGGCTGGCAGTGGAACAGCAGCTGAGGCTGTAAACTGTGACATTACCTGATCTCAGTGTCCACCAAAAACCCTCATGGGAGGCCAGAGCCCAGCGCTCCCTGCTGGCATAATGCCCAGGGTTCTGCACGGGCCACACCCCGTGGGGGCAGTGGTCATGCAGTGGTGCAGCCTGGGAACCCCGAGCGACAGCTGTCTCCAAAGCAAGCCCCTCCGCCAGCTCCCCCAGACCCAGAAGGCCTCACTACCAGGCTCCTGCCCCCAAGCCCACCAAGGTGGTGCGGGAGCTCCACTGCACCCACCCAGACTGTCACGGAGAGCTCAGTCCTTGTCCCGGATGCCAATTCATGCCGATTTAATAACGAGGAAATGGTTTTCAGGAAAAGGAAAGGGAGGAGCAAAGGAGAAGTGCAGAGGACTCAGTCCCAGAGGCTGAGGTTCTGCCCCTCAGGGAAGCCCAGGGCTTTAAGGAGCCATTCAAGGCTACAGGCCAGCTGTGCCCTGCCAGGTCCCAGCTGTGCCCTGAGGTGAGTGGCAATTCACTTCTTAGATCCTCAGCAGACACCTCCTTCCTGAGGTGGGGTGTCCAAGGACAATCACCTAGGGGGACAAAAGACAACACAGTCCCCCATCTCCTTAGGGAGGGAAGAGGGGAGAAGAGAGAAAAAAAACTGCCCTTTTAATCCTCAAAGCAACAAAACCTGTATTCAAAAGGGGAAGTGGACCACTGTCCCAGAGTGCTGGTGCCCGGGCGGCTGCCCAGCAGGCTCCCCGCTTGAGATTGGTGAACACAGGGGGCGACAGCTGGGCACTCCAAAATGCTCTCTGGAAGCCCAGGAACCCCTCTCTGCAGCAGCCTCCAGGAAGGGCGTGGCCCCGTGCACTGGCTCTGCCCAGCCCCTGGTCATGGCCTGCCTGTCGGCAACCGCAGATACCCCACCCTCACCCTACGCCCACACTGTGCACCCCACCCCACACCCACACACCATCCACCACACTCGACTCACCAGGGGAACCCAACGGAGCTGCCAGCTCCTCACTCCAAGACACGGATGCTTCCAGAGATCCTGTCTTCCTCCCTCAGGACCCCCCAGTGCAGTCCTTGGGGACCTGGAGGGACACACTCTGCATCAAGACAGCCCTGTGGGGCATCCCCACACCTTCACACCTGCCAATGGCTGCAGGTACAGGGAGACCTGCCTCCTGCCCACCCCCAGCAGGATGTCACCGCAGGCCTTTCCAGGAAGTGGTGTGACCCCCGCGAACTGGGCAGTGACTGGGCACTGCTGTCTGTGGACTTGCTGGAAGCCTGACCCAGGAATTGGGAGGAGCCTCTGACGGCAGGGCTTTTTGTGAAGGGCTCTCCTACTGTGTTACTACGACTATGATTGGTATTACTATACTACCACAGTGGTAGACCCAGCAGCAAAAACCCCAAGAACCAAGGGCGTCCTGAGATCACAGCCCTGTGGGCAGCAGGGGCCAGAACTGGAGAGTCCACAGGCAGATAGCAGCATCTCTGCCCACCAGCTGGAGCCCGTGCACAGCAGGAGCCCACCAGCTGGAGGCTTTGGGGTTTGAGGTGACTGCACAGCCACACAGAGCACCTTGCCCTTGGCCTCCAGCAGCTTCTCCACAGAGCCCAGCAGCCCCAGCAGAAGCGGAGCCAGCTCTCCACCCCAGGACCCAGAGGCGTCCAGCCTCATCCTGGCCTGAACCAGTGGGCTGCACCCCCAAACCTCCCAACAGGAAGGACCTCCAGAAACCTTTGCCTCTGAGAGAGCAGGTAACTCTCCCACTCAATCACCCGGGAACAGGTGCAGAAGCACAGGAGGGACCCCCAAAGTGTAAGCATAAACAGCCACCAGGTCCAGCACCCTGTGGAAGCACAGATAACCAGGATGGAAACAGAGCCCACAGGTCAGCTCTCACTCCCCAGAGTTTATCCCTCAGGCCCTGAGGGCTCCCTCTCTGGGCAGGAAATGGCCCCTGGTGACAGAAGGGCTCAAATTTCACAGGGTACAAGGAGGGCACTTAGTCATTGGAGACTGAGGACCTGGGATTGGAAACTAGTCCTGAAACTAGTTGTGCAGGTTAAAATTCAACTCAGGAAGCAATTGTAAAAAGTTGGAAACTCCTGGTTACCAGGAGGAGGTAGGGGCTCAGATCCCACCCACTGCTCTTCTTCTTCCTCTGGGATTCCTTGTTTCCTGTAGTGTCACATTTACTTATTTCCCTCCTCCAGGAGAAGGCAGGATGGGGAAGGGTAATGTCTTACTTTCCCTCCCTCCTCCGCCCAGGCCCTTTCCTTCTCCCAGGGCTGTCTGGGGGATGTTCCCACCTTTCACAAAGTAGGGTGCCTCCTGGGAGCCCTAGCTCCACTGGCAGCCTCAGAGGGGGTCATGGACCACCTGGGGCCCGGCGGGGCTTGTGCTGGCCTTTCCTGGGAGCCTCTGGAAGCCACAGGACAGCCCTGGAGCTGGCCTACTCCCTGCTGCATGGGGGCTTCCCGGTAGGCACCCAGAGGGCTCAGGGAGGGCCGGGGCACCCCACCCGCACTGACCAGACGAAGGTGGTGCCTCTGGCCTGTCTCAGACCGCTCAGGGCTGCAGGGCCTCATTCCAGGGGAGGACTGTGCCCAGGTCTGGGTTCTTGGGCTGCCCTGGCCTCTGCAGTGCCGGTTTTGTCCACCCCAGTGGCCACTGCTGCCCAGAACCTCCCCCAAGCCCCACCCCAGGCCCAGACCTAGTTACTGTCAGGGGGTCTCAGGCTGTGGTTGGATACAATGTCTTATATCCAAGTACAATGTACTCACCACAGTGGTGCCACCCATAGCAGTAACCAGAGCCACTAGACAGGCCCCTGTCCCTGGCCTGGGGCCCTCCTCAGGTGTGGGCGCTCAAGGCTGCTGATCCGACCTCACCCTCGCAGTTCACTCCTCTATGTGCAGGGCTGTGTGTCACAGCTGGGCCACCAGGAAAGACGCCTGCCCTGCCAATGCCGCCCGGCAAGGCCACCCAGCTCCTCCTGGGTCTCCAAGGCTGAGGCAAGCCACGTCACGGTCTCCACTGTCCCTGCTCTCAGGGCAGGAGTCCTAAGCTCAGCAGGCTACAGACTGCTCCCCAGGTTGTCTCAGGACCCCCAGCACCTGAGACCCTCGACGCTGATGTCCAGCGTGTCCCAGTGGCCCTGGCCCAGCTCTGAGTGTGCAGAGACAAGGACACAGGTTGGTGTCCCCCAAAATCCACTCCAGGGTCCTGAGCACCTCACAGTCTGCTCACACCCCACCCCAATCTGTGGTAGCTGCTACTCCATAGACACAGTGACAGTCCTGCTGAGCCTCGCAGGCTGGCCTCCTCAGCCCTGGTGTCCCCTGGAACAGCCCACTGCTTGGACCCCTCCCCCACACTCCCTGGAGCCCCCTCCAGCCCTCCCTCCGGGGCCAGGCTCAGTTGTTGTCAGGGGACACCAGACGGTGTAGCTGGCTATAGCTACCGCAGTGATGCTGCCCAGAGCAGAACCTGGGGCAGCTGGATGCCCCTCCACAGCCCCAAGCCTGGCACTGCCCCTCTGGGTCTTGGGACCACTCAAGGCCACTGACCTGACCTTGGCCAGGGAAGGATAGGCCCCTCTCTTGGGAGGTCCAGATCCTAGAGCAGAGGCAACTGTGCATCCACATGTCCATGCGTAGCTGGAGGGGCAGAGCAGGGGCGAGGAAGGGAGAAACCCAGAGCCCCTGCATGGGGAGAGGCCCAGGGCAGAGCCAGGACGGGGTCCTTCAGGGGACTGGCAGTGCGCCTGCCGTCAGCATGGCCAGGTGGTGCCTGCAGCCCCCGGGGGGTCTGAGACAGGCCACAGCAGGGCCAGGCCTGAGTGGAGAGGGGACAAGGCCCAAGGCTCTGGAGAGCAGCAGCAGCTCAGAGGCCAGCACGCTGCTCCAGGGCTCACGGGCCCCACGGGCACTGGCCCTCCCCAGGCTCCACCCTCACCCCCCCATAGCAGGGAAACTAGGGTCAGGGCAGAGGCCGGAACCCAGGTGACCAGGTGGCCAGGCACCCCGGCTACATCATGCTTTGGGGACCAACCTGCAGGTGAACCCCTTCCTGCTATGGTCTGGGCCTTAGGGGGACTCGGGGTCACTTCTGGGGGATGTCCTCCCAGCCCCACCTACAGCTCACCATCCAGAGCACATCCTCCCGAGGGGCCCAGGGAAGATGGGGCAGACTACCGCAGGCCCTGGGGACAGACCATATTGTTGGGGCCTCTGTCACTGTGTCTATGGAGTAGCAGCTACCACAGTGATGTGACCCATGTCCAAAAGCCATTGCCACTCCCAAGGGCTGGGCTGGTCACCTCCACCGGTTCTCCCAATAGACTTAGGAGGCTACTGACTCCTCAGCAGCTGCTGTTGGAGCTGGAGAGCCAGAGCAGGCTCCAGAACTCGGTGGCTGAACACACCCAGCCCCTGGTGGCCCCCAGTGTCCAAGGCAGAAAAGGGTGTGAAGGCCCCGATTTCCCAGCCATCTGCCCGCCCCCCTGAGGCCCTATCTGGGGGCAGAGGGGCTCCACCCCACCCTGCAGGAGGACATGGGGACAGGAGCCACTCCTCACAGAGCTCCTGGGGAACCCTCAGAGTGTGAACAGGGAGGACAGTCACCTGGGGGGTCCTCCCAGCACTCTCTCCAGGGACAGCATCTCTCCCTTCCCTCTCTTCTCTCCTCATGTCCCCTTCCACAGAACAGTGGGGACACCATCCAGGAGGGTGGCATGTGGGCACAGGGCACCTAGGTGATCTGCTACGAGGCTGTGTCACGGTGCACTGTGAAGTGCTGACTGCGTTTGGCCACGTCGGCTCCCAGGTGCAAGTTGCAGAGCAGACACCTGCCGATGTGCTGTCCTCGCTGAGATGACCCCCAGGACAAGGTACCGGCCACCTCCCGGCCACCCTGGGTCTGCTTGGCCCCAGGTGGCCCACGCCTGTCGCCCACATCCCCCCTCCCAATGAGCCAGTCTACCCAGCCCTACTCACGTGAGACCCTTCCTTACTGCTCACCAAGAAAGGCCTGACGTCCTGAACAGATTCTGAGCAGCCCTGAATCACAGTGGATATAGCTGGAACTACCACAGTGAGAAGAGCTCTGCCCAGAACTGCCCACGGCAGCTGGACAGCACAACCCACACCCACCAAAAGGGTCTGGGGCCTCCAACTATTCCCAGTTGAGTCCAGGTGCTCAACTGAGGTCACCCACCCCGGCTCCCACCCTTGCTCTGGGGCCTACAGGCTCACCCCATGCCCAGTGCAGGGGGCTGGAGGGAGGTTCTGCAAGGGATTCTCTCACAGTGGGACACCGCCCAGTTACCCAGCCAGGTCAAAAAGCTCCATGACAAGCCCAGCCCTCACCTAAAAGTGACCAGTCGGGCAGTAGTGCCCTCAGACTACATGGACCCGACACCCCATAGCACCTGGGCCAGAGCTCTAGAGGGCAATTTGGCTGGACACTGGAGCCCCAGAGCCTGGGCTGGAACCTTGGTTCTGACCTGGCCAGCCCAAGCTGAGACCTGGGAGGAGGACAGGCTGGCAGGCAGCTGACCTGCACTAACAGGACAGGGCCGAATGCCCCAGGGGATCCACCTGCGCTAAGACCAGAAACTTCTAGAGCTCAGGAGAGAAGAACCCAGTGGTCCAGGGAGACCTCCTCACAGCCAGACAGGACCAAGAGGGACACTGAGCCCACCTACAGGGACCCCACAGGCCTGGGGTTTCTGCTGGTGTTTATGTCCCTGAGGTGGAATAGCTGGCCCCACAGGGTCCCAGCAAGCCAGAAGCACCCAGGACAGCTCCACGGGCAAGAGGAGGCATTTGGGTCAGAGTGCAGGCCAGTGGACACCTTCCCAAGGACTCCATGACCACTCTGCACTCAAGGAGAACAAGGACAGCCTTTGCCGGAACTCGGAACTCAGGCCAGGAGACATCCCCCTACTCACGCTGCAGCCAGGAGAGACCCCTCCCTGGGCTGGGCCCTCCTGGCAGGTGGAAGGGAATTTGTGCAGGCCTGAGACACTGTGCATATTATAGTAGCTGGGGCTCACAGTGCCACATGTCACACATAAAACCTGCCCGGAAGCCACCCAGAGCCCAGCTGACACCCCAGCCCTACTCAAGTGAGACCTTACTTACTGCTCACCAAGAAAGGCCTGACGTCCTGAACAGATTCTGAGCAGCCCTGAGTCACAGTGGATAGAGCTGGGACTACCCCAGTGAGAAGAGCTCTGCCCAGAACTGCCCACGGCAGCTGGACAGCACAACCCACACCCGCCCTAAAGGGTCTGGGGCCTCCACCTGCAGGACTCAGGGGCCACTCACCTGCCTCCCTTCCTGAGAGAAGGAGCCAGTGCTGCTTGCAGGTGGGGGCAGTGGGCCCAGAGCAGCCTGACCCCACCCTCCAGTTTCAGAGACCCAATGCCCTGCCCTCCTGGAGTCTGGAGCTCAGCCAGACTAGGCCACAAGAGATGCCACCCTCCCCCTGGGCATCTCAGCTCACAGGAAGCAGATAAGTTCCGGGCCAGCTCAGGGAGAGCTCCCTTCCTGCCACCCCTTCCTGCCAGGCCCTCCTTCCCTCCTGTTCTCCTCAGGACAGCACATGGGCACATGCAGCTCTGTGCCACCCTGGGGCTGCCCTGCACAGGGTCTCCTGAGAGTCCTTCTGTGTGGCTCTGAAACTGGTCCTAAAGTCAGGAGCAGCCCCTTGTCCCCACGTTGAGATCAAACACCCAGGAAACTCCAAGGCAAGAGAGAAAAGCAAATTTCACTGAAGAAACAGAAAAGAGAAAGGAGAGGGACCCCTGCAGAGAGGGGCACCCAGAGCTGTCCCCAGGAGGGGGGTGTCTTGCCCTTTTCTGGATTTCAGGTTTCCCTTCCTCTCCTGCCCCCTCCTCTCACCCCACTGCCTAAAGGTGGGAATGACCACATGCAGGAAAGGAGCCCGAGGGGTGCGCATTAACACCTCTCTGCTGGGAGGAGATGGTCCTGGAGGCCCGGGAGCCTGGCCACAGCCTGGAAGACGGGCAGGTGCCCTGGAGGGTTGGCGTCTCCTGAACGGCCGCCCGAGGGACCCACTCACTCGTGGCTACACTGACTCTCTGTCCTCTGCCCTGTCTCTGGTTTTCCTCACTCTCCCTCTCACTCCAGGTAGGCCCCAGAGCCCCCTGCGTGTCCCTCAGTGGCCAGGGGCTGGGGAGAGCTGGAGGGCCACATGTCCACTTCCATCACACCAGCCGCCAAGTAACACGGGAACGGCAGCCAGGAGTCCAGACAAATGTTCCAGAAACTTCTCTCCACACCCAGAAGAAAAGAACCCAGAACAGTCCATTAAAAATATATTTCACTACTTAAAAATGAGAAAATAACCCTTTAAGCTGCTACGATCTAGGGGCTGGGGTCAGTGTCTCTGTCCAGCAGAGAAGTGAGGCCCAGGACACAGAGGCCACAAGCGACAGATGCAGAGTCAGACTTCTGCAGAGAGAAGGCCCAGCAAGGACTCTGGGTGCACATGGGCCCTGTTCTCCTTATGGTCTCTGGAGTCTCCTCCTTTCCTTATCTCCTCTCTGTCCACGTGCTCCTCGCCATTATTGATGGCTGTCCCCTCTGTCCAGGTGTCTGTTTTAGTTTTTTTGTTAGGTCCCCCACTTAGGGGCACGAGTAGGGAGGTGTCTGTCTGATTGGGTCCCAAGCGTGCCCACGCGCACTTTGTCCAGCAGGAAGCTGACCCCACCAGAAGACCCTCTCCGTGCACCTTTGTCCTGACCCTGCCCGCCCCCTCCCTCGCCATCTTGCCCTGGCTGCCTAGGCCTCTACATGTCCCTCATCCCTGCTCTCACGGATACCCCGACCACTGTTGGGATTTGGCTCAGTGACCACTCTATCTACGTCAGGCTGACAAGGGGCGCTGTTGGAGTCACCAGATGTCCTTCTGCAGAAGGACTAGGGCAAGAGGGAAGCAGCAGGTTGGTCCAGAGGCCAGCACTGATGACGTTCATCCGTGGGTCTGTGAGGGGTCCCTGGTAGGGGTGGAGGAAGACCACGGGCTCCATTGGTAACACCACCTGGAGTTTTATTGTCTCTACACAAGAGGAAACAACAGGAATAAGCAAACTGATAATGTCAGGACCAAAGAGAAGATCAAGGAACAGGCCACCCGAGGCCAAGGACAGGAAGAAACCGTGAGGTAGGTGTCACAGCTGGGGATGGGCTGTGGGACTGAGGGTCCTCTGCACCTTTTCCTGAGAACATTTTCTACGTGAGGATACGAGTATGGTCTCTTCCCAACGGTGGGGCTGAGGGGGAGACTTGAAAACCTCCCGTCGGGTGCTGGGGAAGTAACAGGGTGCCCTCAGGAGAACCCCATCCTCTACGACTCAGTGGGTCCTTGAGGGGCAGCCGGTCGGGCAGTGAGAACTGGGCGCTCAGGGGCAGGAGAGAGGTTCCCACAGGAGCGAGGCGGCTGTGGGACGTGGTAAACAGCTGCCTTGGCTGCTACGTCTCCTGTCCAGGAGCATGAGGCAGGAGTGGCCAGGGGAGGAGGTGGCCTCAGGAGGCGCAGAGCTCCTGGGTGTGCCAACAGGAGTGTGCGGTGGTGAGCCAGCCCCTCCCCAGGCAGCCGTCTGAGCATAGGTACGAGGGGGGCATTGTAGCTCCTGTGCTCCTCGACCCTCTTGTCTTTAGAAGGCTCCAGGGCCAGGGGTCGGGGGACAACCGATTCTGGCTCCTGCCCTCTGGCACTACAGAAAGTGGCCCTGATTCCACCTCAAAGTCTGTCCCTGCTGTGTACCCAGATCCCCGAGTCCCGTCGGTCCCTGATGAACTCCCAGGGGTGGATAGGGTCGACTGGACTATCTACAGGATGATCAGGTCCCTCTGGCCTGGCAAGTGTCCACTATAAGTCCTCACGGGAGTGGAGGGCCTTCCTCTACCTCAGGTAAGAACATGGCGGCACCGAGGTCATGACAAGCCTTTCAGGTCATTCCAGGTCCTTCCAGCAGGGCCTGCTGCTGGAGCGTGCGGCTGTCCATAGCCAGAGCTGCCCTTGGAGCTCAGGATGCTCGATGCCCTGGGAGGGCAGTACAGGAGGGGCCTCCCCAGGGTGAGGGTATGTGCCTCGGGCACCAAGAGCCCTCTGCAGCACGGCTCCGGGACACAAGGCCTCCCTGGCCACCTCGTCCAACTCCTTACTTGGGTATCTCGCTGGCTGGGAGGGCCCCCAGTGATTGAGTGACATTGCCACACAGAAAAGTCAGCTGTGCGGCCAGCCCAGAGCAGGGCTCCTGTGTGCAGAAGGAATTTTACCTGGGGTTGTCCATGAGCAAGGTTACCAGAGCTCCTCCGGTTGGACCAAAGTCACAGGAGCCACCAAGGTAGTCAGTCTCGGACCTGTCACTGGGAACTGGTAGGGGTGGCCTCGATCCCTCAGGCCCCCAGGACTCTAGCCCACCAGTGGTTCCCGACACAGAGGACAGGTCAGGGAGGCAGTCCACACGTGGTCAACACCTCTGGGGACAATCCTTTAGAAGAGGCTTCCTCTCCCTCAAGAGACACAGGAGTGGAGGAGGACCCCAGGCCCCCGCTCACAGGCTGCCGTCTGTCCTCCCTGTCCTTTGTCCTCCTTGTTCTCCTCTGCAGGCCTCTATTATGAAAGACCGCAGCAGCTGGGTCAAAGGTCCAAGGTCGCGTCTGGCTCCACAGCCCGTGTCCACAGCTCCCTCCCCACGTCTGGAGAGGACTGGGTAAGAGTCTACCTGTAGGAACGACTTCCGTCTCTGGGACCCACAGCTACTGTGTGGAAAGGGCCTCCCACAGGAAGGTCACCACGGCTCACTCCCCTGGAACCACGGTGGCCAGCGGGGCATGAAGGGAGCTAGTGTGAGCTCTCCTTAGTCCTCCTAACTCCCAGTGTGCATAGTGACATACGTCCTGGTCCTCGGTCCTCCTAACTCGCAGTGTACACAGTGACGTCCGTCCTGGTCCTCAGTCCTCCTGACACCAAGTGTGCACAGTGACGTCCGTCCTGGTCCTCGGTCCTCCTGACTCACAGTGTACACAGTGACGTCCGTCCTGGTCCTTGGTCCTCCTGACACCCAGTGTACACAGTGACATCTGTCCTGGTCCTCGGTCCTCCTGACGCCCAGTGTACACAGTGACGTCCGTCCTGGTCCTCGGTCCTCCTGACGCCCAGTGTACACAGTGACGTCCGTCCTGGTCCTCGATCCTCCTGACACCCAGTGTATACATTGACGTCCGTCCTGGTCCTCAGTCCTCCTGACACCCAGTGTATACATTGACGTCCGTCCTGGTCCTCAGTCCTCCTGACACCTAGTGTATACAGTGACGTCCGTCCTGGTCCTCAGTCCTCCTGACACCCAGTGTACACAGTGACATCCGTCCTGGTCCTCGGTCCTCCTGACACCCAGTGTATACAGTGACGTCCCTCCCAGTCCTAGACCCTCTTGAGAACCAATGTATACAGTGATGTGTGGCCCACTGCTCGCTCCATCAGTGTCACAGTGTGGTTCAGGGCGGGGGCTCCAGGCTCCCGGGGAGGCCCCACTCTGCCAGCCAGGGTTGCTCTCCTCCTGCTGCGGCACAGCCCTCTCTAAGACCTTGTGCTTTTCAAGGAAGGTCCAGTGTACTGAGGTCAAGGGGACCCGTCCTGCACAGTCCTAGAGACTGACGTCCACTGGAAGGGGGAAGGTGGCTGTGGCTCAGTGCCCTAGGACTTTCTTTATGTCCTCCGATTCAGCTAGAGGAAGGGGACATGTACCACCTCAGGTCCACACCCCTGCCCCACCATCGCCCTGAGAGGACACAGCCCTGAGCAGTGGACGTCCCAGCACCTCTGGGATCACAGGTGGAGGGTCCCTGGAGGAGGAGGCCTGGGCTCCCGTCCTTTTAAGTTGGGACGTGAAGGGGAAGCCGTCTTAGGACCCATGACCTCTCCTTCCGATGGGCCCAGGGGACCTCCTGAGCAGCTGGTAAGGTCCCTGTCCTCTGTCCAGGTTTTCCTGTTCTGGGCTCAGGGCAGCCGACCAGGGTCTGAGGGTCAGGCGTGCAGTCCTCTAGCTCAGGACGACGTCTCAGGTAAAGGAACAAGTGGACTAAGGAGCTTCCTCCATTTACCCTCCTGCTACAGAAGAGGTGTCCTTGCTGCATAGTACTGTGATTAGGGTCCCCAGGGGCCACTGTCCTCCGTCTCTAACGGTCCTGGGGCCAGGCCTCAGTGCACCAGATCAAGGTCTTCTCGTTCACTGGCGTCCAAACTCCCAGTTCTAGAGCAGAAGGGAGAGGGGTAAGTCGCAGGATTTGGGAAGAAAGGGATCCCCTCTGGAAACAAAAAGAAAGAGGTGCTGACGGGGGCCGCCCACCCCCACCTCACTCTTGTTACCGCTGTTGACCGGTGATGAGTTCTTGCTCCCGATGTTGAAGAATAACACCAAAGAAGCACGCCAAGGCAAGGCCAGAGTAGAAATTAGAAATTTATTAAAGGACAGAAGAAAAGACTTCTCCCAGAGGAAGAAGGGGACCCAAAAGGTGGAATCCAGTTAGCGGGCAATGTGTTCCCCTTTTATAGGTCTGGTGATGGAATGTAGGTGGGAAGGGTTGGGACACAGGTGAGCCAAAGAAGTAATCTGGGCATTTCAGAGTCAAGTTTGCTGTTCATTAACATTTCTTTGGGATGGGCTATCTCCAAATCTGTTGGGGGCTGTTCATTAACACTTCTTCCAGGTGGACTTTGGCCTAGGGCCTTTTCAGAACTTAATTAACATTCCATGAGTTGTCCTGTTTTCCCTGAGTCATTCCCAGCATGGCCTCCATTTTAGATTTTACTGGATATTAGACCCGATTTACCTAACTACACTGACTACCTAACTTTAAATCTGGCTTCACTCTGACAAATCCAGAGGGTGGACTGGCTTGCCCAGAATCCCTCCACAGATGACCGTGTCCAGGTAGGGACCAGCCAAGCCTACCCGTGGCCTGTCCTCCATGTCCCCGATATTTCTTTTTGCATCTCGGATCTCTCTGTGCTTCCACTCCTAGAAACCTGTATTCCCACCTTATTCCTGTCAAAAGGGATTCAGAATTCCCAGGAGCACAGGAGTCTGAGGGGGGCCTCTGCCTGTAAAGGGTTTCTGCTGGAGTCTGAGATAAGAGCAGCCAGCCCACATTCAGGGGTCTGCTTCCTGTGCAAGGCCCTTCCCAGCAGCTGCTCTGAATCAGCCACTGAGAGTCTTGTTTGTTTTCCTTCCTCTGGAGGGTCCTTAAACCCACAAGGAAGGGAGACAGGGTTTCCACAATGTCTCCAAAGGACACGGAGTTCCGCTGTCATGGGGCCTTTGATCAGGGATCACGATGCTGAAAAAGGACAGGTTTGGGCATAAGGTAAAGATGAGTGAAGAGCACTGTGATCTTAACTGAAACCTGTGTCCCACAGGAGGGGGAACCTCGCTGACCCTGTCGTGGACGGTGTGGCCGAGACAAGAGAAGGAGGAGCCAGTCAGTGTGGGATCAGTGCTCCCATGGCTGCGGCTGCCCAGCCTCAGAGGGCCACAGAAGGGCCAGCGGACCATGGTCACTCCCCAGGCCCATCAGCTGACGTGACTCCAACTGACCCAGTCGATGGTTCCAATCCCAGACGAGCCCCCGATTCTGTTACCCTCTAGGGGGCCGGGGGCAGTGTCTCTGTCCAGCTGAGAAGTGAGGCCCAGGACACAGAGGCCACAAGTGACAGATGCAGGTCAGACTTCTGCAGAGAGAAGGCCCAGTGGGGAATCCGGGGGGAGGTGGGGCCCGTTCTTTATGGTCCTTGGAGTCTCCTCCTTTCCTTTTCTCCTCCCTGTCCACGTGCTCCTCACCATTATTGATGGGTGTCCCCTCTGTCCACATATTTTAGGTCTCTTGAGGGTCCCCACTTAGGGGCATGTGTAGGGAGGGGTCTGTCTGTCGGATCCCAGGTGTGCCCATGAGCACTTTGTCCAGCAGGAAGTGGACCTCCCTGTGCGTCTTTGCCTGGCCCTGCCCAGATCTCCTCCCCCACCTGCCTCCTCACAAACCTCCCCTGACTGCCCAGGACTCTGCATCTCCCTCAAACCAGGAACATCCAATCCCTTCAACGGGGAAACCCACTTAGCCTCAGATTTCTCCAAAAAATGAATAAATAAATAAGGTGATCCATGTCTATAAAATCCTACTGAAAACAAAACATGATCCAAGAACTTTATGCTCAGCAAAACTGCATGTAAAATCCATTTTCCACATGCACAAACTGGGGGGAACTCTTCCCCAGAACAAACTCTTTGTGAATATACAGATTTACAGGTGAATAATGTACGTGTAGGATTGACTTGTTTATTTTTGTTTATCCGACATGATAGAATATTGACAATGGAATTATTTATTTGAATGACTTCACTCACCCACCACATAGTTCCCGCGGGGCACGATAGCGCCTCCTGGAGCCCAGGAGCAGGAGCTCTGCAGCGCCGTTCGCCTTCCCCTCTGGTCCTGGGGCTGGCTCCTGAACTGGGGATGGCCAGTGCTGAGAGTCCCCATGTGACAGTGAGATGTGGCTGTGGCCTTGGCAGGGTCAGATCTCAGGGTCAGGACTTCCACCCACCTGCCCCCAGGCCCAGGGAGGGGAGAGGGGCTGAAGGCTGAGGGGCCATCCATGGCCAGCGCACTGGATCCTGCCTGCACGCTAGAGCCTCCAGAGAGACCCAAGGGGGAACCCTGTCACTGAATCAGGAGGTGTCAGGAGGGTGGCGTGCCCGAGGCAGGGGGACTGCACCCTTCCTGTGCCTTCCTGCACCCTCTTCTGAAAGCCGGTGATGACTTCACAGTAACCCTCCCAACAGCGAGAGTCCCCAGCTCTGGGAGCCACACCAGGGCCTCATCCCAAGAGGGTCATGGGAAGCCTGACTCATAGCCACACGTCACAGCCAAGGTCATGGGCCACCTACTAGGGCCCAGCCCTCAATCTACGAGTCCCCAGGTGGACAGTGCCAGGTCTCATAGGATCAGGGGACACCGGCTGCTGCTGCTACAGAGCTGATGGCTTTCCTTGGTGTGCAGGGAGCCACCACACGCCTGGGGGCAGAAGCACACTGTGCAAGTACAGGAGACCCGTGCTTGTTTCTTCCCTGTGCCTTTAGAAGGTGGGCACACAGGCATCAGGGTGAGGTGGTGGAGCTGTGAGTGTACGTGACAGCATACATATGGCACAGAGAGCTGGGGCCAGCAGGCTGCAGCATGTGGCAGGCAGGACCCAGGGGCATGCCAGGCAAGCTGCATCCAGCTGAAGAGCTGTGTTAGAACCTCTAGAGTGACCACCAAAAGTAGCAAGGGGCAGAGCTGAACTGCAGCAGCCTTGCTTCCCCAGCCCCAGTGCTGCTGCGTTTACAAAGCACAACCTAGTGGCTCAGGCAGAACCCGGAGCCACAGAGGCTGCACTATGGCAGCACCATCATGCCAGCCTAACAGGACCTGGTTCCCCGTCCAGGGTTGTGCTGCAGGAGGTCAAAGTGGCTGTCCAGCAGCTCCCTGCAGTGTCCCTGAAGCCACACTTGCAAGGGAATGAGGGTGGGGGATAGGGTGGCCAAGGGCCCTACAGACCTGTCTAGAATGAGGTCCAGCACCTGCCTTAGGGGTCTCCATATCCAGACGAAGCCACTGAGCCCCGAGCCCCAAGGATGAGCAGCCCACAGAGATCATCACCCAGGACTCAGGAGGGAAAGGTGACAAAGATTAAGCCATAGAAACCTGTGTAGAGTCTCTTCTGGTATCGACTTACATCACATTCTCCTCCTTCCAGGCTTTATAAGTTAAATAATTTGTCCCCTGAAAACTCTTGTGTGAAAAAACACAAGAAAGTTTAGAAGAAAAATGATAGCGTTATGAGAGCCTTAACCAAGTCAGTGAGTTAATCCACTTGAATATATTAACTAGATGATACCGATAAGCAGGAAGGGTGTAGCTAGAGAAGGTGGGTCATTGAGCATGACTTTGGGGTTTATATTTTGTCCCTGGTGAGCTAAGTTTAGTCTTTCTCTGTTTCCAGATTGCCACATCCTAAGCTGCTTCCCCCCACCATACTCTTTATCACAAGGTTCTGCCTATCTTCGACCCAGAGGAATGAAGTCAGCCATCTAGGGACTGAGACTATTGAAATCATGAACCAAAATAAACTTTTTTCCTTCTCTAATTGTCCTTGTCAGGTCCTTAGCCACACTGATGAAAACAATGACTAAAACAGGAGTTGGTACCAGGAGTAGGGTCATTGCTGTGACTAACCTGATCTTGTGGTTCAGAAGTCTCTGGAGCTGCTTTGTGGAGGGAGAAATTTTGGAAACATTAGTGATACAAGCTGGAAAAACTTCAGAATGTTGTCAGCAGAGTTTAATGGGGTATTCTGGTGGGAGCCCAGAAGACCAGATAGCAATAGGACTGCAGACAGTAAAGACAAGGCTCAAGAGGTTTCAGAGGAAAAGGAAGATTCTCTTAAAAGTTGAAGTAGAGACAACCATGTTATAATCTGGAAAAGAAGTTGACTTATATTTTCCCCTGCCCTGAGACTTAAAGTGATGATCTAGTGGAGAAAATTTCAGGGTAAAAAATTCAAGCAATGGCAAGAATATTTCTAGCAGCTTTTAGCCAAGTTTACTGTGATAATAAGGAACAGAAAGATTTTTTTAAAAACTTGTAGTTTGGCAAATACAATGGGGGCTAAGGAAGTTGTGGTAGTTAAAGAGATTGTAGCCATGAAAGAGATGCTAATTCTTTACCCATAGACAATAGAAAAGATGGCTTGAGGGCACCTCAAGATCACACCACCTGAGGCTCAAGGGAGTTAGAGGTAAAGGTTCCTTTGAGAAGAGGCCAGTGAGGCTCCCTGCTTGCACAGGTAGTGGGAGGGAGCCTGGGAGGTTATTTCCCATGCTCAGCCACCTAGCACTCAGGGAAATCTGCCTCATGGTCCCTGGAGACTTAGCTACTGCTCAAGATAGTAGCAGACCTTGGCATCAACCATGTGGTTCTGGTTCTGCAGGATGGCAGGATGCTGGAGGGGGTCATTGTGGCTTCCACTGAGGTGTCAAAGGAAGGCCTAGGAGGCCAGGCATAGTGCCCAGGGTCAGAGTCCCTGTGGGCAGCCTCTTAGAGGGTGATGTGTGGAGATGTGAGCAGGAAGCTAAAGCTGCAGTGGAGACCTCCAAGATTGAGAAATTCCAGGGCTGGGGAACGCTGCAGGAGGTGAACAGAGACAGGCAGGAGAGAGGCCCCTTGGGCTGCAACCAGCAAAGCCATGGGGCCGAGCTACCCAAGCCCTTTGGACACATCATCAACATGCCTTGTGCCCAGATGCTGGACGTGGAGCTCCAGGACTTGTTGGCCCCGATGGATTTCAGTCTTGCCTTGGTCACAGACCTTCTTTCTGTGCCCCTGTTTCTCCTTATGAAATGGAAATGTCGACTCTGTGCCTTTATATAAATTTGTTCCACATAACTGGCTTTTGATATCTTCAGGAGCTTTCACTGAAGTCTGCCTTGAGTCTCAGAGGAGAGATTGGACTTGGACTTTAGGACAATGTTTAACTGTTAAGACTGTGGGGTTCTTGGAAATGGAGTGCATTAGGAAATGGACTCTGGGGGCCAGGTCTGGATATGTTGTCCCCGAGCCTCATCTATGAGACGTTGCAGAACACTGAAGTGAAATGATCAGGTTAGGGGACTGTAACCTAGTCGGTGCACTGACCCACTGACATGGGTTACCTGGTGGTGACTGCAGGCAGTACTGTGGGGCTGGAGGAATAGGTCACTGGGTGTGCCATTGGGTCACACTTTGTCCCTGTTGAGCAGGAGCTCTTTCTGCTTCCTGGTGGCCACTCCCTCTGCCATGAGGTTCTGTGTCTCCTCAAGTCCAGTGCTGTGGTGTTGGTGGTCTATGGACTAAGACCTCTGAAACCATGAGACAAATAAACTTTCCTGCTTTAAAATTGTCCTTGCCAGGTTGGTTTGTTTTGATTTCTTTTTTAATCACAGAAGCAAAAAGGCTGACGACAACACTCTGCAGAGGCAAAATGTAGAGTTATGTTGTTTTTCTTTTTTGAAAAAATTTATTTTTTGATAATATATATGTATACATTTTTGGCAATGGCCACATTGAACCAATTAATAGATGCTACTTATTCTTTGTGATAAGACACTTAAATTCTACTCTCTTAGAGAGTTTCAAGAACATGTTACATGCCGGGTGCTGTGGCACATGCCTGTAATCCCAGCAGTTTAGGGGGGTAAGGCCAGAGAATCACAAGTTCAAGGCCAGACTCAGCAGTTTAGTGAGGCTCTAAGCAACTTAGGGAGACTCGGTCTCAAAATAAAAAACTAAAAGGGCCAGGGATGTGGTTTACTGGTTGAGTGCCTCTGAGTTCCATCCCTGGTACAAAAAAATAAATACGTAAAGTTACATTGTCATCCCCTGTAGCCACTATGCTGTAAGACCCCCTTGAGCCCTGGCCCCTAATGGAGTGTGTCTCTGGGGCCCTCCCTCACCCTCTGCCCACTCCCACCTGGGCCTCCACCCTTCCCTTCTTCAGGCTCCACTAGAAGGTGGGGCTGCGTGCTGTGCCTGGCCTCAATCCTTTGGCCTGATGCTCTTGGGGTTCATCACGGGCTGCGAGGACAGAATCTAACTCTGGGAGGCCCAGCATCCTCCACCGACACTCAGGCATGTTTTCCCCTCCTTTCTTCAGTCTTGGTTGGGGCCCTGAACACGGCAGCGACTCCCCTTCAGCACGGGCTTTGGTTTCCCTGGATGAACTCCTCTCACCAGCCACACTGGACACCCTTAATGTAGGAAACCAGAACACAGGGCACCCAGCACAGGTGTGACCTGCCGGTGTGGCACAGGCCTCAGGATGAGCCAGCAAGGCACAGAGGCCTTGCCCGTGGACTCTGAGGTGCAGAGCCGCTGGGCCTGCAGAGATCCGCTCGGGGACACATGTCCAGGACACAGTCCTTAGTCCACTGTGACCCCAGAGCAAGAATGGAACCCCCAAACTGCTCTCCTGCCCAACCAAGGAAGGTCCCACAAAGAGCCAGCCAGAGGAGTGAGCTTCAGGCAACAGGATTCGCGTGAACTGTGTCAGCCTCACAGACAGCAGGAAAAGCAGCCACCAACAGCCTGTTCCCAGGAAAGCACCGCCCCAGAGCTTCGCAAGTGACTTCAGGCCCAGGGCAAGTGACACAGTGACAGGAGCCATGAGGAAAACCAGAACCCAAGTGCTAGGCCCAAGAAGGACAGGACAGAGAGGCACATGGGACCTGGCTAAGGCCATGGAAAGAAGCAAAATTTAAAAGGAGATTTCAGGTCCACAGTGGAATGAGCCTGAGGGAAAGAGACTTGGAGGGGGAGGTGACTGAGGGGACACGCAGAGCCCATTAGACACTGCAGACTGAAGAGAGGTGGCACACAGAGTCAGGTGGAGAGCGGCCATCGCTCAGGCCCATCCCTGGACAAGAGAGCAGTACGAACACCAGGCAAGTCGTCCCCCAGCCCCGGCCATTTCCCCCCAACACACAGAATGTCCAACTCTATTTCAAGGCAGAGTTTTCAGTGACATTTTAACTATTATTCCTCTTCAGTGGCTTTTAACAGTAAATTTTGGAAATTATTCATCTGAGCACTTGAAAGGACACCAGATCACCTCTACAAAGGACATGGGCTGACCTGGGCCTCTCACCAGCCACACTGGACACCAGAACAACAGGTGTCCCCTGCAGGATGCTGAGGAGGGACAAGAGCATGTGTCTAGGCCATCAAGCCTCCTGAAGTGTAAGAGGCAGGGACCATGTCCATGACCTGAGTCACCCAGGTCCATGTTCAAGGCCTGCCTCGGTGACATAGAGAGACCATGTGTCAAAGTAAAATAAAAAGGTCTGAAGTAGAGCTCAGGGGTAGAGCACCCCTGGGTTCAATCCCCAATACCAAGAAGGAGGAGGAGGAGGAGGAGGAGGAGGAGGAGGAGGAGGAAAAAGAAGAAGAACAAGAGGAGGAGGAAGAAGAGGAGAAGAATAAGAGGTGGAGGAGAAGGAGGAAAAGGAGGAGAAAGAGGAGGAGGAGGAGGAACAGGAGAAAAAGAAGAGGAATAAGAAGAAGAGGTGCAGGAGGAGGAGGAAGAGAAGGAGGAGCAGAAGTAGAGTAGAAGGATAAGGAGAAACAGGATAAGGAAGAGGTGGAGAAAGAAGAGGAGGAGAAGGAGAAGGAAGAAGAAGAAGGGGTGGTGGAGGAGGAGGAACAAGAGGAGGAGGAGGAGAAGGAGCAGGAGGAGGAGATTGAGGAGGAAGATGGGGAGGGGAGGAGGGCAGGAGGGGAGGAGGAGGAAGGGCCTAGGAGAAGGCAGGCCTGGAGCCACGACACAGGTGGGATTGAGGCAGAGAGGACTGCAGCTCAAGTGGCCTCAGCTGGAAGGACACCGTCTCCCCACAGCGTGCATATTCCACACAAGCAGCTGGTGGCCTCAGCCCACAGCACCACAAGCCAGAGGACATCAGTGTGGCTGCCCGACCTCATGGACACTGCGAACCCTCTCCAAGGAGACGGGTTGCTGATGAAGCCACAGATGGTGGAGGAGCAGCCAGCTGTCCCAGCCCATGCACCCCGAGGACTGGAGCAGTGTGCAGAGCGCAGCCCAGAGGACGTTCTAGAAGCTCTAGTTTAAAGGTGACCAAAGCAGACAAAAAGAAAAGAACCCTTGACAATGGATTGCGGACTCCTTGGGGATGTTCAAATACAGAGCACAGAGTGTGAAATGCAGTCAAGCCTTTGGAGAGAAGGGGGTCCAGGGACGGCTCCAGCCCAGGCGGCCACTGCCTGGCTCCAGCTAGTCCTGCCCATCAATTCCTCCGAGGAGAAAGGGCTCAGGATCCCCCTGCAGTGAAGAGAATCCAGCCCCTGCTCACAGATCAGACAGCGAGTGGTCCTCACTGGCCGAGACACCCCAACTCGGTGCATCCCGGGAGTCCTAGGGCAGATGGGGCAGTGGGAGGAGTCGAGGAAACCTTCAGGGGATCTGAGCATCCTCCTGACGCCATCTCAAAGTCCACTGCAGGGTCAGGTCATTCTTGCACCTTCTCCCCTTCCCTGTCCTGTAGGGAGGGGTCCAAGGAAGGCAGAAGGAGCAGCCGCCAGCCAGTCTCCAAGCTGCGTGCTCCGGTACCCTGCCCTCGCCAGCCTAGTCTCCCAGGCTGACTCAGGGCAGGCACTTCTGCTGGACTCTGGCAGGAGGGAGCGGAGGCCTGTCCTTGGGAACTAGGGTAGAAATGCACTGAGGCTCAGCTTGGTTCAGAGACACCGCTAACCCACACAGCGCCTCTCCCAGGAGGGGCACTCCAGGCCTGCCAAAGCACACTGTGCCGGGTCCTTCTGAGGCCAGCAGGGTGCCCGGGCACTTGGTGGAGCATTGGGAGTCTCCAGCTCCACCCCATCTCAAGGCCTTGTCTGCATAACTCCTGCTGCCTCAGACACAGGGCAGGTGACAGTCACACCAGGGATCTCAGGGGCCTCCCCAGAGCCAGAGCACTCCCTGGTCTCCTCTCCCCTGTGCCCTCCCCAGGAAGGTGTGATGGGTCCCTTCTGCAGGAGCCAGGCACAAGGGAGTCAGATGCAGCCAGCCCAGGAGAAGAGCAAGAGTGGGCCACGGTGGCTGGGGTGGCCAGGCTTGGCAGCCCACAGTCCCTGCACAGACGCTGAGCGATGCTCCACCTGGCCCAGCACCCGGCCCTCCTGGGGCTGCTGCTCTGCCCCTCCAGGTGCTGTGGGCTGAGCCTCCAGTGTGGCCCACTGTCCCCATGGCTTAGGGCAAAGGCCACAGCAAATGAGCTTGCCTGGAGGCCAAAAACTGTGGATCACCCAGGTCACTGCATCCATGACACAGGTGTGCCTCCAGAGGCCTATGGTGGGGGGTAAAGGCACCCCAGCTCCCACAACAGCTCCCACTGCACCCAGGGAAGAGGCAGGGAAGGCCTCCAGGGCTTCCTCTGAAAGGCTCCAAATCTGCACAGGCCAGTCCCCGTCACACTGTGGCCAAGAGGAGCTGCAGGACCTACAGACGGCCTGGGCACATGGTGCCTGCAGTCAGGCTGCTCCTCTGCAGGGTGCAGAGCAGAGGGGCAGGGGCCTGGGGGTGGGCAGGGCTGGAGGCCACAGCAGCTGACAGCAGCCCTGTCCCTAGACAGCAAGACCAGGTGCTTCCTCAGGTCCCGCAGCGGCTCCTCTCCTCCAGCAAATTCCTCAGCAGAGACTAGAGGAGAGCCTCAGAGGGCTAGAGACAGGAGGACCCCAGAGGAGGTGAGTCACAGAGGGCAGGTTCAGAGGGCACCTGAGTAGGACAACCAGAGAGAGGAGGAAGACCTATGTCTGTCACGATGCCACTGAGGAGGCCAGACACAGGAAAGAAGAGCCATGGAGCCACATTCCTGCTGTCCTCACCTCCTGTGCCCCTGGACCTAGGCCTCAGTCACCTCTGTCCTCACCTCCTGTGCCCCTAGACCTAGGCCTCAGTCACCTGTGTCCTCACCTCCTGTGCCCCTGGTCCTAGGCCTCAGTCACCTGTGTCCTCACCTCCTGTGCCCCTGGACCTAAGCCTCAGTCACCTGTGTCCTCACCTCCTGTGCCCCTGGACCTAAGCCTCAGTCACCTGTGTCCTTACCTCCTGTGCCCCTGGACCTAAGCCTCAGTCACCTGTGTCCTCACCTCCTGTGCCCCTGGTCCTAGGCCTCAGTCACCTGTGTCCTCACCTCCTGTGCCCCTGGACCTAAGCCTCAGTCACCTGTGTCCTCACCTCCTGTGCCCCTGGTCCTAGGCCTCAGTCACCTGTGTCCTCACCTCCTGTGCCCCTGGACCTAGGGCTCAGTCACCTGTGTCCTCACCTCCTGTGCCCCTGGACCTAGGCCTCAGTCACCTGTGTCCTCACCTCCTGTGCCCCTGGACCTAGGCCTCAGTCACCTGTGTCCTCACCTCCTGTGCCCCTGGACCTAGGCCTCAGTCACCTGTGTCCTCACCTCCTGTGCCCATGGACCTAGGCCTCAGTCACTTGTGTCCTCACCTCCTGTGCCCCTGGACCTAGGCCTCAGTCACCTGTGTCCTCACCTCCTGTGCCCCTGGACCTAGGCCTCAGTCACCTGTGTCCTCACCTCCTGTGCCCCTGGACCTAGGCCTCAGTCACCTGTGTCCTCACCTCCTGTGCCCCTGGACCTAGGCCTCAGTCACCTCTTGTCCTCACCTCCTGTGCCCCTGGACCTAGGCCTCAGTCACCTGTGTCCTCACCTCCTGTGCCCCTGGTCCTAGGCCTCAGTCACCTGTGTCCTCACCTCCTGTGCCCCTGAACCTAAGCCTCAGTCACCTGTGTCCTCACCTCCTGTGCCCCTGGACCTAGGCCTCAGTCACCTGTGTCCTCACCTCCTGTGCCCCTGGACCTAGGCCTCAGTCACCTGTGTCCTCACCTCCTGTGCCCCTGGTCCTAGGCCTCAGTCACCTGTGTCCTCACCTCCTGTGCCCCTGGACCTAGGCCTCAGTCACCTGTGTTTTCACCTCCTGTGCCCCTGGACCTAGGCCTCAGTCACCTGTGTCCTCACCTCCTGTGCCTCTGGACCTAAGCCTCAGTCACCTGTGTCCTCACCTCCTGTGCCCCTCGACCTAAGCCTCAGTCACCTGTGTCCTCACCTCCTGTGCCCCTGGACCTAGGCCTCAATCACCTGTGTCCTCACCTCCTGTGCCCCTGGACCTAGGCCTCAGTCACCTGTGTCCTCACCTCCTGTGCCCCTGGATCTAAGCCTCAGTCACCTGTGTCCTCACCTCCTGTGCCCCTGGACCTAAGCCTCAGTCACCTGTGTCCTCACCTCCTGTGCCCCTGGACCTAAGCCTCAGTCACCTCCTGTCCTCACTCTCCTGTGTCCCTGGTCCTAAGCCTACAGTCACTTCCTGTCCTCACCTCCTGTACCCCTGGACCTAAGCCTCAGTCACCTGTGTCCTCACCTCCTGTGCCCCTGGACCTAAGCCTCAGTCACCTCCTGTCCTCTCCTCCTGTGCCCCAGTCCCAGGCCTTAGTCAACTTCCCTCCTCATGTCCTTTACCCTGATCCCAGGTCTGCCCTCTCCTCCCCTCCTCGGCTCTCCCTCTTGGCCTCCTTTGCCCACCCCTCCCTGGTCATGGTCCCCTGCCCTTACATGGAGTCTTCTCAGCTTCTCATATCCGCTGCTCATCCCTGCCCTGGTGCCACCTGGCACTCTTCCCTTCCTGTTGGGTCTCCCTACCCTTTCTTCCCAGGACCTCCCTGTGCTGCGGACCCCTGCAGGAGCCCCGCAGCTCACCCCACCTTCCACTCTCTGTGGCCCCTCACCCTCTCCTTCCCAGGGTCCCTTCACAGATGCCCCTCCTGGGCCACACTGTACCAGAGCAGCCCGTACCCCGGGCCCTGGGCTGTTCTCTCAGGCCTCCTTCATCCCAGCTGCATGTGCAGAGCCAGTCCTGCTCTCAGCTCCCGTCCCCTCCCAGGCCTCCCCGTGATGTCAGGGCGACTTCCCATCTTGGCTGCTCTGTGCCCCACCCCCGCAGTCCCGCTACATTCAGGCCTAGGTGACTCGCACTCACTCAGGGCCACGCCTCGGCTCCTGTGTGGCCCACCCCAGCCCAGGGCCTGACAGGTGGTGGACGCAGGCCGCACCTGGGTCCAGGTGGGGGCAGCTGTGCAGGTCTAGGGCAGGGTTGTCTGCCTTAGCCATCTTTCCTGCACCCATCCAGGGGATGTCACAACCCCTTGTTTAGGGCTAGGAGCTCCAGGGGGTCAGCCACAGGACCCAGCACCAGGGACACTGTCCTCCAGGACCTTGCAAATGCCAACCTGGGAGTCCCCAGTCCTCCAGACCAGAGTGCACCCCCCACTGCCACAGCCGGCCTGTCCCTGCAGCCAGCATGATGAGAGAGGGCAGCAGACCTGCGTCCCCCCAGCTGGGAGCTCTAAGAGAAGAAAAAACCTGGCACCCTAGTGACCGCTACAGGGGCAGGCCATCTGCTCCCAGCGCAGGAGTGACTGTACCGCTGGGGGTTGGGTCTCCGTGTGAGTGGATGGCAGAGGGGAAGATAAGGGCCTGGTCCAGCCCACCAGTGGCTGTGCACAGGGCTCCCAGCTGCTGGCCCAGTCGGTGGCCCCCTGCTACTCTCTAGGGCCTCCCGCCTGCAGGGGTTGGGGGGTGGGGGGTTTTGGCTGAGCAGGGAACCACAGTGGTAGCTGGACCCACAGTGACTGAGGGTTCTACAAAAACCAGCACCACCCACCAGCTCTGTGAGCCCAGGGAGAAGACGCACTGGGCCCTGGTGGAGGGTGAGTGGGGCTGGCCCACGGGCAAGAGAATGCAGAGGGACAGGTGGTGTGGGCAGGGGCTAAGCAGCACAGACACAGGCATCAGCAGAGCTCAGCAGGGAAACTGTGTCCCCCGGGACCAATGAAAAGCCCCACCTGCACCCCAGCGGGGCGGAGGCAGGGGGTCGGCTGGGGACTGGGGTGGAGGTCTCTCCCACCAGAGGGCAGAATCTCCAGGGTCTGGGGCTCCCCTGTGCTGGAGGTTTCTGTGTCCCTGGCCACAGGGCAAGCTCACTGTGCCTATGATGACTTCGACTTCTGGGGCCAGGGCACCCTGGTCACCGTCTCCTCAGGTGAGTCCTGTTCTTGGGGACAGCTAGGGTGGATGGGCAGAGCCAGGCCAAGAAGACATTTTTGTATGAGAGCAGCCACAGGGCAGAGGCTGTGCTACTGGTACTTTGATCACTGGGGCCAGGGCACCCTGGTCACCGTCTCCTCAGGTGAGTCCCCTCCAGGTCTCTCTGTTTTCCCTGCCTGGTCCCTGGGCTCTGTACCCCATCTGGGTCCAGTGCTGGAGGGTGTATAGTTGCTGTCTCTGCCAGGTCGCTACAGCCCCAGCCTGGGGGATCGGACGGCGGTGGTGGTCCCGCTAGGCAGAGGGAAGCCTGGCCACAGGCTGTCTGGGAGGGAGAGCTTGCTGGCAGAACTGGGGGCACCCTGGCCACAGGAACCCGGAGCCCCAGGCCAGGGGGCCTGGGCTGTGTCTCCCTGGGCTCTTCAGCCCTTGCCCGTCTCCCTCCCGGCCCAGGCACAGAGCAGGATGCTTTGTGTTTTGTGTTGGGTGAGATGAACTTAGGAGCAGGCCTCTGTGCTGTGGCCAGCTGGGCACGGGCGGCAGGTGGGCAAGGTTTTTGTACTACCCCAAATTGGGGCTGTGGCAATGTGATCAATACTGGGGCCAGGGCACCCTGGTCACCGTCTCCTCAGGTGAGTCCCCTGCAAATCCCTCTGTCTTCCCTGCCTGATCTCTGGGCTCTGTGCCCATCTGGGTCCTGTAGCCCACCTGGGTCCAGCACTGGAGAGTGGACCAGTTGCTGTCTCTGCCAGCCCGGGGGATAGGACTGCCGTGGTGGCCCTGCAAGGCAGAGCCTGGCACAGACTGTCTGGGGAGCAGAGCTGGGGGCACCGTGGCCACAGGAACCCGGAGCCCCGGGCCAGGGCTCCTGGGCTGCCTCTCCCTGGGCTCTTCAGCCTGTCTCCCTCCCGGCCCTGGGGTCCAGGAGCCCAGAGCAGGCTGGGAGCTGCCTGCCTTGTGCTTTGTGTTGGGTGAGATGAACTTAGGAGCAGGCCTCTGGGCTGTGGCCAGCTGGGCATGGGCGGTGAGGTTTTTGTATCACCCCAAACTGGGGCTGTGGCAATGTGATTACTTTGATTACTGGGGCCCTGGCACCCTGGTCACCGTCTCCTCAGGTAAGTCCTTCCAACCTCTCTCCTCTCCTCTCAGAAAGCTTCTGCTGCATTTTGGGGCAAATGAAAGTGGGTCTTGGGCCAAAAGGGGCTGGGGCTGGACTGGGGCCGGCAGGAGGTCGCAGCTCATGCAGACAACTCTCTCTGCCCTGGACTCTGCACCAGGAGTCTCTCTGGGGGTCCAGGCCACACTTGCTTTTGGGGTCCCACTGCCCTCACCTTCAAGGGCTCAATCTTAGGTAGTGTCAGGGCCCTGACTGGCACGGTTCTTGTCTGGGACCCAGCCGCAATTGTCACAATGTGACAATGCATTTGATGTCTGGGGCCAGGGAACCCTGGTGATGGTCAGCTCAGGTGAGTCCTCCGCCCACCTTATCTATCTGGGCATTTCAGGGTCTCCGTGTCACAGCGGCATTCTGGAACTCAGGAGAGGGAGCCGGGGGAGGGCCGCGGCAATGGGAGATGGAGATCCAGGCCCCCTCGTCCCCAGCTGGGCCACGGGAGTCTAGGCAGGGGCATGACTGGCTGGTCTGGGTGAGGGCTCCGGTCTGTGCCAAGCCACATCAGGCATCTTGCGACTGTGGCGTGACTGGGCTTCTGTCTACTCTGAGGCCCTGCGTTTGGGGCAGGGCCTGTTGGTGTCTGTTGGGCTCCTGTGAATTAGGAGCGGTCAGTCAAGGTTCACCGGCAGTCCAGCTTCTGAGGGTCCAGGCTGGAATGTGTGGATTAGGGCCATGAAGGGCTCAGGAGCCGCTGGCCCAGGTGAGGAGAGGAGTGACTGGCCGGCTCCAGTGTGGTGCCAGAGGCCAGCGGCCAGGGGACCATGTCAGGGCAGGCTCCAGGGTTCTTGTGGGGTGCAGGTGGAGACTGCACCATTGTGATTACTACGGCATGGACATATGGGGCCGAGGGACCTCAGTCACCGTCTCCTCAGGTAAGAACAAGGGCTCCTGGCTTTCCTTCTCCGCCACTCTTGGGTTTTCTGAGCACCCAAGACGGGTTCTTGGGATGTGTCCCCGAGGGGACCCATGTGGGCTAGCCAGGAGGGGTCAGGGCCTGGGGAGCCTCCCTTGGCTTCCAGATGCCTTTGGAAAACCGGAATAAGGTCTGGTGCATCCAGTGGAGAAAGGGAGCCTCTGGAAGGGGGCTCAGGGTGGGAGGCCGTGTTTTGGGTGAGTTGCTAACAAAGAGCAGAACCCGTCGGGGGTCTGGATGATGTTCAGTGTTGGAGCCGGTGTTGGCTGAGGAGTGTGCCTCAGTGACAGCCCCTGAAGAAGGGCTATGGCGCTTGGGAGAGCGTGGAATAGAGGGCTTTCCTTAGAATCCTGAGGTGTGCTGTGTGCCAGGCGGTAGTTTAACTTCTATAAAGTTAACTCTGAGTGACTGAGAAGCCTCGGTCCTGGTGAGTGGGCAGCTACAGTCCTGGCAGGGACACAGGGACCAGGGGAGCCAGGCTCTGAGAGGACAGTCCCTGGCAGGAGCTTGGAAAGGCTCACTTCTTAGTGTCTGCATAGTGGTTGCCAACAAAAATGGCAAGAAAATTGTGACTTAAAAATACGAGAGGTTTTTAGTAAGTTCGGTTTTTATTGAAAACTGTTTGCAGTGAACAACTGTAAGTCCTGTCTGCAATGTCTGATTCGGGACTGGCTTTGACAGCAAGGAAGCTAATTTATTTTTTTAATTAATTGAACAGTGGTGAGCTGGATGATGAGTGGGTCCAAGATGGCTTCAGCAGTTGGGGGGGTGGGGGGACACAGCCCCTCCACCCTCCACAGGTGGCAGGAAGCAGGCCACATGGAGAGTCTATTTCAGGAAGCAAAAAAACACCATAGGTAAATTTATAGCTGTGGTAAGAGGAAGTGGCACTGAAAGGCTCGCCAGCAGCATAGATCCGAAAGTTCCTCAGCAAAACAACACCTGCACGATTTGCATTTCTAAAATAAGGTGGGGGTGCTGGCGGGAAGTGCCTGGGCCTCTTTCAGCTGTGCGGTTTCAGTCTTGGCTTATGGATTCTAGTTTGTTCAGACTTGACTGACCAACTTCAAAGCTGTTTTCATTTTCAAAGCAAGATGTATATGAAAGTGAACAGTCTTGGGGCAGTTTATTAATGTACTTAGAAAACTTTTTGTAAATTACTTTGTTGTCCTCCATGTGACAATTAATCTCAACCCTTTAACTAAAGCCTGCGGCATTATTTTTACAGTGACTCTTTACGATTTTTAAGCCAGTCCGTTTACTCTGTGATTAAGAGACACTTAGACATTCTGGAAAGATGCCTTTTGAAGTTATTTTTGAGACCACTTTTCCAATATTCATTTTAGAATAAATTTTAGATGAAGGGTGAAGAGTTGTCTTGAATTACTTCAGTTAAAGGTGGTAGTTCGTGAATTAAGAGAAAATCCAGCAAGACAGTTAGTGCAAAAAAAAAAAGAATGCAGGCACTGGCCCGAAGATGAGGCTCTCTTCCTGACCACACTGGCTGGGCTTCTTGTCCAGGGAGCGCTGGCAGGGGTCTGAGAGCAGGTTGCTCCTGGCCTGGCCTGGGCCTGGGTCCCCCAGGACCGCCTGGACCTGGGAATGTGTGGGCCCGGCTGCTGCCACCAGGCCAAGTGGCTAATCGTGAATCAGCTGGATATAATGCACTTGGAAGAATCAAAGACCCTCGGGACCTCCCTGTGACCCGGCACCCAACGTGGTAAGAGAGGCAGTGCCCACTGCCAAGGCCGCTTTTCTGGAAAGTCTGTACTGATGTTTCCTCCGATTTGAAGGGGAACGGATCTTTTGGGAAGAGAAGGCTTTTGTGAGGCCCTTGAGGGGCCGTTGTCTAGGATCCATTTTGAACTTCTCCTGAAGTCCCCGTTGAGGGGAAATGGGCAGGAGGGGCTCTAGTGCTTATTACCTTGATGGTTCTGCTCTTGATGCTTTTCAATTCACAACGCTCTACTGACACTGTCTCAGCTTAGGTTACAAATGCAGCTCTGGCTTTTAGATGGTTATGGTGCTTCTAAAGAGCTTCATGGCAAACAGAAGAATTTTAAGTGGCAAATTTAGATAAAATGACTTTTCTGGTCGTTGTCACTAATGGTTTTAATCTAGAGGGAGCTTAGCATTGGGGGTTAATTTTAGTCTTGGAAGAAGGAGTCCAGGCTAAAGGATGCTGTCTCCTGGAAGTCAGGCTCTGAGGGAGACGACCCAGAGTGCTTCCCCTGACAGAGCAATGCCCGGGATTCTGGCAGGAAAGGGATTTTTCATTGTTGTTAGGAAAGACCCTACATTCTTGATCTAAATCTCAAGATGTTTCAGTGAATTTGAAGTTGTCAGGATATAGTCTTCCCTGCTGTTCAAGATTGCTCTGCAGCCGAGAGCCAAGCAGAATAGGGTAGGAGACGGAAGCCAGCAGGGCTGTGCAGGACCCAGGAATGGGGTGGCTTTAGCTGAGGTCTGCTGGGCTGTGCTGGGCTGAGCTGAGCTGGGCTGAGCTGAGCTGGGCTGAGCTGGGCTGAGCTGGGCTGAGCTGAGCTGGGCTGAGCTGGGCTGGGCTGGGCTGGGCTGAGCTGGGCTGAGCTGGGCTGAGCTGGGCTGGGCTGAGCTGGGCTGAGCTGAGCTGGGCTGAGCTGGGCTGAGCTGGGCTGAGCTGGGCTGGGCTGGGCTGAGCTGGGCTGGGCTGAGCTGGGCTGAGCAAAGCTGAGCTGGGCTGGGTTGAGCTGGACTGAGCTGAGCTGGGCTGAGCTGGGCTGAGCTGAGCTGGGCTGAGGTGGGCTGGGTTGTGCTGAGCTGGCTGGGCTGAGCTGGGCTGAGCTGAGCTGGGCTGAGCTGGGCTGAGCTGGGCTGTGCTGTGCTGAGCTGGCTGGGCTGAGCTGGGCTGAGCTGGGCTGAACTGGGCTGGACTGTGCTGAGCTGGTTGGGCTGAGCTGGGCTGGGCTGAGCTGGACTGAGCTGGGCTGAGCTGGGCTGAGCTGAGCTGAGCTGGGCTATGCTAGGCTAGGCTAAGCAGAGCTGGGGCTGGGCTGGGCTGAGCTGTGCTGAGCTGGCTGGGCTGAGCTGGGCTGGGCTGAGCTGGGCTGGGCTAAGCAGAGCTGGGTTGAGGTGGCTGGGCTTTATGGGCTGACTTGGCCTAAGCTAAGCTCGCTCCGCTGAGCTGAGCTGGGCTAAGCAGGGCTGGGCTGAGCTGGGCTGAGCTGGGCTAAGCAGAGCTGAGCTGGCTGGGTTGGGCTGGGCTGGGCTGAGCTAAGCAGAGCTGGGCTAGGCTAAGCTGTCTGGGCTGAGCTGGGCTGGGCTGAGCTGGGCTGGGCTAAGCAGAGCTGGGCTGAGGTGGCTGGGCTTGATGGGCTGACCTGGGCTAAGCTAAGCTCGCTCCACTGAGCTGGGCTAAGCAGAGCTGAGCTGAGCTGGCTGGGTTGGGCTGGGCTGAGCTGAGCTAAGCAGAGCTGGGCTAGGCTAAGCTGTCTGGGCTGAGCTGAGCCAGGGCTAAGCAGAGCTGATCTGAGCTGGGCTAAGCAGAGCTGGGCTGAGCTGGGCTGAGCTGGGCTGAGCTGGGCTGACCTGGCTGGGCTGGCTGAGCTGGGCCGGCCTGAGCTGAGCTGGGCTAAGCAGAGCTAGGCTGGGCTGAGCTGGGCTGAGGTGGGCTAAGCAGAGCTGGGCTGGGCTGAGCTGGGCTCGGCTGGGTTGAGCTGAGCTAAGCAGAGCTGGGCTGGGCTGAGCTGGATTGAGCTGGGCTGAGCTGGGCTAAGCAGAGCTGGGCTGGGCTGGGCTAAGCTGGGCTGAGCTGGGCTGAGCTGGGCTAAGCAGAGCTGGGCTGGGCTGGGCTGGGCTGGGCTGAGCTGGGCTGAGCTGGGCTAAGCAGAGCTGGGCTGGGCTGGGCTGGGCTGGGCTAAGCAGAGCTGGGCTGGGCTAGGCTGGTCTCGGCTAAGCAGAGCTGGGTTGAGCTGACTGGGTTGGGCTGGGCTGACCTGGGCTAAGCTGAGCTGGGCTAAGCAGAGCTGGGCTGGGCTGGGCTGGGCTGGGCTGAGCTGAGATGGGCTAAGCAGAGCTGGGCTGACCTGGCTGGGCTGGCTGAGCTGGGCTGAGCTGGGCTAAGCAGAGCTGGGCTGAGCTGGGCTGACCTGGCTGGGCTGGCTGAGCTGGGCTGGCCTGAGCTGAGCTGGGCTAAGCAGAGCTAGGCTGGGCTGAGCTGGGTTGAGGTGAGCTAAGCAGAGCTGAGCTGAGCTGGGCTGGTCAAGGCTGGCCTGAGCTGGGCTAGGCTGGGTTGAGCTGAGCTAAGCAGAGCTGGGCTGGGCTGAGCTGGGCTAAGCAGAGCTGGGCTGGGCTGGGCTTGGCTGGGCTAAGCAGAGCTGAGCTGGGCTGAGCTGGGCTAAGCAGAGCTGGGCTGGGCTGGGCTTGGCTGGGCTAAGCAGAGCTGGACTGAGCTGGGCTGGGCTGGGCTGGGCTAAGCTAAGCAGAGCTGGGCTGAGCTGGCTGGGTTGGGCTGGGCTGACCTGGGCTAAGCTAAGCTGGCTCCGCTAAGCTGAGCTGGGCTAAGCAGAGCTGGGCTGGGCTGGGCTGAGCTGGGCTAAGCAGAGCTGGGCTGGGCTGGGCTTGGCTGGGCTAAGCAGAGCTGGGCTAAGCAGAGCTGGACTGAGCTGGGCTGGGCTTGGCTGGGCTAAGCAGAGCTGAGCTGGGCTGAGCTGGGCTAAGCAGAGCTGGGCTGGGCTGGGCTTGGCTGGGCTAAGCAGAGCTGGACTGAGCTGGGCTGGGCTGGGCTGGGCTAAGCTAAGCAGAGCTGGGCTGAGCTGGCTGGGTTGGGCTGGGCTGACCTGGGCTAAGCTAAGCTGGCTCCGCTAAGCTGAGCTGGGCTAAGCAGAGCTGGGCTGGGCTGGGCTGAGCTGGGCTAAGCAGAGCTGGGCTGGGCTGGGCTTGGCTGGGCTAAGCAGAGCTGGGCTAAGCAGAGCTGGACTGAGCTGGGCTGGGCTGGGCTGGGCTAAGCTAAGCAGAGCTGGGCTGAGCTGGCTGGGTTGGGCTGGGCTGACCTGGGCTAAGCTAAGCTGGCTCCGCTAAGCTGAGCTGGGCTAAGCAGAGCTGGGCTGGGCTGGGCTGAGCTGGGCTAAGCAGAGCTGGGCTGGGCTGGGCTTGGCTGGGCTAAGCAGAGCTGGGCTAAGCAGAGCTGGACTGAGCTGGGCTGGGCTGGGCTGGGCTAAGCTAAGCAGAGCTGGGCTGAGATGGCTGGGTTGGGCTGGGCTGACCTGGGCTAAGCTAAGCTAGCTCCGCTAAGCTGAGCTGGGCTAAGCAGAGCTGGGCTGGGCTGGGCTGAGCTGGGCTAAGCAGAGCTGGGCTTGGCTGGGCTTGGCTGGGCTAAGCAGAGCTGGGCTAAGCAGAGCTGGACTGAGCTGGGCTGGGCTGGGCTGGGCTAAGCAGAGCTGGGCTGGGCTAGGCTGGGCTTGGCTAAGCAGAGCTGGGCTGAGCTGACTGGGTTGGGCTGGGCTGACCTGGGCTAAGCTAAGCTGGCTCCGCTGAGCTGAGCTGGGCTAAGCAGAGCTGGGCTGGGCTGGACTGGGCTGGGCTGAGCTGAGCTGAGCTGGGCTAAGCAGAGCTGGGCTGACCTGGCTGGACTGGCTGAGCTGGGCTGAGCTGAGCTGGGCTGAGCTGGGCTGACCTGGCTGGACTGGCTGAGCTGGGCTGAGCTGGGCTGGGCTGAGCTAGGCTGAGCTGGGCTGGGCTGGGCTGAGCTAGGCTAGACTGAGCTGGCTGAGATGGATGAACTGAGCTGGGCTGACGGGGCTTAGATGGGCTGAACTGGGCAGGGATGAGATGGGTGAGCTCCCATGGGTTCAACGGAGCTGGGCTAAGCCAAGCTGAACCACACTTAGCTGAGCTGAGGTCACGTGAAGTGGACTGGGCTGAGCTTCACTGAGCTATATTAAACTAAATTGTCTAAACTGAGCTGGGCCGATCTGGGCTTGGATGAGCTGGGCTGTTTGGGGTTATTCTGGGCTTAGCTGGGTTAGTTGCTATAGCAAGGGTGAAGTAGCTGAGCTGGGCTGGTCTCTGTGACTTGTGCTGAGCTGGGTGAGGTGACCTGAAATGCATGGGCAGAGCTGCCCTAGACTGGGCATAGCTGAAAGGTGCTGAGCTAGATTCAGCAGGGCTTATGGAAGTTCAGCTCCTTTAGCAAGTCTGAAGAGACTGTTTGGGGCTGGATTGACCTCTGCTGGGCCACATGGAGCCTGCTGAGCTGAGCTGGCTGTGCCGGTTGGTCCTGGCCAACACTGTCTGGGCAGATCTTTGTGATCCACTGTGCTTCCCACACACTGCCTGGAGCTGCCTGTCTGGGGAGATTTCAGGGTGAGCTTCTGTGCCCGAGTTGGGTGCTGTGGGAGCTGAGCCTGCCAGTGCTGAGGGCCAGTGCCCAGGAAGAGGCAGAGCTGGCGCAGGCTTGAGCTTGAGCCGAGCCTCCTGCATGGGGAGCCGGGATGCAGGCCTGTCCCTGAGTGCAGGTGTCAGTGCTGCCTGTGGCCAGCTCGACATGTGCTGTTGGGAGCCCCTTCCCACCCTCCTGACTTTAAAAACTGGGGTCCTACAGCCAGAGGCCCTCCCGCTGCCCCAGAAGCCTCACATCAGTTCAGCTGTCACCTGACCTCCTGCCACAGCCAGCCTCGTCTGTGCAGGCCGGGGGCCTACAGGAGGCTCAGCACTGGAGCGAGCTGCAGTGGGGTGGGGGCTGGGAGAAACCCCTGACCAGCAGGGCGCAGGAGGCGACTTCTCACCCTTCCCTTTCTTTTTGTGCCTCGGGGTCCTCAGCGAGCCAGTCGTCCCCTAGCCTCTTCCCCCTCGTTTCCTGTGAGAGCCCCTGGTCCGACGAGAGCCTGGTGACCGTGGGCTGCCTGGCCAAGGACTTCCTGCCCAACACAGCCACCTTCTCCTGGAACTTCAAGAACAACACAGCCATCCGTCAGGGTGTCAGGACCTTCCCTTCGACGATGGTGCAGGGCAAGTATGCCGCCACCTCTCAGGTCCTGCTGTCCTCCAAGGACGCCTTTCAGGACCCCGACGAGTTCCTGGTGTGCAGAGTCCAGCATGGCGGTAACAACAAACACAAGGAGGTGCCCCTCCCAGGTGAGGTTGGAAACCCTCTGTCCTGGCTGGAGGGAGCTATGAGGGATGCTTCGCAGGCTGAGCTGACACCTTGTCCCTTATCTCAGGTATTGGAGTGGACCAGTCCCCCAACGTGAGTGTGTTCATCCCATCTCGAGACTCCTTCTCTGGTCCCGGCAAACGCGAGTCCAGCCTCATCTGCCAGGCCACGGACTTCAGTCCCAAGCAGATCACAGTGTCCTGGCTCCGGGAGGGAAAGGTCTTGACGTCTGGCTTCACCACGGGCCCAGTGACCGCAGAAACCAGTGGGTCCCAACGCTCAACCTTCAGGGTCTCCAGCACACTGACCATCACTGAGAGCGACTGGCTGAGCCAGCACGTGTTCACCTGCCGCGTGGATCACAGGGGACTCACCTTCCAGAAGAACGTGTCCTCCGTGTGTGGCGCCAGTGAGTGCCCCAGTCCCGGGCCCAGCACTCCCCATACCCTGCCAGGGCACCCACACAGGTTCCCTCAGGTGGTGCCTGCCCCCCAGACCTGCCGTCTGCTGCCCGGGCCTGGGCAGGGGCAGAGGCAGCAGAAGCAGCAGTTGGGTGGGGTGGGGGGAGTCACCCCTGCTGCAGCAGGACACCAGGGCTGGGCGGATCTGCTGCCACTCCTGGGGAGCTGCCCCCAGTCTCATGGCCACCCACCACTCAACCAGCATTCTCTCCACAGCAAGTCCACCCACAGGCATCCGGGTCTTCACCGTCCCCCCGACCTTTGCCGGCATCTTCCTCACCAAATCAGCCAAGCTGTCCTGCCTGGTCACAGACCTGGCCACCTACGACAGCCTGACCATCACCTGGGCCCGCCAGAATGGAGAGTCTCTGAAAACCCACACCAACATCTCCAGCAGCCACCCCAACGGCACCTTCAGTGCTGTGGGCGAGGCCAGTGTCTGCGTGGAAGACTGGGAGTCCGGGGAGCAGTTCACATGCACAGTGACCCACAATGACCTGCCCTCACCGCTGAAGGAGATCATCTCCAAGCCCAGGGGTAGGTTCGGCCCCCAGCACCCCTGCTCCCAGGATCCCCCCGTCCCACCTTCACTCACCACCGTCTCTCTCCTCACAGAGGTGGCCAGGCACTCCCCGGCCGTGTACCTGCTGCCGCCAGCCCGGGAGCAGCTGGCCCTGCGGGAGTCGGCCACGGTCACCTGCCTGGTGAAGGGCTTCTCTCCCCCGGATGTCTTTGTGCAGTGGCTGCACCGGGGGCAGCCCGTGTCCTCAGACAAGTACGTGACAAGCGCCCCGACGCCTGAGCCCCAGGCCCCGGGCCTCTACTATGCCCACAGCATCCTGACAGTGACCGAGGAAGACTGGAACTCAGGCGATGTCTTCTCCTGCGTCGTAGGCCACGAGGCCCTGCCACACATGGTGACCGAGAAGACTGTGGACAAGTCCACTGGTAAACCCACCCTGTACAACGTGTCCCTGATCATGTCTGACACGGCCAGCACCTGCTACTGACCCGCTGGCTACCCGCCAGTCCAGGTCCTGGGGTCCCTTCGCTGTGTGTGCACACTAACTGCATCAGTGGAGTGAGATGCCACGTTTTATAAAAATCAGAATAAAAAGATCCGTTCAAAAGATGCTGGTCTTGAGTGTGCGATGCTCTCACCTGCTGTGTCCCTCGTGCCCTCCACGCGACCCCTCCTGCCTCGCCACCTGCCACCCGCAGCCTCCCAGGGCACAGGGCAGGCAGTCGCCACACTCTTCCTCTAGCTGCTTCCAGAAACAGCCAAAAGCTCTGCCACACCACACATGCTCACACCTGCATACACAGACACTCGCACACACGGGCTCCCATGTCCCCGCACACACAGACATGCACACCCACGTCCTGGCACACACAGACACACACACACACACTGACAGGCAGGCACATGGACTCCCCAGGCACAGACGCGCCAGGCAGGGACACACAGCACACCCAAGCACACTCACCTGTGCTCACGAGCACGTGGACGCACTCTGCAGGCCCGCCCTGGGCAGGACCCCCACCCGGGCGGCAGTCCACCACACTCTGGAGCCCTCCCTGCACTGCTGCCTCAGGGCTTCCCGCTGGCCTCTGCTTGTCCTTCTCTGTGTGTGTGGAGATGCTTCCATGGCTCGGCCCGCCTGGACTTTTGCCAGGGCTGCTGTCCTCAGGCCCAGGGCTCAGAGCACCACCCTGGCTCTGCCACTGCAGCTTCTTGGGGAGTCCCAGCCTGTGTCCTGTGGCAGCTGCCCCAGGGACTGAGGGCCTCCTGTCCAGGCTCTCGGTGGAGGCTGTGGGTAACCCCAGCAGCCACCTGTGAGAGAAGCAGGATCCAGGACACATCCTGACAGAGGAGGCAGTGTCCAGATATGCCCTGAGGGCAGTAGGTGGCCCTGGGTGCCCCTCGGATAAGGACACCTTGGGAGCTCTGTCTGAGCGGTCTGCCCCGCCAGCACCCACCTTGCTCCCCAACCTGGAGAACAGCAGGCAGGAGAAGGCCCAGGGGGCTCGAGGCCTCTGTGGGGAAGACAGGGACCCAACAAGGTCACCAGACACACAGCCCAGCCTGCGGCCACCTCCTAGAAATCCCCCATGTGCTCAGCCCTTGGAGGCCTGGGGTTCAGTTGTCCCCGAGGGCCACAGACCCCACTGAGCACCCGTGTCCTTCCAATGTCTGTCTGTCTGTCCAGTCCCAAGAGCTATCGTGCTGATAGGGCAGGACCAGCCAGCCAGGACATCCCCACATGGACTTTGCTCTGAGCAGGGGATGGAGTGGCCGAGTGCTGGCAGAGTAAGGAGGGGAGGGCCTCAGCCCCCAGCTCCCTCTGCCCATCCCAATCCCAGGACACAGGGAGCCCCCACACTGTGCAGCCCAGGTACTGGGCTAACTCCTCAAGGAAAGTCCACTCTGCTGCAGTCCCCACCTCTGCCCTCCTGCACCTGTCTGTGTGCCACATCATCTTGCTCTCTGTGCCACCCCAGGGCTCTGAGGACCAGGTCCTGGAGTCGCCAGCTCAGCTTGGCCTGTGCTCTGTCTCTGTCCAGCCCCCACGGCTGGGCACCCAGCCCTTTCTGGCTGGATCTCTTCCAGATGGGCCCCAAGAGGCGGGTGGCCAGATGCACTGCTGGCACAAAGCCTGGCTGCTGCTGTGGGCCCAGGCCCAAGCTGACCCTCCTCCCCATGTGTCCCCTTGCAGAGGGGGAGGTGAGCGCCGAGGAGGAGGGCTTCGAGAATCTGTGGACCACTGCCTCCACCTTCATCGTCCTCTTCCTCCTGAGCCTCTTCTACAGCACCACCGTCACCCTGTTCAAGGTAGACTGGCCCTGGAGCTGCAGAGGGGACAGGGGCCCTGGCTGGGTGGCAGTCCTGCCCCACCTCTTAGCTAACCGGGCAGCAATTCACACTGTCTCTGTGGCCCACAGGTGAAGTGACTTATCCGGGGATGGACATCGGAGGTCAAGAGACTGACCAACCGGCAGGGGCACTGCCTCTGGGCCAGGGCAAGCCAGCCTTGTGGCCCATAGACTTGGACCTGAATCCTCCCTGGGTGGCCCTCCAGCTTTGCACTCTAGGACTCAGGCTGCTTTTGACACTGGCCCCAGCCCTGGGCCTGCTGTCCGCCCTGCTTCGCCGAGCGCGTGTGTGTAGCCTGACACCAATACAGTTGTCCTCTCCTGGAAGTGCTCTGTGCCGAAGGGTCTTGTTTCCTTTTCAGACTTTCCATGTTGTGTGGGCATCCTGAGTGAGGAGGCCAGATCCAAAGGGGGCCAAGGGGCAGGGAGCGACCTGGCGAGGCTTGCAAGGTGACACCCCAAAGGAGAGGCCCAGAGGTGGGAGGCCACAGGTGGCTGCTCATGGCTGTGGAGCCTGATGGAAGGACAGTGGCCAGCAGTAAAGAATTCCAGGCCTGGCCTCCTACACAGTCAAAACAGGGAGGCGGCTTGGGCCTCCGTGGGTCTGGTGGGGGCCTCTGCCCACCTTCTCTCTCAGTGCTGTATCCAGCCAGCCTGAGGGCCACATGCCCCAAGGATTCAGAAGGGCCAGACTGGGCCTCAGGAGCATGTGCACACCCCCTGCAGGGGGCCAGGCATCACACTCTTTGGGGAGGGGGTGCCAGGGACCTGCAGCAGTGGGCGTGGACAGGAGGGTGGAAAGCAGAGCAAAGCTGGGTGGCCTGCGCTTGGTGCCTTTAGGCTGCTGTGACCAAAGCCTGGGCAGGTGGTCTGACCAAGGCACCAGCAGTTTCCTGTCCAGTGAGAGCTGCTCCCTGGTTGGTAGGCAGTTCCTCCTCATGTGGTGGGAGGGACGGGGGTCTTTCTGGGACTCTTATCCAAGGCCACTAAAGCCCTCTGGCCCTAGTCACTTCCTGAAGGCCAGACCTCCCAATGCTGTCACCTTGGTGGTCAAGGTTCAGCAGAGAAAATTTGGGAGGGGACAGAAAGCTTCAGTCCACGGCAGCTCTTAGGAGATGGAAGGACAGGAGGGCAAAGGACAGGAGAAGCCAGCACCTGGGTCCTGGGCTAGAGTTAGCTCGGAGACAGGACCCTGCAGAGACAAGCTGCAGGCAACCTCAGGGGCTGCCCTTGGCCATGGCTGGGGCATGGACTGCCTGGGCAGTCTACAGGTCCAGGGGAGGCCAGGCCAGCTGTGGGGCAAGGGCCAGCAGAGACAGTGGTGGGGAAAGGGTTGCAGAGGAAGGGCTGGGATGGTGCCTCACTGAGGGCCAGTCTCCTGCAGCCAGGTCCCCAGAGGGGTGACCTCGAGTACGAAAGGGCATGGGGTCTCATCTTAGCCAGATGGCACAGGATACCCAGCACAGCGTGTCCTCTCGCGGTGCTGGAGGCCAGGCCTGGGCGCCCTGGGGTCGCAGGGCTTGTTCTTCCCGTCAGCAGGGAGAGCGTGCTGCAGGCCTCTCCCGGAGGCCACCTCTCTGAGTGCAGTCTGTGCTGGGCACCCTTTTATGGAGACAGGCGTCCTGTGGGATCAGATGCCCGCCCCAGTCCAGCTGGCCTCATCTCAACGTGAGGACGTCTGCAGACTCCATTTCCAAACTCTCATTGTCCTGAGGCCCCGGGACTTGGGACCAGCAGGGCCCAGTGAATCCCCTTGCGTCTCGTGTCCTGCATCTCCTCCAGTGGTGTGGTCATGGGGCCCAGCACTGCTGCACCCAGAACCTCAGGGGCAAGAAAGAATATCCAGAGAGGCCCAAGAGTGGGCTTGGGGAAGGCCATCAGGACTGGGCCCTGAGGCTGCCAGGGTCCTGCCCAGGAGTCCCAGGAGAAAGACGCAGGGGAAGGTCAGGGTCTGCGTGTTTGGAAGAGCAGGGGCAGGTTCTGCTTCGTTGAGACAGGGAGAGGGCGGGTGCCAGGCCATGCCTGGTGGCCTGGGAGCGGAGAAGAGGTGGCACTGGGCACAACCCAGTAGCACGAGGGCTACTACCTGAGCCCTGATGAGGAGGGGGTGGCAGGTCGTGGTGGAGGCTGGGGCCGGGGAGAGGCCATCAGGCTGGGACAGAGGAGGCCAGGCCAGCTGTGGGCAGAGGAGGCAGTGGTGGGGAGAAGGACCAGCAGGGACCCGACAGGGATCCTCCCAGCCACCCCAGCCCCAGTCCCCGGCCCCACAGAAGCCACTAGGACCTGCTCCCACCTGGTGTCTGAGAGAAAGTTCCCGGGCCCAGACCAGCTCACAGCTGCAAGGCCTGGGGCCAGGCGGCAGGCAGAGGAAGTCTGAGCCTCCTCAGGGACCACACGAAGGGCAGCGTGTGTGACCCCCACTGGGGGTGGCTTCGGGAGGCCTCAGAGACTGAACCTGGAACCTGGCCCCACTGACTTGTGTAGATGGCTAGACAGCGGTAGGCATCCTGGCAGGCCCAGCCCTGCCCTGCCTGGTCTCCCGAGAGCTGCGGCTGCTCCTCAGTGCCCCCCCCCCCGTCTCCCCCCTGGGGGTCTCCCTCTTATGCTCCAGTCCCAGACCCTGCCACCACCCAGGCCCCCACCCCGACCCCTCCTCCTTGGGCACAGCCTGCATTGGGCCACGGGCTGTGGCTTCTTTCCCCACTTGAGCCTGTCCATTCCCTGCCATTGACGTGGCTCCTGGCTGAAGTTTCTCTGCTCAGTGGACAGGAAGGACCCTTCCCCAAGGGCTTCTCAAGGGCTAGTTCCAGGGTGACCCAATTCCTGTTCTCCCATCCCCCTCGCACAGCTGCCCATACTCCTGAAGGTCAGGGGGCCAGACCCAGGGGACCTGAAGGTCACTACCCCCAGTGCTATGAGGGGAACACTCCCGGGGACACACACACGCACCAGTGCGGCCGGCAAGGACAGAGAACGGGCCAGGCCAGTGTGCCTCCACCTGAGTCCTCCGTGAGCAGGCCAGCTCCTTGGCCTCCCTTCCTCTCCTGTCTGCCACTGTGTCCTGGGCCAAAGGAGCCTTAAATGAGCTGGGGCTTGAAGGGGCCACCAGCCCTCCACCCCTGGAGGTGAGCCTGGGTGGGTGGGGCAGGGTGTGATGTCCACAGGTTGGCTGCCATGGCGGGGGGGGGGGTGAGCCATAGTGGCCGGCCACCCTCCTCAAGGCCTGGCACTGCCACATCTGGTCATGAAGCTGCCCAGCCAACAGATTTTAGAAAGTGAGTCCTGTCCCCGGGGTGGCCTCTTGCCCTAAGCCAGCCACATCCAGCCACAGTATCTCACTTCCCAGGGCCACACACGCTGGGCACGGGGAGGAGCTGCAGAGGCCACAGAAGGCCAGGCCGGGCCCAGCCGGGCCCACAACCTCCAGTTCTGCCCATGGCTCTAGATCCTGTGCCCAGCAGGGAGATGGTCCTCCTGCTGGGACACACCCTGCCCACCCACCAGCCAGGCCGTGCTGGCTCAGGGAGGCAGCTGGGGCTCTCTGCCGTCCCTCACACCACTCCCCCAGCTGGGTGGGTGGCCACTGAGCGCTTGGGCTGCCTGGGAATGAACCTGTCTTGTAGCCCCCGGCCAGCCCTCCCACTTTCCCTGTGGACCTCCCCGAGGTCCTGTGTTCTTCCTCACCGGCCTTTCTGTGGGCCTTCTCCCATGGCCTCCTGGGGCCACTCCTAGAGTCAGCCCAACATGGGTCCCCTCTCCCAGACAGGGGACTCACACTATATGATCAGGAGGCCTGGGCCTGGGCAGCCTGCAACGGCCAGCCTGGCACTCTTGGGCACCACCCTCATTAGAAAGCCACGTCCACCAGGCCTGACACACCTGCCTCTCCACCTCCCCAGGGCCTCCAGGGGCCTGGCTTCTTGGCCCCGGTCTGACCTCACAGTCTTCTCCTATCTCACGGGATAGCCACGTCCACCTGAGCCCATGCCGAACCCGGGCCTCAGCCCTGCCCCTCCTGCTCACGAGCACCACGCAGCCTGCTTCTCCACTAACCCCAAGGATCCTTCACCCAGAGGCTCACAACAGCCCCTCTGGTCTCTCTGTGGCCAGTTTTTCTCCTCTGACCCATCCTTCATTCAGCCGCCAAGGTGACCTCTTAGAACATACATCTGGACCGTGCTGGCCGTTAAAATGTGGAAGACAGTGAGATGCTGCTTGAGCCACAATAAAACACCAAATAAACTTTTTTAAAGTATTTTTATTAGTTGTTGGTGGACCTTTGTTTTATTTTCATATTAGTATGTGGTGCTGAGAAGTGAACCCAGTGCCTTGCATATGCGAGGCAAGTGCTGTGCCACTTGGCCACAGCCCCAGTCCCTACCAAACAAACTCTTAAAACACAACTTTATGTAAAGCCACTAAGGACAAGAACTCAGAGAAGTCCAGCTGGCCTAAATCCCCAGATGAGGAGAGACGGCGGCTACTCGTCACCCCTCGGGGCACAGGGAGACAGAGGAGGACACCTGTGAGGGAAGAGGACATAAAGACTCAGCCAGAGTCCCAACATCAGCCTGGCAGGACAGGTCAGCGCCACTCAGCCCTGCCCAGCAACCCCATACAGGGCCTCTGCCGCACCAGCCCCGGCCAGGGAGCACGGCCGCAGGTCTCCAGCCTTGCAGAGGCCCTAAGCCCCTCTGGGTGGAGGGTCTGACCCCACCCCAAAGCATTTAGAGCCAGAAGCCAGCCAAGCTGACCCCAGCCCCAGCACAGCTCGGCTCCAGCGTAGAATGAACAGGCCCGCCCTGCTGAGAGGCGAGAGGGCCCACTCTGTGGAAAATGGACACCTACTTCTCCTCCAGGCTCTCCCCAGGCCCATGTGTGCAGGTCAACAAGGACAGGACACAATGAAGCAGAAGATTCATAACCAAGATTCAAAAAAAAAAAACCCGACCCAGCTAAAACTCTTCCTGGTCCCTGTGTGAGGGGGACTGCGGCTCCAGGCAGGTCCAGAGGGAGCAGGTCTTCCCAGGGCTGAGTCTCCTGCTGGAAGGCCCAGCCACCTTCTGCCGCGGCTCACGCGCCCGAGGTTTCCTGTGTTCCTGGGAGACTCTCTGACCCCCACCTGGGGGTCTCTTGCTCTGCCCTTGTTCTGAATGGACAGTCATCATGTCCAGCTGTGTGACTGGACCAGGGACCAGTCACCCCTGTATTCCAGGTGTTTCCAATTACCCAGAGCAGAGGACAGTGGTCTCTTTCTGTTTCCAATTCATCATGGAGCAGGACCTTTGTTTAAAAAAATAATAATAATCACTAGAAAAATGAAACGAACAGAAACAAAGATGCAGTGCCCCCTTTGTCCAGAGGGGATGTGTTCCAGGACCCCTGTGGATGCAGGAAAGCCCAGGAGTGCCAAGCCCCCTGCACAGGCACCATGATGCCATGCCAGCCCACCAGGAACAGAGGCAGGTCCTGAGAGGCTGGCGGACGTGTGGCATGGACAGCGTGAAGGCTGGACAAAGGGACGCCGGCTGCCATCCTGGGCAGGACAATGCAAGGTCTCATCACCTACTCAGAACAGAGCACGATTTAAAACCTCTATGTGGCTAATTTCTGGAATTTTCTATTTAATATTTTCAGACCACGGTTGACTGTGGGTGGTGGAAACGTGAAAGCCGCGGGTGAGGGGTCGGCCACACACTGGTTCTTTTGACGAGGTTCAACGGCTGCCCTGAGCTCCAGTGCTCACACAGCTTCTGAGCTGACCACTCCTGCCTGTGAGACAGCCGGCCAGCAGCCCCAGAGACCCTACCCACAGAGGCTCTGGGTGAGCGCAGGGCGCGACCCTGGAGGGGGCCTGTGGGCTCCTCTGTCCTCCCCACCTACGCTGGACTTGCCCGCTTCGGTGGCTGTGGCCCCCTCTCCTGGACACCAGAAGCTCTGCCCAGCTTGTCTCAGGCCACAGGCCAGGCTCCAGCTGGACTATGTATGCACATTACCTCCCTTAAAATCTTTCCACGCTCCTGACTGATCAGTCTCCTCGGCCTGGACATTTCAGGTCTCGCCTCTGCCCATCACAGGCCTGTGGCACCCTCCACCCTGAGCCAGGGACACCGCCTCTGACACTGTCTCCTGTTCAAGGCCTTCCCCCTCTCCACCAGGTCACCCCATCCCACTTTGTGTGCCTCATCTCAGCAGTCACTTCCTGGGGAGGCCTGCACCGGCCAGCGGTCCTGGGCCAGCTCTGGACAGGTCCACTTGAGCACCCACCACCCAGCCCTCACCCTGGCAGCCCCATCGGCAGGTTCACAGGCAGTCTTTGGTTAGGGTCATCTGCCCCACACAGGGCCTGTGTCCTGCACAGGCAGCAGGAGAAGGCGATCAGTGGTTGCCTGCTGGGGGACAGAGGAGCAAGAGGATGGGTGCTGAAGGGGAGAGGTGCTGTCAAGTCCAGCTCCACCTCGCTGCCCACAGGACAAAGGGACTCTCACCAGACACTGATTCCTCCCCAGGCCTGGTCAGCCCCAGCTGCCTGGCCTCTGAGGGCGAGGGCGAGAGCAAGAGCAGTGACCACCACAGGGACCTGCAGAGGAGGGCAGGCTGCAGCCCACGCTCTGCCCCTTCTCGGTCCTCTTTTTCATCACTCTGTCCCTTAGCAGGCTCTCCACCTTCAGCTCTAGGCTCAGCCCCCATCAGGGTGGGGGCAAGATGCCCTTCCTTGGGCACACACTGGAATGCAATTCAGGGCTGGCAAGGCCATGAGGAGAACCTAGAGGGACGTGAGGGTGTCTGTGGGCCATGGCCACTGCTCGGCCCTTGGCCCTGACCCTTCCTCTGCACCCCTCGGGCTGCAGCCGTCTGTCCCCAGGGCTCAGGGGCAGATGAAGTGGTCCCAGGCCAACAGACACCAACAAACACAGAGAGAGTGCTCAGCCTTGGAGAGGGGACCCAGCCGAGATGTCACCCCACACAGGGACACCCAGCCCTACCTCCTGGCTCCCGTCTCTCCTCCCAGCCCCATGAAGACATTCTCAGCTGCCACAGTCTGGCTGGGCACAAATCATGAGCCTCTCAAGCAGGAACAAACTTTATTTCCAAACTCCACCAGCACACTCCCCGGGAACTCTCCTGAACACCACCCACGCGGCTCCTCCAGGAACACACCAACCAGAACTCCCACCACCAGCCAACGCAACTCTTCAGGAATCCCCACGAGAGCTCAACCGGAACTGAACAGGAACTCCGCGAGAACTCAAAAGTCATCATCTTTTTTTTTTAATATTTTTATTTTTTAGTTCTCGGCGGACACAACATCTTTTGTTGGTATGTGGTGCTGAGGATCAAACCCGGGCCGCATGCAAGCCAGGCGAGCGTGCTACTGCTTGAGCCACATCCCCAGCCCCATCAAAAGTCATCATCTTAATGGCTCGCTGGCATCACCTCTCAACCACTACTTCTGGCAAAAATGCCATGCGTCATCCTGACTCAGCTGTGGCCCTCAACACTCAGCAGCAGGTGGCCCAGCCCTGGCCAGCTGGCCACCCTGCTTTGGCCCCTGGCCTCACTCCTCGTGAACACACCTTGCTTCACACTGCCTGCAGCATGATTCTTGGTCCCTGGTCTAAGGACACGCAGGCCGAGGGCACGCGTCGTGGACGGGAGCTCACACAGGTGGATGGGAACAGAGGCCCTCTGCTCCGAGGTTAGTGGGTGGACGCGTCCTCCCACTCCAAACACACGTACATGTGCACATGGTACCAGTTCATGCTCAAGCATTGGCACCCAGGCAGATTCACGGGACACACATATGCACAGATTGCACAGACACACTCATGTGACACACACACACACCCTCAGGCACAGCGGTAGCATGGGAACATTCCACACCCAGCGTCCCTTCTGCGTGTGTCTCTGTCTACCTCTAACTGCCTGTGACCTGGGGCCAGACCCCGGCCCTCATCCTTCCTCTTCCTCCATCAGAAGGAGAATCAAATGTCCCTCCCATGTAGACAGCAGGCGGTTGCTGAGGTCAGGCCTAAAAGGAACTCAGAGAGGATCCTGGTATGGGGCAGGTCTTGAAGAATGTCACCTCTCCTGGTATCATTTGTGGTGGACTCAATATTCATGTCCCCAAATCTACGTTGAAATCTTCACCTGCTTATTCATGGTACTAGAGGCCTCCAGGTGGTGACTGGGCCCTGTTTTAGTCAGTCTTTGAATCACTGTGACCAAAGTACCCAAGAGGACCAACTTAGAGGAGGGAAAGTCGATCTGGGGCCTCCATCATGGCTGGCCGTCTTGCTCTGGGCCCAAGGCGAGGCAGTACATTCCGGGGGAGGCCCTGAGAGGACAGCTGCTCAGCTCATAGTAGGGTCAGGAGGAGAAGGGACCACAGGGCAGATGCACCCTCCCAGGGCATGTCCCCCCAGCCCACAGCCTCCCCGACCACCCAGTCTGTCCATTCAAACCAGGGTGGATGTCAGGTCACAGCTCTCGCCATCCAACTGCTTTTCCTCTGAATACTCCCGCAGAAACCCGGGAGCTCAGGGGGACCTTCGTATCCTGACCATCACAGGCCTCATGATGGAGGTCCCTGTGAGAGGCCCAGCGAGACCCCTTGCCCTTCCATGGCATGAGAGGACACAGCAAGAAGGCGCTGACCATTCATAAGGCAGCGGTCCTCTCCAGGGGAACCTGGCAGAGCCTGGCCCCAGCCTCCCAGCCCCAGAGCAGTGAAAAACACATTGCTGCTGTTCAGGAGCCCCAGACTGAGATCTTCTATGGCACAGTCCCAAAGAGACTCACTGTCGGCCGGCAACTCCCAGCAGCATGCAGAGAACCTACCTGGATGCTGGACGGCCTCTCATTCTGCACTGAGGATTAGGGGTCCTTGGCGGGGGGGGGGTGTCCATGTCAGCAGTCAGGGCTCTGTGTCTCTGCCCCTCCTGCTCATGGCTGGAGGTGGGCACAAGGGAGCATCAGTGGCAGCCCCTCCCCTGACAAGTCCACAGCCCTGGCTCCCAGAGTCCACACCGGGTCTCCTCACTGGCTATCCCTCCGAGTGTCCCCTGGGTGGACTCACCTGGTTTCGGCTCCCGGTGGCTTCTGCTCAGTTTCAGTTCGTGTCTCTGCCCCTCAGGTGGGCTCATGGTCCACACGTGGCCTTGGGGTCAACAGCACACCTCCTGGTCAGGACTCCCCCTGCAGGATACCATGGCCCCCTCAGCTGTCCTCACACTGACCCTGGAACCTGTGGGTCTAGAAGGGACTCTGTAGATGGGATTGAGTGAAGGGGCCTGAGATGGGCCTCCAGGTAGGCCAACGTGTGGTCACAAATGTCCTTACAACAGACTGGGGGACTTGACTCAGGTGACAGGACATGCAAGCCAAAGTCACTGAGAGCCGTGGGAGGTGGAGGGCCACCCACCAGGGAGCACAGCTGGAGCTAGAAGACGGAAAGATCTGGACAGCCCCCAGAGCCCAGGAGTGGCCTCTGTCCTGTGAGCCTGCCCACCCCAGCCCAGCCCCGATGGACTCACACTGGGGTCCAGCACAGAGATCGGACATCCAGAGTAAGTCAGTAGCTCTCTTTCCCTGTAGCCGTGACAGCCGATGCCCAGACTGTCCCCAGAGCAAATGCTCCACCTGCTGATGGTGCAGCTCTCCAGCAGCTTAGAGCAAGCCCCAGACCCTCGACCCACACCTTTCTCTCCACACCCTCCGTCCCAACAGGCTCTGCAGCTGGGCCCAGAATCCACCCAAGAGCTACCTTCCCGGCTCAGCTGGCCCTCAGTCAGAGCCTTTGTACTGTGCCAGACAGTGCAGCGGCACCCTGGGGGTCTTCCTGGCCACCTTGCCCACCATGCCTCTTCCCCCTAGGCAGCAAGGGTCCTAGGGCTGCAGCACCTGGGATGGAGACTCAGGGCTTGCCAAGCCCAAGACACCTTCCCATGTCACCAGAAGGCAGGTCCTGAGACCTAGGAGCCTGACAGCTAGCAGCACCTGACTCTGCTTCCTGTCCAAGCATACACACATGCACATAGGCACACACCCATGCACGAACACATGCACACAGATAACACATGCACACACACACACAAGCACACACACACACCCATGCACACAGGCAATGTACACACATGCACATGCACACATTGTGCACCCACACGTGCACACAGGCAACACACACTCATGCACACACAAGCACGTGTGCACACAGGCACACACCCATGCACACACACATGCACAAAGCAATGCATGCACCTGCATTCACAAGCACACATGCACACATGTACCAGGCAACTCACGCACAGCACACACAAGCACGTGTGCACACAGGCACACAACCATGCACACAGGCAATGTATGTACATTTACACACAAGCACACGTGCACACAGGCACACATCTATGCACACACATGCACACAGGCAATGCACACCACACAAGCACACATGCACACAGGGACACACCCATGCACACACACATGCGCAAGCGCAGCCCTGTGCTTCCGAAGCTCACAGGACCCCTGGTGAGGACTGTGCCCAGTCTCCATCTCCTCCAGACCCACAGGACCGCATGCCCCACCCCTTGGCTTGGAGCCTCCCTGACTGCTCTAAGTAAGTGCCACAAGCCCAGCTCTCGCCCTCCCCTGCTGGGACATCTTCTGGCCTTGTGCACTCCCAGTTCACCCTCATGTCCTGCGGGCTCCAGGAGAATAGGGTTGCTCCTGTCTTCCCTTCAGCCCCAGCTACTGGCACACAGCCCTGAAAGGACACATGGACTGGGGGCCCTAGCACCGTCCTGACTTGTAGGGTCCCAGGTCTGCCTCCCCAACCCCTCCACCTCCACGTGATACAGACAGGTTGGATTTCTTTCCCAAAGCGATTCCCTCTGAAGAGACCCTGGACCCTGGACCCTCTCACTCATGGTCATCATCCATCTGCTTCCCACTGGGGGTCCAGGTCCAGCAGGGCAGCAAGCAGACACACCCTACCAACCAGGAGAGCTGGATGAAGGAAGAGGGAGTAAGGGCCTGCTGGTCAGTAGGCAGTCCTGCAGCCTGAAGGCCAGCTTGGCACCTGCCCCAGTGGTCTCTAGTCTGCCCTTGCAGGAGGGTCCTCCTGGTGTGGTGGTGGGGCTGCTCCTCCGGCCTTGTACTTGCCCAGAGCCCCCTCCACAGACCCCTGGATGGCTAGAGGGGCATCAGGCATCAGGACTCTGGCCCATGGCTTGCCTAGAACAGTGGCCACTAGACTAGTTCAGAGGGGCTGTATGGGGGCTTTTTTCTGTCCAGGAAACGTATTTATAGAAATGCCCAAAACCGTGTGATGCAGTGCCTGTGGCCTTCTTTCAGCACCTTCTTCCGGTGTCAGGCACGTGGTGCAGCCAGCACATGGGTCCTCCACCCACTGATCTGACTCGCTGCCTTCAGCCACCTCACCCACAGGGCTGGGGGCTGTTCCCAGCAGCTTTCCTCCTTCTCAGCAGTCAGCTGGCTCCCACCCACCAGAGAAAGCCCTCTGCTGCAGACATGTGGCAGCCAGATGGCCCTGGGGCCTCCGCGCGGGACTGGGGCTGTGTGCCCTTCCCGGCACCAAAGCCACAGGCCGTAACTCAGCCTGCCTAGGGGTGAGGCTGTTGACATGCTTCGTGTCCCCCACGTCCACAGCCTGGCCGGTTGAGGAGCCCTGCCTCGGGCAGCCCCTCAGGCAGCACATCTGTTTCCACTCTGGTGACAAACAGGATGTGCGTGCCCTCCCACGCCTCATCCAGGCTGCTTGGAGCCTGCTGGGTCACCACCAACCGCCTGGCCCCGCACACCCTCTCCTGGAGTTTGTGGGGAGGTCTGGGCCCACCCCAGCCCCCTGGCTTGCAGACCGAGGCCTCCAGGCCAGAAGCCAGGCTTTGGTGTCCAGAAGAAGGGCCTCCCAGAGGCCCGCAGGTCTCCAGCAAGGGCCCATGTCCACACTGGGGCCATGGCTGGGTGTGCACTGGCCAAGTTTGTTCTGGAAGATATACCAGACCTCAAAAGAGAATTGTGGGAATAAAAGTGGAAACAAAAAGGATTTTTTTTTGTTGTCTCCTTCCAAAGACAAATTCAGGACCAGCAGCAGTACAAACCAGCAATGAGACCAGAAGGAATTATGGGAAAGGACACCTTCCCTGCCCGTGAACAAGGGCTGCCTAGGACAGTGCAAAGACCAGGAACTGAGGACAGTGAAACTGAGAGAGCAGGTCATCCTGAAGGGTCAAGCCACCATAGTAACAGCACCAAAAAGTCTACAGCCAGGTTCTCCTAAGGAGAGGCCAACACAGTGTGGATATGGGTGGAGTAGATGTAGGTGTGGGCTATGGATACAGACACTGAGAGATAGAGCAAGAAAGCATGGATAGCAGAGATGATATGGATACAGATATAGATGGATATATCATAGATGGATGAACAGATGACAGATGATATCAATGCAGATCAAGATGGACAGGTGATGGAAGGATGGATGATAGATTATATGAATACAAATAGAAATGGATAGATCATGGATGGGTGGATAGATGATATGTATATAGAATCAGATGGTTAGATCATGGATGGGTAGATGACAGCAATATGACACAGATACAGAAGGATCAATTTTGAACGGATATAGCGATGATAGCTGACATAGATATAGATGCAGATAGATAGATTTTGGAAGGGTGGATAGGTGATAGATGATATTAATACAGAAACAGATCATGAATGTGTTGATAGATGAACAATTATTTGGATTCAAAATCAGATAGAAAGCTATGGATATATAGATGACAGGTGATATAGATACAGACACAGATGGATCAATCATAGATGGGTACATAGGTAATGCATAATATGGATACAGTGACAGATGATTAGATCTCTGATAGGTGGATAGATGAAAGTATATACGGACCTGGATACAGATGGATAAATCATGGATGAGTGCACAGATGACAGAAATACAGATAGGGATGGATAGATGACCGGATAGGAGAGATGACAGCTGTCATGGATACAGATACAGATGGACATATGGTGGATGTTTGATAGATAAAAGATGACATGGAAACAAATCCAGGTGGCTCAAACATGGTTGTAGGGATAGATGATAAGTGACATGGATACAGATACAGAGGGATGGATCACACATGGTAAACAAGATCATGGGTGGGTAGATAGGTGACAGATGATATGGATAGAGATACATCATGGATGGGTAGATGATAGACAATATGGAAACAGATACAGATTGATGGATCACAGATGGATACTAACATGATAAATCATACAGATATAGATACAGATGGATAGATGAAATGGATGGATAGATCATAAACAGGTAGATAGATTATAGATAACATGGATACAGATCCTGATGGAGAGGTCATCGATAGGTGTATAAATGATAGATGACATCAATACAGATATTTATGGTTGTTCATGAATGGGTGGATAGATGATAGAGGACTGGATATGGATACCAATGGAGAGATCATAGATGGGTAGATAGATGATAAGGATACAGAAACAGATGGATAGATCATGGATGGTTAAATTACAGATGATATGGCTATACATACACAAGGGTAGATAGATGACAGATGACATGGACACAGATGCAGATGGATAGATCATTAATGAGTTGACAAATGATAGATGATGAATACATATGCAGATGGGTAGATCATGCATGGTTGGATACATGATAGAGGATAAGGAAACAGATACAGAAAGATTGATCATGAATTCGTGGATGGATGATAGATGACATGTATACAGATACAGATGGATAGATCATGAATGGGTGGATACATAAATGATGGTTTTGAGCCAGAATCAGATGGATAGATCATGGGTGTCTAGATGACAGATGCCTTGGATACAGATACAGATGGATAGGTCAGAGGGGTGGATAGATGAAAGTTGACATGGCCCTAAATACAGAAGGGTAGGTCATGGATTGGTGGACAGATGACATGGATGTGGCTACAGATCGACAGATCATGGATGGATTGGTAAGCGATAGATGACATGGATACAGATACAGATGGATAGATGATGCATGAGTGGACAGATGATAGAATACATGAATACAGATAAAGATGAATAAATCATGGAAGAGAAGATAGATGGTAGATGATATTTATACAGATACAGGCAGATAGACCATGGATGAGTGGATAGATGTTGGACAATACGAACACAGCTGGATAGATAATGTATGGGTAGATTATAAATAATATGGATACAGATATCAATGTATAGATCATGGATGAGTGGATAGATTATACAGGTAGATGATAGATATATAGACACAAATGTATATGAACTAGGTAGAAAGATTGTAAATGGATCAATGAGAGACGGTATAATGTGGATACAAATATAGATAGACTAGATTACAGATAGATGATATACTGATAGTTAATAGATGATATAGATCTTGACAGAGATAGACTAGATATGATACATGATAGATACATAGGTAGCTACTTAGGTAGGTAGATGATATGGGTATGTATGCAGATAGATAAAATACACCAATAGAAGGAAGTTGATACGGACTTTTTAGTATATATGTGGGTGTAAATAAAGATATTGATAAGTGGAGGTTGGTGGAATGCAGATGAAGACATGTCCTGGAATCAGTGTGGATGTGGAGATGGACAATTAGCATGCCTATTTTCACCAATGGACATCCAGGACTATAAAGAACAATCTAGTCAAATGACCACATCTCATTTTTCAGTTTGAATGAAGCCAGGGTTGGTGGGACTTAATAACACTCACTACTAAGCCATCATCTGCCATGATTAGAGGGAAACCTCCTGCAGCGTTGGTAAGGAAACAAGACAGGAATATAAATGTTCTTTTTTTTCCATTCTACTTTTTAAAATTGTTTTTGTAGTTGTAGATGAACAGAATGCCTGCCGGCATCCATGGTGCTAACCCTGGGTGAGCAGATGCAAGACACCCTGGCCTCCACAGGGATGTAAGAGGCCGGCATGGGAGGCCAGATGTCTGCCCCCATGTGGACGCCCACAGACTCCCCCCTGAAAATCCAGGTGGGGACATGGGAGGGGCACAGCCAGGACCCCAGGACACAGCCTCCAGAAGTGTGCAAAGCCTCCTGGGAGGACACAGGGCACGCCACGCAGCTCTGGAGAGCAGCCACATGGGCTGCAGCCAGCTAAGACCCAGGGGGCTGCCTGAGGCCTGGGACCTCCACACTCAGAGACACAGAGATGCCAGGCTCTGAGCTTCGGGGTTGGTGCCTGCCCTGTGGGTTTAGTCGGCCCCGTCTCTATCCAGCCATTGCATCCACAATTAATGAAACTCAATCAAACCTATGAGGGGCTCTCAGTCCACCAAACTGGGTCACATTGGCAAGTGTGCTCTGCAAAGGTCCACACATGAGAGTGGAAGAGAAATCCCTTCCAGCAAATACATGAAACCCAACAATGAATACCAGAAATAGGAGAGAGCCAACTAGGCCAAAACCTCCCAGGTCGTGATTCACCAGAAAATGTCCCCAAGGGCTGCGGCTGGGCTCAGGGAGAGCTTGCCCAGCAGGTGTGAGACATGGGGCTGGGTCCTCAGCTATAGCTCTGTTTGAGGAACGGAGCCCCAAAACAAGCAGGAGTAGCTACTCTCATAGCTGACAGAGCAGATTTCACCCCAGGGTTAACCAGAAGAGACTAAGAAGGTCGCTTCATATTGGGAAAGGGAACGATCCAAGAAGATATAACAATAATAAATATTGTGCCCCAAATATGGGTGCAACTTTTACATAAAAGTCATACTTCTCAAATGAAGCCCCAGATAGGTCCCAGCATGATAATACCAGGGGATTTCAACACACCTCTCTCCCCATTAGATAGGCCATCTGGACATAAACTCCGTAAAGACTGTTTGGACCTGGAAAATATTATAACTCAAATGAAACTGACAGACAGCTGTAGCACATTTCATCCAACAACAGCTGAACACACTTTCTTCTCAGTGGGTCATGGACTTCTCCAAAATAGATCATATTTTAGGCCACAGGGCAACCCTTAGCAAGTACAAAAAAAAAAACACCTAATCTTATCAGATCCTAATGGAATGAATTAGAAATCCACACAACAAACCCGATTACATAAACACACAGAGATTAAAAATGTCCCTTTTTGTAACACCAGAGATTGAACCCAGGGAACCTCAACCACTGAGCCACATCCCCAGCCCTTTAATGTTTTGTGTTGGAGAGAGGCTTGTGAAGATGCTTAGAGCCGTGAGAAGTTATTGAGGCTGGATAGAAACTTGTGATCCTCCTGCCTCAGCCTCCCAAGCCACTGGGATGCAAGTGTGTGCCACCAAGCCCAGCTGAACAATACTCTTTGGAATGACAAATGGGTAACAGAAGAAATCAAGGGAGAAGTTGATTTGGTCCCAGACCCTGTGAGACCCTGTGAAGGCACATCGAAGAGGAAAGTTCATAGCCATTAGTGTCCACATCAGAAAGCCAGAAAGACCCCAAACAAGCAAGCCAAGGATGCACCTCAAGGCCTTGAAAGGAACAAGCCAAAGCCCAAGCCAGCAGAAGTCAGGAAGTAACATGAGAGCAGAAATCAATCACCTTGAGAATAACGGAGCAACACAAAGGATAGAGGAGACAAAGAGTTGGTTCTTGGAAAGAAAACAAACAACTAGATCAACGAGCCCAGAGCCAAATAACCAAACGAAATGGGGAGAAAAACCAAATCAAAAAAATTAGAGATGAGAAAGGAGAAGTCCAGGACATCTCAGAAATCCAGCAGGTCTTTAGGGACTATTTTGAAAGTTTATATTCCAATAAACTGGAAAACCAGGGATAAATGGACACATTACCAGTCGATACAGCCTGCCAAAACGGAATCGAGAGGACACAGAAAACTTCACAGAACCCCGACTTGCGGTGAGGTACAAGCCGTAGTCAGGAGCCTTCCACTGGAGCACAGCCCAGGACCAGAGGATGCTCAGCCGACCTCTGCACACCCGTAAGCAGCACCCAGGCCAACCTTCCTCACGTTATCCCCAGCAATACACACCTCCCAGGAGCGTGGGGTGGCGCCGCGACAGGAGCCCAGTGGTCTGCACGGGAGGGAGGCGCACAAAGGTGCTGGACAGGGCCAGGGAGCAGCACAGCAGCAGGGGGGCACTGGCGCTGGCTTTCAATGACTTGAGGATGGCTGAGAGGACACTGAAGTTACGTGTGTTGGGCTCCATTGGCATCAGTTTTTAGAAATAGAGGGAGCCAGAGACCACCCTGCTGAGGGGCCTGGCCCAACCCTCCCCTGCACCCTGAAGGTGACTGGGTCCTCCTGCCGCTCTGCCTCAGCCCTCCCCTGCACCCTGAAGGTGACTGGGGTCCTCTGGCCGCTCTGCCTCAGCCCTCCCCTGCACCCTGAAGGTGACTGGGGTCCTCTGGCCGCTCTGCCTCAGCCCACCCCTGCACCCTGAAGGTGACTGGGGTCCTCCTGCCGCTCTGCCTCAGCCCTCCCCTGCACCCTGAAGGTGACAGGGGTCCTCTGGCCGCTCTGCCTCAGCCCACCCCTGCACCCTGAAGGTGACTGGGGTCCTCCTGCCGCTCTGCCTCAGCCCTCCCCTGCACCCTGAAGGTGACTGGGGTCCTCCTGCCACTCTGCCTCAGCCCTTCCCTGCACCTGAAGGTGACTGGGGTCCTCCTGCCACTCTGCCTCAGGCCTCCCCTGCACCCTGAAGGTGACTGGGTCCTCCTTCCGCTCTGCCTCAGCCCTCCCCTGCACCTGAAGGTGACTGGGGTCCTCCTGCCGCTCTGCCTCAGCCCTTCCCTGCACCCTGAAGGTGACTGGGGTCCTCTGGCCACTCTGCCTCAGCCCTCCCCTGCACCCTGAAGGTGACTGGGGTCCTCCTGTCGCTCTGCCTCAGCCCTCCCCTGCACCCTGAAGGTGACTGGGGTCCTCCTGCTGCTCTGCCTCAGCCCTCCCCTGCACCCTGAAGGTGACTGGGGTCCTCCTGCTGCTCTGCCTCAGCCCTCCCCTGCACCCTGAAGGTGACTGTGGTCCTCTGGCCACTCTGCATCAGCCCTCCCCTGCACCCTGAAGGAGACTGGGGTCCTCCTGCCGTTCTGCCTCAGCCCACCCCTGCACCCTGAAGGTGACTGTGGTCCTCTGGCCACTCTGCCTCAGCCCTTCCCTGCACCTTGAAGGAGACTGGGGTCCTCCTGCCGCTCTGCCTCAGCCCTCCCCTGCACCCTGAAGGTGACTGGGGTCCTCCTGCCGCTCTGACTCAGCCCTCCCCTGCACCCTGAAGGTGACTGGGGTCCTCCTGCTGCTCTGCCTCAGCCCTCCCCTGCACCCTGAAGGAGACTGGGGTCCTCCTGCTGCTCTGCCTCAGCCCTCCCCTGCACCCTGAAGGAGACTGGGGTCCTCTGGCCGCTCTGCCTCAGCCCTCCCCTGCACCCTGAAGGAGACTGGGGTCCTCCTGCTGCTCTGACTCAGCCCTTCCCTGCACCCTGAAGGTGACTGGGGTCCTCCTGCCGCTCTGCCTCAGCCCTCCCCTGCCGTGCACACACTGGGCACCCAGCCAGGGAAACAGGCAGCGGAGACCACAGGTGCCCACGTTCCCCTTCCCAGCAAGGCCGGAGCCCGGGTCCCACACTCTGAAGCTCCCTGTGCCCAGCCTTAAGATCCACAGGGCAGCTGCAGTCCTGCTAGTGCAGCAGGTCCCGGCCAGCAGTGCGGATCCAACAGGCCCCTGTAGCCCAGAGCCACAGTCCTACAGACCTCCAGGCCACTCCCAGGCAGGAGGGACCTAGAGGAGGACAGACATCCTCAGAGGGATGGAGGAGCCACCACGAAGAGGTCAGAGTTCCCGGTGCTGAGGTGGGAAGAGTCCAGAGCATGTGGGGACGGAGTCGCTGTGCCCCTGCGTGTGTCTCAGGTGAAGGGCAACATCTGTGCACCATGCTGGCCTTGGGGCAGAGGCCCAGGAGGCTGCATGCGGGCTTGGGAGTGAAGGGACTTGGAGGTGGCTGTGGAGGGAAACGTGGCTGCCTGGTCCTCCTCCAGCCCTCCTGCCACCCTGGGAGAGTGTGCCCCTGACAGCACAGCACGCAGCCTGCAGAAGAGCTCTCTGGTGACTGCCCAGCGCCTGGGTTCCCCCAGCCAGGTCAGCAGTGTGGCTGCACAGGCCAGGCTCAAGGCTTCCAAATGCACCCTGACTGCCAACCAAGACCTGGTGATGGCCCCAGTGTACCACCGTCACGCGGCTGCCTGGCGGGAGCACAAAGGCCCCCGAATGCTGAACTACCCGACTATCCTCACAGCAAAGAGGCAGCCTGTTACCCTCTAGGGCTGGGTCCACTGTCTCCATTCAGCAGGGGACTGAAGAGCAGGACACAGAGGCGGCAAGACGCAGGTTGTTGGAAAGAGAGAGACAGAGACAGACTTCTGCAGAGAGAAGGGTTGATTGGGGTCCCCTCTGTCCACGTGTCTGTTTTAGTTTCTCTGTTGGGTTCCCCACCTAGGGATGGGAGTAGGGAGGTGTCTGTCTGATTGGGTCCTGGGAATGCCCACAAGTACCTTGTCCAGCAGGACGAGGACCTCACCAGAAGACCCTGTCCACGCGCCTTTGTCCTGGCCCTGCCCCGACCTCCTTTCTCGCCATCTAGCCCTGGCTGCCTGGGCCTCTAATTCTCCCTCCGTCCAAGTCCTCGGAGTCTCAAGACTTCGTTTGTCCCCACAACACCAGTGCCCTTGGGCGGCTCTCACAGTCACCTTGGTCAGGTTTGCCTGTCGCAGCTTCCGGGGTGAGACCCAGATGGTAGGGATAGAGCAAGGCTCCTGCGTGCTGGTGGGCTTCACATGTCAACGGGGCTGGGACGGGGTGTCCAGATGCTGGTCAAACGTCACTGTGGTGACTCTGGTGTGTCACCGACATTCAGAGCAGTGGGCAGGAGCTGGGAAGGGCAGGGCCGTCCGGGAAGCCCAGAGTGGCCCTGACTGGTGGTCTGCACCTGGAGAAAGCTGGCAAGGATTCTGAGAGTTGGCCACAGCACCCACCAGGCAGCACCACCGCAGGGGACACAAGACAGCATGAAGGAAGGACAACCTGCAGCCCAGAGCCACAGGTCCCACAGACGTCAGAGCCATGCTGCAGGGGCTGGGGCCACCGGCCACCACAGTGTCTGCAGGCCCGAGCACGGGCCACAGGGTCACGCTGGGGGCTCAGATGCCCAGAAGTCACCCTGCTGGGGCCTGAGACCTGCTCGGGAGCATGACCCCTCCGGTTTCTCCTGTGGGAAGGAGAGCCTTCCCTCCCCCGCCCTGCCCACCACCAACTGTGCTTTACAACAGATCAGGACTCTGAGTCACGGGCCACACGTGGGAGAATGTGGCCCCAGAGCCGACTCCACCTTGGCCTGAGGAGGCCATGTTCCCATGGGACTGAGAACTAATGTGGAGCGGCTGAGACTCTTGGAGATGCTGAGATGGGAATTTTGGAGAAATGTAGTTTGCATGTGGGAAAAACAGGAATGGAGTGGGGACCAGAGGACCGCCATTAGGGGATGCTTTGGGCCCATACAGGTCCCAATTCCCGGGGCCTCAGGACAATGAGAGTTTGGAAATGGAGTCTGCAGACGTCCTCACGTTGAGATGAGGCCAGCTGGACTGGGGCGGGCATCTGATCCCACAGGACGCCTGTCTCCATAAAAGGGCGCCCAGCTCAGACTGCACTCAGAGAGGTGGCCCCAGGACAAGCCTGCAGCACACTCTCCCTGCTGACGAGAGGAACAAGCCCCGTGACCCCAGGGTGCCCATCCCTGGCCTCCAGCACCGCGAGAGGACACACTATGCTGCTAAGGCCTTGAAGTGGCACCTCCTTTCTCCACAGAAAAGTCTTAACTGGGCCTCTCCAGAAATCTTCAGCATGGCTGATTTGGGGGCTGTCAGTAAAAGAGTCTCTGCAAAAGAGTCCAATGTAGATAAAATTTTTATTTTCATGTTGCCCTGTTTTACTTGGCCACTGGCCGGGAAGATACCAACACTCCAGGTGCTGGACACCCCCTTACTAGTTTTTCACAATTGTATCCAGTACAGTACTTTGTAGAAATGTGCAAACAAGGCCTCTGGCCTTGAGCTGGGCTTCACAGAGATGTCTACATTTTTAACATAAGTTACCACTGGGCTCCATGGTAACAGCTGGCAGGGGAGGAAAGAAAGGGGAGAAGAAGCTCTCCCCTTCTCAGGTGTGGTCCTTGAAGAGTTGACTTGCCCAGAACAGTGACAGAAGAAGCTGCTTTTATGTGAACTTCTGCAGACTGCGAACTTCTGAGCCCCTCCCCTTACCCACTGGGTATAAACTCTGAAACTCCCTGAACTCGGGGTTCAGGGGATTGATTGATTACAGCAAAAGCTGTGCCCTCTGAACCTGGCTGCAGCCAAATAAAACTATTTCCTGCTCTCTTTGGTGCCTCGCCTCGACTGTTTCTACAACATTTTTTGCAACCCAGATGGGACAGGGGAGGTAGGGAAGGCTATTCTGCCTCTCTTGTCTCCCGGGACAGGCTTCCCTGGGGCCGTGGGGGACAGCAATTCCCCTTGGAGCCCAGGCCACTCTTGGCCTGAAGGATGATCGACTCACCCAGTGCCCTGGGTCTCCCACCCTGGAGCACAATGGAACCCACAGGCAGCAGGAACCAGAATTAGGGTTTTGGAGCACTGCCCATCTGAACAGGTAGGACCCGGGTCCATTTGGTTCTGTAGCCCACCTGACTTCCCCTTCGAGGCCTAAGTGGGTGGAAGAGAGGCTTGATCACCCTCTGTGGGGTCCCGAGTACCCTCCAAAGTGGTTGGAGCTGAAACAGACCTGGAGAGTCGCCCGAGTAGCCTCTGTTCTGGGTCAGCGAGCAGAGGGGAGACAGTGACTCCCTTTTCTGTTTGGTTTGGAATTGTTGGAATTTGGGCGGTATAGAAATTCTGTCCTGGCCATGTCTGTGTGAAAGTGTGTGAATGAGATGACAAAGGGAAGGGTTCCGACCCAACCCGAGGGCCGAAGCGAGTGCAGAGTCCTGATCCACGGTTCCGAGGCACCTCATACAGTCTATGGCAGAATTTCACCAACCAACATCTAGGTGAAAGCTCCAGGTCGGGGGTTGATACCAACCCGCAAGGCTAAGAGGGCCCTAAGCCCCCACGAGGGGAGCGGCCGGAGATGGATGAAGCAAGTCTTGCCCTAGATGTGCGTCACCGATGCAGGGTGGACCATGGGAGGCACACTCAGGAATATGAGCCTCTGAAATGTGTGTTAGAAACCTTTAGGAAGGTTTTCCTGGTAACTGTGGGTGAAACCCACTCCACAAAGGCTGCATACTCTGTGAATTAGAGTGGCCCACCCAAGATGTGGGCTGGCCACCAGAAGGATCTTTAGGTGAGAGTCATTACTGAGGTCCTTTTGATTATTGTCGGAACTTTCACTGAACCATTTCTCTGATATTGCTTGCTATCAAGAGATAGTACAGAAACATCCCCCTTGGTTGAGAGCCTGTCTAGATGGACAGTCCAAGCTGATGTTAGCCAGGAGCATAGTGGTCTCTAAAACCCAGCAGAAAGCAGCTAACCAGAAACCTGACTAGGAAAGACAGGAAGGGAAACAGTTTTCCCATGAGCCAGAAGAGGACCCACCACCTTATGTGTCACTCTACTCAACTTGGCCAAGACCACTGGGACAATAGACTGTCCCCTATCCCCCTTTTCCTCAGAGGCAACAAATGATGGCACCCCCAATACTGGCTATTCCATCCTCTGTGATGTCCTCAGAGCCAAAGGCTTCTTAGGACCAAAGACTCTTTCACCTCCCAAGATTAAGGTGGGAGATTTGTCCCGAGACCAGAGCCACAACTCAGATGAGAATTCTTCAGATTCCCCTGCAAGGGACTAAAGGACCTGCCCATGTTGACCAGAGGGAAACACCTGAGGGGGACAAGGCAGTTTGTGTGCCAGCCTTTCTCCACTATTGCGATCATCAGCTGGAAAAATCATACTCCCTCCTACACGGAGAAACCCTGAGCCTTGACTGATCTGATGCAGCCCATTATCCAGACCTAGGATGGGCCCAACAAAGAAGAAGGGCTAAAGAGATATCAAGAAGCCTTCATAGGAAACCTCAGAGAAGGGAAAAAAAGAACAAAACACACTGTCTGTGCCCAAGAGTTAGAAGGAAAATGAGCCAGCCCTGAGCCCTAGCCTAAGCCGAGCATCTGCAGACAGACAGAGCTGAGCAAAGCCTCCCGCTGCTCCAGCATCTCCCTCTCGCACCCTCGATAGCCCTGAACATTTCTCTGGGCCCCACATCTGCCTAAGGCCCCTCTGCCCTATGAAACTGGCAAGAATGACCGAAAGAGATGTGCCCAACTGACTCAGAGCTGAGTGTCCAGGCCACTGTAGCTGCCACCCCTCTCCCTGCCCAGAGGCACCCAGGGGAGGAGGGGCAAGTTTGTCAGCAAGGAGATGCAGAGGCTCAAGCAACAGGTGACCAATGCAGCCTTTGTGGGGCAGACTCACAGTGAAATTTGCCAAAAATTACAATCCTAAAGGACTTTACTGAGAAGGAGCCGGTGAGCTGATTAAGGTGGCCCCCACTGTTTTCCTTAATGGAGACCCAGAGGCTCAAGGACAGGCAGACCAAAAAGATAAAGAAGAGGATGGATCTCATTACAGCTGCCCTCACCACAAACCCAGAGGTCACTCAAAGGGGGGTCTCACTAGAACAAAGCCAATGGTCCAAATGTTTATAGGAAAAAAATGTGGCCAGACAAAAGGGGAAGCCTCCAATGGCCCCATCGGGCAAGCCCCCAGTGCCATGCTCAAATGCTAAGCCTTGAACAGAGAAGGAAGAATGTTTTCCCCAGCCTTGGGCCCCAGTCCCATCCTTTCAGTGTCTTCCCACTTGCTCAGAAGTCCATGATTGACGAATATGGCAGGGGTCCCATAGGCACACACAACTGCATCTGATGCACGGGACCCAGGGCCTCAGGAGGGCTCAGCTGCTACAAGCCCCCAAATGAACCATGAATATGTTCATGTTAACAGCCAGTAGTGGGCCATAGGGTGCTTTCCCCCAGCCTTTGTCACCAGCCCCCTCCAAAAGGACATGCCACCCTGGGGCCAAGCCACAGGCTGTGAGCCACCAGCAGGAAGGGCCACAGAGCCCCCTGCACCCAGGCATACTGAACAAAAACACAAGCGGAGCAGCCACTCTATACAATTAGAGCAGGCTCCCATCTGGCAGGAGGAGGGAGCCACACAGACAAAGAGCAACACCTAGGTGGGCACAACGTGGCGGCCACACTGGGACACACAGGGAACAGCACCACTGCCCTCCAACCTGACAGATGGCCCATGGTGAGATTTGCATAGGTGCCTTTTACACAAATGATGTCCCAGGCCATCAGTCTCTGCTGGGATTTTCATCAGATTTAAGAGGTGGAGAATCCCAGCAGCCAAGATCCTGCACTGGGAGATAACAAAAATGTCCTGCATCTTAAGGCACCAGAGGCTCCATGTACACTTCCCTTCCCTAAATGACAGTTCCTCCCAGGGGCTTGAGAACACCATCCTTGGGACAGTGCTGGACTCTGACTTAAAAGCCCATAGGTATCAAGAAAAAGTCCCATAACTTGCTGACATCTGACTCAGCAACAGAACATACAACAGCAGCTGGGCCTCCAAAGAATCAGGAGATCTGCTCAATTCCTGTCCCTCCAACCTGCCATCAGACTAGAGAATTCAGATTCAGCCATATATGGATCCCCAACTTTCAGTTATGGCAACCCCTCTGTGAAGCCACAAAGGGGGAGAATGGGGTCCTCTAATATGGGGGCCAACTAAGCAATAGGCCTTTGAGGACATTCAACAAGCACTCCCAGGGCACCTGGACTAGGACTCCCTGACCTCACAAAGCCTTTCTTTATGTACGTCCATGAACAGTCAGGAGAGGCTGCAGGAGTCTTGGCTCAGGTGCTGGGGACATAGCAATGTCCAGTGGCCTATCTATCCAAACAGCTGGACTCTGTAGCCCAGGGCTGGCCACCTTGTTTATGGGCCATTTGTTGGAAGCTGATAAACTGGCTATGGAACAAGAACTGGTTGTCAAGTTCCTCATTCAATTTTGACATTGTTAAGAGTACAAAGAACAATATTGGTTGACTAGTGGTCGATACCAGGGCATGTTATGTGAAAACCCATGTATCCATGTGGAAGTCATCCAGACTCTAGTCCCAGCAACCTAGCTGTCCGTCAGACCTGGACAACCTGATCACCATGTGTTGAAGTCATGGATGAAGTGTTCTCCAGCAGACCAGACCTGACACACCAGCCCCTCAGGGACCCTGATGTGAAGCACTCCACAGGTGGTAGCAGTTTTATAAAAGATGGGGTATGTTTAGCTGGATATGCAGTGGTCACTCTGGACTCCATTGTTGAGCCAGAACCTCTGCCTCAGGAAACTTCAGTACAAAAAGCAAAACTTAATGCTTTGACTTGAGCACCTCAGTTGACAGCAGGAATCTGTGTGGATATTTACAAAGACTCAAAATATGCGTTAGCTACCCTTCATGTTCATAGGGCCGGGGAGAAAAGGGAGATATGATGTATGGGCAAGAAATTCTTAAACTTTTGGATGCACTGTGGGTTCCCAGGAAGGATGTGATTATATATTTCCAAGGTCATTGAAAGGGAAACACTGTGGTTGCTCAGGGCAACCAAAGAGCTAACAGCGAGGCCAAGTTAGCTGTCTGCAAGAAATGGGAAGAAAATCCAGTCCCAGGTTTAAATGCTGCCCTTCTGCCTGGCTGACTGTCTAACAGAATGGGAGCCAACATACTCCCAATGTGAAAGAAAATGATATAAGAATGAACAAGAAAATTTTCTCCCAGGTGCATGGTGGAGATTTTCTGATGGGCGGAATAGCCATGCCAGAGATTCTAGCCCCAGCCTTTATCAGACAGTTCTACAGGAGAACACATTGGAAATACAGCACTTGAGACAGTTCTTAGTCAACATTTCTATGTCCCCTGGCTCACAAACTTCACGTGGACATTCTGAAAACAATGTGAGGTTTGTGCTCACAACAATCCTTGTCAGGGGCCAGAGCTCCCACCAGGAATCCAGACTATAGGAGGAGCACCTTTTGAAGACTCAGAAATAGACTTCACTAAACTACCACGCTCACAGGGCTTTAAGTAACTTTTGGTTTCTGTGTGTTCCTCCTCTGACTGGGTGGAAGCATTTCCCACCCACCCTGAAAAGGCTAGGGAGATACTAGGATGTTTCTCTGGGAAATGATTACAACTTTCTTATCCCAATAACTACGGGCTCAGATAATGGGCCAGCTTTTGGGCAAAGGTGATATGATTACTGACCAAGTGTTTAAACATCAGATGGAAGTTACATCCTGCCTATAGGCTGCAGAGTTCTGGTAAAGTTGAAAGGGTGAGCAGGACTTTAAGGCTCAATTGGGTGACCTGTGACAGGAGACGCACTAACATTGAGATGAACTTCTCTCTATTACACAGTTGAGGATTAGATCCACTCTCACTAGGAGAAGTGGATTCTTTCCTTATACGATAATGTACAGGAGCCCCCTCTTATTAGGGAACTACAGGGAGACTTACGAGAGATAGGAGAATTCCCCCTGAGATGACAGCTTCAGGCCTTAGGGAAAACTTTACAGGTTCCCAACCAATGGGTTAGAGAAAGATTGTCAGTAAGTCTGACCCAGGTGCACACTCCTTCAAGACGGAGATTGAGTCTGGGTCAAAGAATGGAATATTCAACCCCTGAACTTCTTTGGAGGGCCCTTTCCCTGATATTTTATCCGTCCTAACTGCAGTAAGGTTGCAGAGATAGGTCCCTGGATCGACTACACCAGACTCATGCCTACAGCTGTGGACTGGGGGTGCTCTCCAGATGCTGCTACGCCCTTGACACTGACCATCCAGAAAAAAAGAAAAAAAACACCAGAGAAGCTTGAGGATCAGCAGGACAACAGCCCTGCTCCAGTCACTCTGGAAGCTGACTGGTCTTTGCCCAGCCAAAGCTTGAGGAGACTATGGCCCTGTTTCAGCCACACAGGAGGGACTGGCTGATCAATGCATAGTGAAAGATAAACTTCCCACCAGGACTAATGGACTCTTTCAGCCTCTAAGATAGTTCTTACACTGTAATGCATTGCCATCCCTTGATTCTAGATATATACACACTTCTCTGTTTGGTTTGTGCTACTGGTTTGATAACAGTAACTCCTACTGACTGGACTCTGGGTAACAAAATTTCACTTACACATTTTTTCTTGCTTATATAAGTTTTCTAGGATTTGTCTGGTGTTATTAGTATGGCTTTGTTAATTTATGCTGTTTAACCTATGCTAACCAAAATGTTAGTCTATTATTTAGTTTGGTTTCCTTTGATAACCTTAAGAGGCTCTACCCTACTCCTATTCCAACAGTGGAGATCATGTGAACCATGTGTCAAGCCAATCCACTATAACCAAGAGGTGGTGAAATTAGGACCTGTTCCACCAGAGGAATGTTCTAGATGGATAGCTGTTTGGAAAGAAAAAAAGAGGTCCATTGGAAAGAAACTTGATTTCGGAGGTCACCAAGCTTGAGGTGAAGGTAACTGGCCACCCCAGAGGATTATTGCCACAAATGGTCCCGCTCGCTACCTGGGCACAAAATGGCGGTTGGAGCTATAGAACTCCTATTTACATGTTAAACAGAATTATTCACTTACAAGCTGTACTAGAAATTATTGTTAATCAGACTGCCACAGCCTTTGACCTCCTAGCCACACAACAGACCAGATACGAGTGGCTAACTATCAAAACCGCTTGGCATTAGATTACCTACTGACTGGGAAAAAGAAATATGTGGAGAGTTCAAAAGCTCAGATTCTTGCATCCAAATCGATGACAATAGACAAACAGTTAATGATATAGCCAACAACACAAGAGAACCAGCACATGTGCTTGTTCATATCTAGAAGGGCATTAAAGTTTGGGTCCCAAACATGCTTTTGGGAGATGGTTTTCAACTCTTGGTAGATTTAAAAGCTTAACTGGTGTAGTGGGTATTCTGCAGCTAACCTGTTCATTGCTCCCATGTTTGGCTCCACTGTGCATTAAAACTACTGGGTCCACTACAGAAGCTGCTGTTGAAAGGATGACAACAACTAAGATTTTGGCATTACATAAGGCTTTACACCAAGATAATGGTAATGATGCTCTTACATTTAAAGGATTAGATGTTGGGGATGCAAATCAAGTCAAGATGGCGCCTGGCACTTTGCCAGGAGGAGTGGTTTGTGAAGCAATGCCAGCGAGCCATTAAGATGATGAGGATTCCTTACTGGCTGACTGCTGTGTCTAGATGATGTTAATTAAGTTAAGCTGTGTGTCATTAGTTGAGTATATATACCTCTGCAGTCCAGCAGAGAAGGGGCTGCGGCTACCTTGGTGCCTGCTACTTTGAGTTCTTGCTCAGTTCCCGCTGAGTTCACTTGCAATAAAGTAGTTCCCGCTTCAACCTTCAAGTTGCTTGTCACCTCCCGGTTATTTGCCCAGCCGGACTGCAGCAATTAAATTATAGGGAGTACCATTAAAGGGGGAATTGAAGTGGCACCCACATTCTCCACAGAAAAGTTTTACCTGGGTTTATCCAGAAATCCTCACCACGGCTCATTTGGGGGCTGTCAGCAAAAGAGTCTCTGCAAAAGAGTCCAATGTGGATAAACTTCCTATGTTCGTGTTGCCCTGTTTACTTGGCCACTGGCCGGGAAGATACCTGCACTCCAGGTGCTGGACACCCCTTACTAGTTTTTCACAAACGTATCCAGTATAGTAGTTTGTAGAAATGTGCAAACAAAGCCTCTGGCCTTGAGCTGGGTTTCACAGAGATGTCTACATTCCTAAGATAAGTTACAACAGCTGGCAGAGGGAGGAAAGAAAGGGGAGAAGAAGCTCCCCCCTTCTCAGGTGTGGTCCTTGAAGGGTTAACTTGCCCAGAACAGTGAAAGAAAAAGCTGCTTTTATGTGAACTTCTGCAAACTGCAAACTTCTGAGCCCCTCCCCTTACACGCTGGGTACAAAACTCTGAAACTCCCTGAACTCAGGATTCAGGGGATTGATTGATTACAGCAAATGCTGTGCCCTCTGAGCCTGGCTGCAGCCAAATAAAACTGTTTTCTGCTATTTTCGGTGCCTTGCCTGGTTTGTCCCTACAACAGCCTCCCTGTCCCTGGTGCTGAGTCCTGGCAACCTGAGCAGATGAACACAGGTGTCCCCCTCCACTGTCAGCCCTGCACCCACACAAGGCCTCCCCAGCCTGCCTTGCTGTGTGCTGAGCTGGGTGGGGCCCCTGGAACTACAGCCTGTGAGGCTGAGCCCTGCTGAGCTCCACCTAAGGTGAAGCTGGGCCCCCGCAGCCACCGATGCAGGGGTGGTGTGCGCCTAGGACACCCTGCCTCTCCAGTCCTTGCCACATGCCCCCGGGGGGCAGAGGGGCACTCGGGGATGCCATAAGTCTGGCCCGTCCTGTGGGTGCCATTTGGGGGTGCATGGCGTGCTCCCAGAGGCCCCGCAGCACCCCGTGACAGCTGGCCCCAGGACATTTCATGGTGAACACTTCCCCAGAGACCCGGGCTCACACAATTGTCCCTCACCCATGCACCATCCCATAAGCTTCCTCTACAACTCCTCAGGGCCTTGACGTCCCCAAGACCCTCTCCACCTCCTCTCCATTCCCTTCACTCACCCCTCCCAGGCCCTGGCATGGCCCGGCCTCTGAACAGGGGACGCCTCCCCTGTTCCTGCTCTCTCCAGAGCCTTCATCCTCAGGGCCCTCCAGAGCCCCGTCAGGTCCCCCACCTCCTCCTCTCACCCTTCACACCCGCCCAGGCACTGCGCTCCCCTTCCCTGTGGGTGGCCAGCTCCCCCAGGCCCTAGGGGAGTTTCCCTCTCCAGTGCTGGCCCAGCAGTCCTGGACCCTCAAGGAGGGAGTGCACCCACATAGTGAGGAAGCCAAGCTGTCCCCCTGGCCAGTGACCCTCTGCTCTGTTCCCTCCCCTCAGACCCAGGAAGCTAACGGCCACCTCTCCCTCACCTGCAGCCCCCTCTGGCAGCCCTTGCTCAGGCCCTGAACGGGCCCCTCTTCCTGCCCTCTGAGGGTGGACACCTTGAGCACCCGGTGCCTCCGCAGCTCTCCTGTCTCCTGCATCCCCAGACCCTGGGCACACAGCCAGGGCTGCCATCTGCTCATCAGGGAGCGCCAGCCCCAGAGACCTCTCCACCACCAGGCCCTCCTGGGCCAGCACTGGTTCTCTCTGTAGCCCCATCTTGCCCCTTGCCAGGGACCCCAAGGAGCCCCGAGCACCTTTCTTCCCTTCCCACCAGCTTGCGCCCACCAATCCCAGGGCCCCCACTCTCCTCCTGCTCTGGAGGATCTGGGTTCTCCCAAGGAAGAACTGTCTGCAGAGAGATCCAGGGAGCAGCAGCCACCAGAACCAGGCTGGAGTCAGAGGGTCAGGAGGCTGCCCAGGTACTGAGGGGCCCCAGTCTCCAGGGAGGCAGTCAGGGTGGAGGGCCTAACTGCACAGCCGCGGGCCAGCCCCAGGCAGGAGCACAGAGCAGCAGGTGGGATTGGGCCTCCCCCTTCTCCCCTGGGACCCAAGGCACTGCTCCCCACCACCACATGCCCACACGAGATGGCCGCACCCAGGTCTGAGCCTGACCCAGAACCCCCAGAAGAAAAGGGAACTTAGGGAAGTCTGCATGCCACCAGTTTCAGTCTTGTTCTTAGTCTCTGTGGGGGGGGGGGGGACTTGCACCTCTGGGGACAACAACCGTGACGCCTGGGAGCACAGGACAGAGTAGAGTGGGTGGCAGTAAGTGGCCAGAGCAGGAAGGGCTGGCAAGGGCCCTTCAAGGCCCCACAAGGTGAGTGGGGTTGGCAGGGAGAGGAGGCCACAGGAGGAGAGGACATGGAGCCTGGGCCACAGTGGCCCTTCAGGACCCAGCATCCCACGGGCCACGGGATGTGGGAGGGAGCGAGAGCACACCCCCACACAGAGGGCCCCACACAGCACCCAGGGGTCTGCCTTAGAAAGTGCCAACCAGTGAGGGGACGGGAACCTGGGGCAGGGCACTGCATGCCACCAGAGCTGGACACACGTCCTACTCACGGACATGAAGGGATGGGGCAGGAGGGGGTCAGAGGAACAACATGGCCTGTCCTAGAGACTGTGGGTATGAGGCAGAGCTAAGGGCACCTCGAGGAGGCAGGGCCAGGGCAGCTTCCAGAGCCAGGTGCAGAGGAAGCCTATAGCACAGGGACACAGGGTCCAGGCCTCCTCCAGGGGCAGGGCAGGACCAGCGGACTCTGCTGGACACAGCTGGCTGGAGAGAGGATGGGAGCCTCGGGGGCTCTGAGAGCAAGGCCAGTCCTGGGAAGAGGGTGAGGCCAGAGGAGGACCCAGCCTCCACTGGGGAGAGTGGGGTGGGACGAGGCAGCTCTGGGATCAGGGACCTGGGCAGAGCAGGTGCCCGTGAGCTGGGCAGGTGGGGTGCTGGAAGGCTCGGGAAGCCCAGGGCGCAGGGCACCAGGGGCAGAGCATCTGAAGGTGAGCTGGGGCAGGTGGGGTGCTGGAAATGCCAGGAAGCCCCAGGAGCTCAGGGGACCTGGGTAGAGCACTTACAGGTAGAGCTGGGCATATGGGGGTGTTAGAGGTGCCCAGGAATCCCCAGGAGCTCAGGGGACCTGGGCAGAGCACTCACAGGTGAGCTGGGGCAGATGGGGGTGCTGCAGGTTCCCAGGAAGCCCCAGGAGCTCAGGGGACCTGGGCAGAGCAGTTACAGGTGGAGCTGGGGCAGGTGGGGGTGCTGGAGGTGCCTGGGAAGCCCCAGGAGCTCAGGGGACCTGGGCAGAGCACTTACAGGTGAGCTGGGGCAGGTGGGGGTGCTAGAGGTGCCCAGGAAGCCCCAGGAGCTCAGGGGACCTCGGCAGAGCACTTACAGGTGAGCTGGGGCAGGTGGGGGTGCTAGAGGTGCCCAGAAAGCCCCAGGAGCTCAGGGGACCTGGGCAGAGCACTTACAGGTAAGCTGGGGCAGGTGGGGGTGCTAGAGGTGTCCAGGAAGCCCCAGGAGCTCAGGGGACCTGGGCAGAGCACTTACAGGTGAGCTGGGGCAGGTGGGGGTGCTGGAAATGCCAGGAAGCCCCAGGAGCTCAGGGGACCTGGGCAGAGCACTCACAGGTGAGTTGGGGCAGGTGGGGGTGCTAGAGGTGCCCAGGAAGCCCCAGGAGCTCAGGGGACCTGGGCAGAGCACTTACAGGTGGAGCTGGGGCAGGTGGGGGTGCTGGAAATGCCAGGAAGCCCCAGGAGCTCAGGGGACCTGGGCAGAGCACTTACAGGTGAGCTGGGGCAGGTGAGGGTGCTGGAAATGCCAGGAAGCCCCAGGAGCTCAGGGGACCTGGGCAGAGCACTCACAGGTGAGTTGGGGCAGGTGGGGTGCTGGAGGTGCCCAGGAAGCCCCAGGAGCTCAGGGTAACTTGGCAGAGCATTTACAACTTAGCCAGGGAAGGTGGGGGTGTCTAGGGGACCTGGGCAGAGCATTTACAGGTGAACTGGGCAGGGGTGTGCTACAAATGCCAGGAAGCCCCAGGACTCAGGGGACCTGGGTAGAGAGTTGCAGCTTACCTAGGGCAGGTGGGGGTGCTGGAGGTGCCCAGGAAGCCCCAGGACTCAGGGGACCTGGGCAGAGTTACAGGTGAGCTGGGGGAGGTGGGGTGCTGAAAAGGCTTGGGAAGTCCCCAGGGCGCAGGGTACCAGGCGCAGGGCAGTTACAGGAGATCTGGGGAAAGGTTGGGGTGCTGGAGGTGCCCAGGAGTCCCCAGGAGCTAGGGACCTGGGCAGAGCACTTACAGATGAGCTGGGGAAGTATGGGTGCTGGAGGTGCCCAGGAAGCCCCAGGAGCTCAGGGGACCTGGGCAGGTGGGAGTACTTGGGGAGCCTGAAATGCCCCAGGAGCTCAGGGAACATGGGCAGAGCAGTCAAAGGTGATCTGGGGCATGTGGGGGTGCTGTGTGTTCCTGGGAAGTCCCAGGAGCTCAGGGGACTTGGGCAGAGCATTTACAGGTGACCTGGGCAGGTGGGGGTGCTGGAGGTGTCTGAGAAGCTCCAGGAGCTCAGGGACCTGGCAAAGTAGATTCAGGTGAGCTAGGGCAGATGGGGGTGCTGGAGGTGCCCAGGAAGCAGCAAGAGTTCTGTGGACCTGGACAGAGCACTTACAGGTGATCTGGGAGGTAGGATTGCTGGAGGGGCCTGGGAAGGTTCAGGAACTCAGGGGACCTGGGCAGAGTAGTTACAGGTGAGCGGGGCAGGTGGAGGTACTAGAGGAGCCAGGAAAGCCCAGGAGCTCCGGGAGACTGAGCAGAGCAGCTGTGGGTGAGCTGGGGCAGGTGGGGGTGCTAGAGGTGTCTGGGAAGCCCCAGGAGCTCAGGGGACCTGGGCAGAGCAGTTATAGGTGAGCTGGGGCAGGTGGGGGTGCTAGAGGTGTCTGGGAAGCCCAAGGAGCTCAGGGGACCTGGGCAGAGCAGTTATAGGTGAGCTGGGGCAGGTGGGGGTGCTAGAGGTGTCTGGGAAGCCCAAGGAGCTCAGGGGACCTGGACAGAGCAGTTACCAATGAGCTGGGGAAGGTGGGGTGCTAGAGGTGCCTGGGAAGCCTGAGGAGCTTAAGGAACCTGGGCAGAGCAGTTCCAGGTGAGCTGGGGCAGGTAGGGTTACTGGAAGTGCCTGGGGAGTGCCAAGAGCTCAGAGGACCTAGACAGAGCACTTACTATTAAGCTGGGGAATGTGAGGGTACTTGAGGTACCTGGGAAACCTGAGGAGCTCAGGGGACCTGGACAGAGCAGTAACCATTAAGCTGGGGGAAGTGGGAGGTGCTGGAGGTGCTAGAGGTGCCAGCAAAGCCTGAGGAACTCAGGAGACCTGGGCACAGCAGTTACAGGTGAGCTGTGACAGGTGGAGATGCTGGAGGTGCCCGGGAAGCCCCAGGAGCTCAGGGTAACTTGGCAGAGCAGTTGCAGCTTAGCTGGGGCAGATGGGGGTGCGGGAGGTGTCCGGGAAGCCCCAGGAGGTCAGGAGCCAGGGGCAGAGAAACTACTCTCAACTTGGCCAGTGGTAGTTCTGGCAGGGCTTAGGAGCCCCAGGAGCTCAGGGAACCAGAACATAACTGTTACAGGTGAGCTGGGGCAGGTCGGGGACCACTCTGTCTGCTGACATTCCCAGGACTCAGGGGAACAGACAATAGCCACAGTGTCCTGGTGCAGCTGGGCGACCAGGGCAATCCCAGAGGTAGAGTCTGCAGGGTCCAGCTACAGGGTCCCTGGGTCCCTGCAGGAGCTGAGCAGACGCAGGTTAACAGGGGCTGAGGAGGGTTTGCAGAGCCCAGGGCAGGGACCTTTTTTGCAGAGGACCACACAGGGGAGCAGAAGCAAAGCACCAGGGGCAAAGCATCCTGCACAGCCAGTGGGGCAGCAGGTGAGCAAGGGCAGGCCAGGGTAGGCCACAAAGCCTCTGGGCATCCAGAGCACACAGCACAGGGCTGTGCAGGCAGCCCCACTGGACGGGAGGCTAGAAGGGGCTCACGCCCACAGCTGCTGTGCTCTGAGCTGGCCAGCAGTGGGCAGGGCCACGGGGAGCAGGGCTGAGGCAGGGGCTGCAGAGGGCTGCCCAGAGCAGAGAGCAGGGCTGAGGTGTGCTGAGTTCAAGGTGGGAGGGAGCCATAAGGGGACAGGAGCTCAGGGAAGCAGCCGTCGGCTGACTGCAGGGAAGAGACTGAGCTTCCAGAACCTGGTGCTTACAGGACAGCTGACCAGGCAGAGCAAAGGGGAGCAGGGAAGCTTCCAGAACTGGAGGCAATGGGGGAGGTCAGGGGGGTCACAGAGTCCAGGAGCTCATCCAGGAGGGCTCTGCTGGGAAGAGTAGGCCAAAGAGAGGATGGGCTTCCGGGCTCTGGAAGCAAACCAGTCCTGGGTGGGGGAGGCCAGCAGAGGAGCCAAGCTGGACAGATGGAGGGCAGAGTGGGCAGTAGGACCCCCAGGCGTTGGGCACCAGAGGCAGAACTGCCGCGGGAGAGCTGGGGCAGGTGGGGTGCTGGGGACCTGGGCAGCCCAAGGAGATCAAGGAACCTGCTTGTCTTGCCCTCCCGCTGGCCCCAGATCACCCGTCCTTGGTCTCCGGGGCTGTCCACATTCCTCTCACCCCACAGCACAGGAGGATTGGCGGGAGCAAGCTGGTGGGAAGGGAAGGAAGGGGCTTGGGGCTCCTTGGGGTCCCTGGCAGGGGGCAAGATGGGCTACAGAGAGAACCAGTGCTGGCCCAGGAGGGCCTGGTGGTGGAGAGGTCTCTGGGGCTGGGGCTCCCTGATGAGCAGATGGCAGACTGGCTGTGTGCCCAGGGCCTTGTGCTGAGGGCTGGGGATCCTGGGCTGAGTCCCAAGGGCCCTGGAAGGAAGGCTCGGGAGAGGTCGGGGCTCACAGGTGCCATGGAGGCCAGGCCAGAGCTGCAGAGGGGCTCTGAGGGGCAGGCAAGAGGGCCTAGGAGAGTGCCCATGGTGAACCTCAGGAAGCAGGGCAGGAAGACCTGGGGAGGGACGGGTCAGTGATGAGTCACAGCTCAGGGCTAGGGGGAGCCAATCAGGAGGGTCCCAGGGGCTGTCTCAGGGCAGGGCATAGGGCCCAGGGCCCAGGACAGAGGGCATGGGGTTGCTTCAGAGCCAACTGCAAAACACCTGACCCTGCAGGGTTAGGTCCAAGGCCTGGGCTCTGGGTCGAGGTGAGGGAGCAGAGCCCAGGCAGAGGTAGCCAAACCTACCCATGGCAGGACTCCTCGGTAACAGTGGAGGGCACAGGGGACCTGAGAACAATGCCACTAGTCAGGCCAGATGCCCACAGGAAGCACAAGGGGACAGGGAGCTGGTGGGCCCAGCAGGACCCAAGATGGCACCCACCCATGGACAGAGCCCAGGAAGGGGCTGGGGGCCCCAGGGCCACACAGGTCCAGTGGTCCTTACATGCTAAAGGATCCGCTGCAGCCTCTCCCACAGGGGCAGGGGCGGCACACAGGGCTAACTGTGCAGTTGGCTGTGTGTCCTTCAGGAAACCAGCAGGAGAGGTCTGGCCTGGCCTGGGCATCCTTGAGGTGGGGGTCACCTAGGGAGGTAGGACCTACCAGGTGGGTACCTGATGCCCACAAACCCCGACAACAGACCCTGCCTGGTGCTTGGGGAGAGCCAAGGACAGCGGGCCTTCTGTGGGCCTGGGTCCCCTGCATCCAGAACAGCTCACTCAGTATCTTCTCTCTTGCAGCTTCGACCACGTCCCCCTCAGTCTTCCCCCTGGCCCCCTGCTCTAGGGACACATCTGGCTCAGTGAACCTGGGCTGCCTGGTCAAGGGCTACTTCCCTGAGCCAGTGACCGTGACATGGAACTCAGGATCCCTGTCCAGTGGAGTCCGCACCTTCCCAGCTGTCCTGCAGTCAGGGCTCTACTCTGTCACCAGCATGGTGACTGTGCCCACCAGCACCTGGCCCAACCAGACCGTCACCTGCAATGTAGCCCACCCAGCCAGCAGCACCAAGGTGGACAAGACCATTGGTAAGGGGACAGACTACACGGTGAAGGGTCCCCTGGAAGTCAGGCAGGTCTGTGCCACCTAGAGAACTCTGCCATGCCTCATGCTCAGGGAGAGTACTCTGTCTCCACCAGGCCCAGGGCAGGCACAGTCTGGATGCCCACATGTTGGCTCCTGGGCACTGGTCATAGGCCTGCCAAGAGCCAAACCCAAGAGCAGGCTGGCCCTAACCTGAGCGCATCCAGGGCAAAACTCACCCTGTCTCTGTGGGTACCTTCCTCCTCCAGACCTCAATAACCCCATCCTTCTCTCCTGCAGATCCCAGGAAGTCACCATGTCAAGGTAAGTCACCAGGCCTTGCCCCAAGATGAAGGAGCAGGATGGATGCAGAGAGAAGTTTCAGGTAGAGGGTAGACCCCAAGGGTGACCCGTGTCCTCCATCTCTCCCACATTAGATATGGAAATCCTGGGGGGACCATCTGTCTTCATCTTCCCCCCAAAGCCCAAGGACACACTCATGATGTCCCTGACCCCCGAGGTCACATGCGTGGTGGTAGATGTGAGCGAGGATGAACCCGAGGTCCAGTTAAGCTGGTATGTAGACAACGTGGAGGTGAACACAGCTGAGACGAAGCCACAGGAGAGGCAGTACAACAGCACATTCCGCGTGGTCAGTGTCCTCCCCATCAAGCACCAGGACTGGCTGAATGGCAAGAAGTTCAAGTGCAAGGTCAACAACAAAGCCCTGCCCACCCCCATCGAGAGGACCATCTCCAAAGTCAAAGGTGGGAGAGGGCAACGGGCAGGGCAGGGCATGGGGCTGCCTGGTCACATGGAGCCTGGCTCAGCCCACCACTGCCCTGTCAGTGACCTCTGTGCTGACCTCTGTTCCACAGGGCAACCCCAGACGCCAGACGTCTACGTCTTGCCCCCGGCCCAGGAGGAGCTGACCAAGAACACCGTCAGTCTGACCTGCATGATCCAAGGCTTCTACCCTGGCGACATCTCTGTGGAGTGGGAGAAACAGGGGCAGCCAGAGCAGGACTACAGGACCACCGAGCCCGTCCTGGACTCCGATGGGACCTACTTCCTCTACAGCAAGCTCAGGGTGGACAGGAACAGTTGGCAGCGAGGAGACCAAGTCACGTGCTCAGTGATGCACGAGGCTCTGCACAACCACTTCACCCAGAAGACCCTATCGCGGTCCCCGGGTAAATGAGCCTGACCAGTCCTCACCCCACGAGGACACTGTCACCTTCCCTCACCTACCCATGTTAATAAAGCACCCAGCCTGCCCTGGGACCCTGTGAGACTATCCTGGTTCTTTCTGAGGCAGAGAGCTCTTGGCACGCCTGGGCAGTGGGCTGTCGGCCAGGCTGCCTCCGAGGCCCAAGTTGTCACGGCTAGAGAGAGGGAGGGGTCCCACATGGCCAGACCCAGAGCCAGTGTCTGCCCAGCTGGCTGCAGTTTGCCCCCGCAGGGCACCAGGCTTGGCCAGAGGCTAAGCCTCTCCCAGACCTTCCCCAGCCCCAGCAACTCTGGCTGATCAGGGAGATACCTCTCAGGAGCCCGCAGGAAAGGACACAGCCCCCCTGTCAGAGACTGTCCTGGTGTCCTGATTCCCTGTCCAAGGATCTCTCTGTGTCCATGCAGGGGTTGACTAGCCATGGGAGTGGGGATAGGCCCTCCATGCTCTGCCCACCCCTGGGAATACCTACATCTGGCAGCCCTGAATGGCCCAAGGGAGGGACTGTCCAGAACCACACAGACACAGAGCCCAGACCCTTTGGACCAACCCACATGGCACCTGCCCACACTCGTGCACACTGGGGCCTCACACGGGCAACATGCACACCCAGAGCCAGCAAGTGTCTGCTCACTGAACACTCACAAGCACACGGGACCACCCACGGCCTCACACACTGACCAGCTCAGATCCCAGCCTCCTCTCAGGAGGCACCTACACCCAAGCCCTGACACACCCAGGCCTGACACCCACACTGACCCACACACAGGCACACACCCCCTTACCACAAGATCCAGCTCCCTCCCCAGCACAGACCGTCCCTGTAGCTGGGGCCACACCAGGGACCGGCTCTGCCATCTCTCCAGCCCCTGGCCTGGTCACCACTGAATAAGCAGGGGCCACACAGGCTGCAGGGACATCCCTGCAGGGTCACAGGCCCAGTGCTGCCTGGCCAGCCCCACACTGACGCCTGGAGCTCCCAGCAAGGAGCTCCCATGAAGTCCAGGCACCGTCCACAGCCAGGGGGTCTGGATGAGCTGGGCCCCAGTGGGAGGAGCCTGGGGCTGAGGCCCACCAGAGAAGGCCACCAGGGAAACCTGGCCCCAGTACGCGCACAGCCCAGCGGCCCTTCTCCTGTCCTCCGGGAGGCAGCTCCCAGGTCCCACCTTGGTGCCACACACTGACCACCCCCTCCCTGTCCAGAGCTCAGCCTGGATCAGAGCTGTGCAGAGGCCCAGGACGGGGAGCTGGACGGGCTGTGGACGACCCTCACCATCTTCATCAGCCTCTTCCTGCTCAGCGTGTGCTACAGTGCCACTGTCACTCTCTTCAAGGTCGGCCACACTGTCCCCCTGCTGTCCCCATGCCATCCCCCGTGACACCACACTTCCCACAGTCCAGCAGTGTCTCCTGTGCTGTCCCTCACTGTCCCCATGCCATCTCCACACTGTCCCGTGCCATCCCCATACTATATCCATGCCATCTCCAAACTATCCCACAATGTGTGCCATGTCATCTCCACACTCTTCTCATGATGTGTCCCATGTCATCCCCACACTGCCCCACAGTGTGTCCCATACCGGCCCCACGCTGTCCCCATGCCATCTCCACACTGTCCCACGGTGTGTCCCATGCTATCCTCACGCTGTCCCAATGCCATCTCCACACTCTCCCACAGTGTGTCCCATGCCAACCCCACGCTGTCCCCATACCATCTCCACACTATCCCACGGTGTGTCCCATGCTGTCCCCATGCCATCTCCACACTGTCCCACGGTGTGTCCCATGCTGTCCCCACGCTGTCCCATAATGTGTCCCATGCTGTGTCTACAATGCTCCATGCTGACCACCACACTTTTCCCAACGTGTCTCCACCCTGCTCCCCACCTACTCCCACACTCTCCCCACATTGTGCCCAACCTGTCCTCCACCTGTCCCTACCCTCTACCCCACCCAATTACCCAAACTCTCCATACTAAATTCCTCACACAGTCTGCACCCTGTCCACCACCTGTCCTCACACCATCCCCCACACTGTCCCCTCCCCTATCTCTACCTTTTCCTCATTGTTCCAACCTTTCCCCACGCTGCCCCACCCTGTTCCCCAACCCATTCCCTGCTACCCCCACGCTATCCCACACCCTGTCCCCCACCATCCCCACTCTGTAGCTGCACTGTCCCAAACCAGTACCCCACTGCCCCCAACTTGAACCAATATTGTCCCCTACCATCCTCACCCTGTCCCTACCTTATCCCCGACTATCCCCATCCTGTCCTCCATTGTCCCCACCCTGTCCCCTATAATCCCCTCCCTGTCCCCACACTCTCCCACCCTGTCCCCCACCATCCTCACCCTGTCCTCACCTGATCTCCCACTATCCTCATCTTGTCCCTATTGTCTCCACCTTGTCCCCCATGTCCCCACCCTGTCCCCTCACTGTCCCCAGCTCTCCCTCAGGTGCCTATGGGCTCACCTGTGCTGTTCTCCAGGTGAACAGGATCTTCTCCTCGATGGTGGAGCTGAAGCCGACCATCACCCCTGACTACAGGAACAGGACCGGACAGGGGGCCTAGGCCACCTCCTGCAAGGGGCCAGGGCCTCCCAGACCCTGGAGGACATCCATCATGGCCAGCAGCCTGGCTCCCCAGCCACGCCTGCCCTTGGACCTCACTGCCCTCTGACCCTGCGACTCACTGACCCTGCAGCCCTGCTCCTGCCCTTTGAGGACCTCTGGAGAGCAGGCTCTACCCACAGACCTCAGCAGCCTGGACACAGCCCACCCCTGGCCCGAGACACTGGCCAGGGCCAGCAAGGGACATGTGCACCTCACCAGGACATCGCTGCCCTCAGGGGGAAAGCCACTCACCCGAGAGGAGGCCGAGATCAGCTTGCTGAAGTCCACCAGGGCAGAGACAGCTTCGCACTGTCCACTCCAGCCTCCTCACAGCAGGGTTTCTTGAGAGAGAAGGTGAAGTCCTCAGAACACTGAGTGGGGACCTCTCACCTGAGCTGGGAAGCTCTGGGCCAACACTCCCCAACGGGGGAGCTTCGAAAACGCTTCTGTGGTCACTCAGATGGCCTTCACTCCCGCCCATGCCGCGCCAAGCCCCATCTTGGGTTATTCTGCAAACCCCAAGTCTCTGGCTCCTGGGAAGCAGCCTCCTGTGTGATGGGGTCTCTGTGCACTGGCCCCTCCTCTTGGCCCACCCACTTCAGAGGTGGGTTCTACCCACAGGGCAGCACCTCGGACCCTCTCTGCATGGGGGCAACTGGGGTGGGTCCAGGATGCCACTTCCCACAGTGGGACCCAGCTCCACACCAGGGAGACCACTCAGAAGGACCTGGGCACATGTGGCTATTCCTGGAAGCCTGGCGAGTGCTGGGCAGAGACCACCTGAGAGGGTGGGCATCAGCCAGGTGACCCTCTAGGAGAGTGGCTGGACAGTGTCCAGGCAGGCCAGGCATGGATGAGGCTGCTGAGAGCACCAGGCAGAGAGTGGGGCACAGGAGGCCAGGACACAGCCAGGCCACAGACGGCGGTTGGACCAGAAGCCCCTCCACAGAGCCCAGGGCCTGGGGAGCCATGGCTGGTGGACAGTGACGACAAACAGAGACCCCCAGGATCTGTTTGTGCCATCACTACTCAGGAGCAAACACCGAGTCAGAGTTTCCAGAGAGGAAAATACATAACAGAGAATAGAGAGGCCTCCCAGGGGGCTCAGGACAGTGGCCCAGGACCTACACACTTCTGGCTTTAATAGGAGAGAACAGCAGGACCTCTCAGGGGGGCTCAGGACAGTGGCCCAGGACCTGCACACTTCTGGCTTTAATAGGAGAGAACAGCAGGACCTCCCAGGGGGCTCAGGACAGTGGCCCAGGACCTGCACACTTCTGACTTTTATAGGAGAGAACAGAGGGACCTCCCAGGGGGCTCAGGACAGTGGCCCAGGACCTGCACACTTCTGGCTTTAATAGGAGAGAACAGCAGGACCTCCCAGGGGGCTCAGGACAGTGGCCCAGGACCTGCACACTTCTGACTTTTATAGGAGAGAACAGAGGGACCTCCCAGGGGGCTCAGGACAGTGGCCCAGGACCTGCACAATTCTGGCTTTGGTAGCTTTCTCCTTCTAGTTTACAGGAAACCCAAAATGTCTTTTCAGGTTTTTTCAGAGTGACATTAAACATCCTTTAAACACCCTACGCCTCTGTGCTCTGCTATGTCCACCTGCCCCGCCCTCATGCACAAGGGGAGGCCACAAGGCCAGGCCAGGCCTGTCCAGCCCTCCCTCCTGCAGCCCCTCCCTGCCTGGCCGGCAGCCCTGCTCCCAAGGCCTTTCCTCCATGGAGGCACCCTCCTCCCAGCTGGATGCTGCCTGTGCCTGTCCAGGTCACTCCGAGGAGACCTGGGAACCAGGTGGCCAAGCAGGGTCTCCCCAGATGGCCACACCAGGCAGGAGGTGTGCGTGCTGCACAGTTAGCTCTGGCAGCCGAGACAGGAAGCGGGCTGGATGCTTCAACGCTATCCACAGTGTCCCAGAGGCCAGGGCTCCTGGGTAGAGGCAGGGCAGGCCTGGGCCTCTCTCCCTGGCTTGCACTCAAGGTCTTCTCCTTGTGTCCACACAGGCTGTCCCCTGTGCCTGTGGGAGTCCTGGTCTCCTCTTCCGCAGACACAGTCCTAGGGCCTCAGGCCCACCCTCGTGAGCCCATCCCAGTGTGCCTCATCCTGAGGTCCTGGGTCGCAACCTCAGCATGTGGGTGTAGAGGCACAACTCAGCCCACAACCACCCTGCCTCCTCTCTTGCAAATGCACCGTCCCCCCCTGACGTCCCCAGCATCAGCTCCAAGTCCCAAGGCCCACACACCCTCCTCCAGGGCAGGTGCTACCTATTCTAGGGCCACTCAGCCCCCAGGGCACCCAGGTGCCAAGAGCAGCAGGCAGTGGCACAGGGTGGGGGCGTTTGCAGAGACCAGGGAACACAGCCTGGCATGTCAGGGCTGCCCAGTGGAACACGGAGAGTCCACGGCCAGCCCAGCTCAACTTTCCTCTGAGACATACAGGCAGTGGGAAGGGCGAAGGGGCTCTGCAGAGTCCAGGAGGCAGAGAATTGCCAGGGACCACTCAGCTTCCCATAGGAGGCCAGCTGGGTCTGTGGACGGCACTGTGTCAACATCAGGCTCTGTCCTCCCTACCCAGGAAATGCTGCAGAGGGGGCCGCGCTGGTCCTGGAAGATGCTGCTGGACATTGGGAGACAGAGACCCAGCTGGGGGACTTTCCAGCCCGAGCTTCGGGAGCGAGCGCCCAGTGGGTGCAGGAGCAGGGGCTGCCAGACGGGCGTTTAGGGGCCAGGCCTAGCCGTTAGAAGGTGTTTATTTTGTTCTTTGCTTTAGTGGGCCAGAGAGACGTCCTACCCAGGATGGGGCTGGCCCCACTCTAGGGGCACTGCTGCCATGGGAGCCTCACAGGGAGCCAGAGGGGAGTTGGATTTGCTGCCAGTGCCCAATGGCAGTGAGTGGCAGGGAACCTGGGCCAGGCTGGGTGTCTGGACAGCTGTGCAGACCTCAGGACATGGGGCCGGGTGCAGGAGGGCAGAACTTGGGGTGCAGAACAGGGGCCCATCCCAACCAAGGGAGAGCACCCTGGAGCCACGAGGCCCTCCAACACCTGCAGATAAAACCCAGGCCAGAGTGGGTAGGACCAAACTGCCCTTGAAGGTGAGCAAGATGGAGACCTCTCAGCTCAGCGAACGCTCCCGCCCTCAGGGCCCTGCAGGCAGGCACCTTGCCCAGCCCCTTGGGTAAGGAGCAGGCCTCTGTCTTCTGCTGCTGGGGCCGTTGGGGCCTCCCTGTGTCAGGTGAGATCGTGCAGGCCACGGTCCTGAGAGTAGACAGCCCAGCAAGGCTGAGGAATGGAAGGCCAGGGTCACTCCTTAGCCAAGCCACTGAGTGCAAGGTAGAGAGACCTTCATGTAGAGCCTGCCTCCCACCAGGCCATGGCTCCTGGGCAGAGACGAGGCCTCCCAGTGTCCTCAGTCCCATTCCTGACATGGTCATCTGGCTGCACCACAACCAGTGTGGCCCGCACAGCCTTGGCCAAGAGCTTCAGCTGAAACCTGGCCCCATGTCCTCGGCTACTTCATGCCTGACAGCCTCCAGGTCAATGGACATGACCACTCACACACCTGCCCCAGGAGGCAGTGCATGCCCAGGGACACAGGAGCTTGAAGGGAGAAGGCGAGGAGGCCACGAGACCCACTCTGGGCCTCCCCAGGCCTCTGAGTGTCTCCTCCAGCTCAGAGCCGACTCTGCTGCTGTGCTCCACAGCCCCGCCAGCAACCCCTAGGGGTTCTACTCCACCCCGCCCACTCCTGAGAAGGCCAGGGACTCTGTCCCGTTATCCTGCCACACCACTGCTGAGGGGACACAGCCCAGAACCCAGTCCTCATCCTGCCTCAGCCAGGTCCCCACAGCCTCGCCACACCCAAGACAGGAGGGCCAGCAGGGACACCCTGCGTTCTGCCACCTCCATGACCACACACCTGGAATGCAAGGCAGGAGCTGGTCATGAGCCCATAGGACACCAGCCAGCCAGCACCCTGCCCACAGAGCCCGTCAGGGGACACACACACACCCACTCAGGGACACTCAGGTCACACACACGCCTGCCTGCACAGGGACCATCAGGGGACACACACACCCACACAGGGACAATCAGGGCACACACACACCTACCTGCACAGGGTCCTTCAGGGGACACACATCCACCCACACAGTGACAATCAGGGCACACACACGCCTGCCTGCACAGGGACCTTCAGGGGACACATACCCACCCACACAGGGACAATCAGGGCACACACACGCCTGCCTGCACAGGGTCCTTCAGGGGACACACACCCACCAACACAGGGACAATCAGGGCACACACACACCTGCCTGCACAAGGATCTTAAGGGGACACACATACACACACTCAGTGACAAAGAGGGCACACACACACCTGCCTGCACAGGGACCTTCAGGGGACACACACACACACACACACACACACACACACACACACAGTGACAATCAGGGCACACACATGCCTGCCTGCACAGGGACCTTCAGGGGACACACACACACACACACACACACACACAGTGACAATCAGGGCACACACACGCCTGCCTGCACAGGGACCTTCAGGGGACACACACACACACACACACAGTGACAATCAGGGCACACACATGCCTGCCACACAGGGACCTTCAGGGGACCCACGCACACACACACAGTGACACTCAGGGCACACTCACACCTGCCTGCAGAAGGGTTCTTCAGGGGCAATTCTGCAAACCATCCATCATTCATCACCTATGCAGAGAGAATGGACACTGCTGTCAATCATCTGTCAATTGTCACCTGTATAGATAGACAGAAGGGGCACTGCAGCCATCAGTAATCACTTGTCCAGACAAGAGGCACTGAAGTCCATCATCTGTCAGTCATCACCTGTGCAGACAGAAGTAGCACTGCTGTCAATCATCTGTCAGTCATCACCTGTGCAGACAGAAGTAGCACTGCTGTCAATCATCTGTCAGTCATCACCTGTTCATATAGAAGGAGCACTGCTGCCAATCATCCGTCAGTCATCACCTGTCCAGACAGAAGGAGCACTGCTGTCAAACATCATCAGTCATCACCTGTGCAGACAGAAGGGCACTGCTGTCAATCATCATCAGTCATCACCTCTCCAGACAGAAGGGGCACTGCTGTCAATCATCATCAGTCATCACCTGTACAGACAGAAGGGGCACCGCTGTCAATCTCTATACGTAGAGAGAAGGACAGCAGCTCCAGGACCAGGAAGGGCACCCTGTCCCACAGAGCCCAGGGCTGTACCAGGCATAGCCTCTTCCCACTGGGGCACAGCCACCCCATCAGTGTCTGTCCTGCGCCACGTTCTCGGCAGCACGTGGCTGGAGAAGCAGGGCCAGGATGGATGGAGAACGCTATGGATCAATGAGAAACCCAAGTGCTCAGGAGACTGGGCAGGAGGACCAATAGGCTTTACACAGGCCTCCAGCTGCCCCTGGGCACTCAGGACACTGAGTGCAGGACACTGAGCTCCTAGAGTGAAGGCCAGTCCAGGGACGGCTCCGAGCAGTGACTGTCACCATCCCAACACTCGGCCACGGAAAGGCCCAAGGCCAGGCGCTACCACATTCCAGCTGCAGCTACACAAAGAAAAGGAAGCGCCACACTCACGCACCCGGAAAAGCAGCTCTGGGACAACCGTCTCCACGTGACGCAGACCAGACCAGTCCTCAGTCAGGACTTTAAAGAACACCATGGTCAAAGGCTGAATGGAAAACATGGTCATATGGGGCTGGCGGGGCTCCACAGAGAGCGCTCGCCTCGCACGTGCCAGCCCTGGGTTCCATCCCACTCCACATAAAGACAAATATACAGAATAAAGGTATTGTGTCCAACTACAACTGCAAGATAAATATGTAAAAAGAAAATATGACCATAATGAGTGAATAGATAGGGAAACTGCACCAAAAATATCTGTAACAGCAAATTCTCAAGAAACAAATGAAAGTTCTACAACTAAAAAGTGCAGAGAAATTTAAAGAATCAAAGCCTGTTGAGCTTAAGAGCTGGCTGGAGAGGCACGGGGAAGGCCAGAAGATTGGAAGACATAGCTCCAGGCAGTCCTTTCCGTCATCAGAGAACAGGGAGAAAAACACTGGGAGAAATGAAGAGACTCCAGATCCCGTGATCCACTAAGAAGCTTCCTAAAATACGTGGCATTGGAGTCCCACAAGAGCAGAGGCCAGAAAAATGGGGCTGGAAAAGTCTTTAAAACACACAGGTTCTTCAATGGGCCGAAACTCCGACTAATGGATACAGAAATTCTAACGAGGTGCCAGTGTCCGTCACCCCGTCCCACCAGGCTGATGGACAGAGAGGTCAGAGAGCCTGGAGAGCAGCCAGGGAAACAGCGGGCACCCAGAGGCGCGGACCACCTGGCCTGGGAGGCACGGAGCAGGAGAAGAGCGGGGGGCTGTGGAGTCAGGGAAGGCTCCCAGAATTCCCTTCCCAAGAAGACACATGGGGACTGGGAGGAGCACCTGAGTCTCCAAGGGAGCACCCAGGGCCACCAAGAAGCAAAGGCACCCACTGGGAACCGGATCCCCCTGAGTCTGGGGATCCAAAGGCGGCTACAGCCACCAACAGTAGGTGCTCCTTAGACAGAAGGATCTAGAAACACCTAAGCTGGCCCTTAGCCAGCACTGGCCCCTGGTCACCACCAAAGCCAGGCCTGTGCTCACCCAAGGCCCACAGCAAAGTGCACACGCCCAGTGCGGCCCTCATGTTCAGCAGGAGAGAGGCCAGTTCTGAAAGAGGCCCACTCAGAGCCTTGATCCTGCTTAGCCAGACACCTTGACAGCCTCTGGCCAGCTTCCACCCTCAGTGGTCATTTTAGAATCCCTCGCTCGGGGTCAGTCAAGAGCACGCGCTCCCTGGGGATAGCTCAGGACCTGTCCTTGGGCCTGTGCCACAGTCTGGCTGGGCACAATTCAGGAGCCACTTGTCAAAAGAAACTAACTTTATTTTTAGAACTACAAACGCCAAACAAAACAGCTCCTCAGGGAAAAAACCCTCAGAGCCCAACTGCCACCACCGGCTTCCACAAGCCTCTCCCCCCCACACCAGCCTCTCCACCTCCCACAATCCTCCTGCTCTTGAGGCCGATTGGCTGGGTTGCATGGGCAGAGCCAAAGAAGTGCCCCAATGAGCAGCTCCGTGGAGGAGCCAATCAGCTAGATGTTGCTGGGGCCACTGTGAGCCAATCATCAGCTGGCAGTCTGAAGGGCAGGGAAACAGCCCAATGAACATCACCGCAGAGGAGCCAATCAGCTAGATGTTGCTGGGGCCACTGTGAGCCAATCATCAGCCGGCAGCTGGAAGTTTGCTGGCAGCTAGAAGTTTCCTGGGGCCCCTTTGGCTGTGGCTCTCAACATCTCCCCCTCTCTGTTTAAACAACAAGCATGTGGCTTAGGGACCGTGCCTGTCTTAGGTTGTCCAATAGTACATATGGTCCTTACCCGTCTTCGGATGAGCTGACCTCAGGGCGTCAGCCTCCTGTCTTAGGTTGGTACCATTGTAATTGGATCTTACCCGTCATTGACTACCAGTCCAGTATACAGCCACACCTGTGGAGAGGTCTTTGTACCAGCGGGGGGGTGAGGTTCTTTGCCTCACCTCTGTTGGCCCCCAAATTTTAGCTGAATGATCATGACAAGCAGAAAGGAGGAAGATACACCAAGCCAATTGACGGCTCTTGTTGGAAAAATTGTACCCCCGATGACATCATCAGCAAAAATACCCCAACACTACCACAAGTTGATGCACTAACAGATAGTTCACAATGCATACAAGTGAGTTCACAATGCACACAAGTGACACATAGTCTAGGCAAGTTCTGCAAGCAGTTCAGTGATGGCTATTGCAGAAGCTGTAGATTAGTTTTATCTTTGTCTTCAGCGGCACAGGGATGAAGATAGGAATTCTGGCAATAATGGCTACAGAAAAAATTATGTAACATTCCAGAAGGCACTAAAAGAAAACAATTTTCTTAACAATTTACATTGTCTTGAAGAGAATTATTAAATATAATGAAAAGGAAAGGTGAAAGTAAACAAACAGATCTGTTAACCTCCTTTTTTTTTACAAATTAAAACAATTCTTAGCAGTTATTTACCCAATTTAAATTAAAGTATTTAAATCACGTGAATAAAAAAAATATTTGGATCCATTTTTCATGAACGCTCATCATATATGATATATAGACATATGTACATTCAAACATATAACACAAAACACAAGTGTGCACACATAATATAATACATACAACACATAACATAATAATAAAGGCCTTATAACTTTTTACAGGTAAAATCTCTATTGCAATGTTTAAAAACTCTATAGTCAAAAAAAAATAGAACTGATCAGCAAAACATTAACCTAGGTCTGTATGAGCTCAAAAAAACAAAATAGAACTTCATGATATGGGAAAGGGCAATAATAAAATGGATATTGAAAAAAAATCCTGGTTCTGTCGCAGATGTAAGGATAGCCAATTTGGAGTTTTGGATATCAGCTGTTATGGATTTGAGCTAAATCATCTTCTTTTTGGTCTGTAGAAATCGCTTTAGTTAATCTCTCTGGAATCCAAATCGGCTGCTGTTCTTCCTGTGGAAACACACAAACAGGCCCCCGACTCCAGACAATCACTGGGTCAGGATTTTAGTTAATCTCTCTGGAATCCAAATCGGCTGCTGTTCTTCCTGTGGAAACACACAAACAGACCCCCGACTTCAGACAATTACTGGGTCAGGACCTTTCCATTGTCCTGTTAGAATATCTTTCCAAAGTACCTTGGGCTTATGTACATTTTTTGGACACATATGCCTTTCTGCAGCACTAAGTCCTGATGAATCCAAATTTTAAAAGTTTAGAGTAAAAAGGTTATTTTATGTTTATCTTTGGGGAACATATACCCCTTCCCAATTCCGTCTTTTTGCTTTAATAAGTACATTTTAATAGTTTGATGAGCTCTTTCAACTATTCCTTGTCCCTGTGGATTGTCTGGGATTCCTGTTATATGAGTAATGCCAAATGATGAGCAAAATTGTTTAAAAGAAGTAGACATATAACCAGGGGCATTATCTGTTTTTAACTGTTTTGGAATGCCCACAGTGGCAAAATTTTGTAAGCAATGAGCTATAACATCTTTAGTTTTTTCTCCGGCATGAAGGGAGCCCATCAAAAATCCAGAAGAAGTATCAACTGTATCATGCAAATATTTTAATTTTCCAAATTCTGGCAAGTGTGTGACGTCCATCTGCCAAATATGGTTAGGTACCAATCCTCTAGGATTGACTCCAAGATTAACTTGTGGTAAAAAGCTCACACAATTTTGACATTGTTTTATTATTTGTCTAGCTTGTTCCTTGGTTATTTTTAAACGCTTTTGTAAAGTATTAGCATTGACATGGAATCTTTTATGAAAATTTATAGCTTCTTCTAGTGTAGAGAAAATATGTATGTCATGTGTAGTTTTATCTGCTAAATCATTGCCCAAACTAAGGGCTCCAGGCAATCCTGTATGTGCCCTGATATGTCCTATAAAGAATGGATCTTTTCTGTCCCAGATTAAACTTTGTATAGTGGAAAATAAAGAGAAAACAGTAGAAGAAGGGGAAGTCCTACCAGCATCTTCAAGGGATATTATAGCATTAACTATGTACTGACTATCAGAAAATAAATTAAATACCGAATCTTTAAACATCACAAAAGTTTGTAATTCGGCATTAAGCTCTACCTTTTGAGCTGATTGTTTGGGTACTAAAAATGTAAAAGTTTGATCAGGTGTAACTATTGCTGCTGTACCATTATTTGACCCATCAGTGAATATATTTGGAGCATTCATGATAAGTGTTTTTCTTCTCATTTTTGGAAAAATTACAGGATGCAATGACCAAAAAGACAATAAAGGATTAGATGGTAAGTGGTTATCAAATGAAACAATAGATTTGCACATGATTATTGCCCAAGTATTTAACTCATTAGCTAATTCATCAATTTGATTCATAGTATATGGAGTAATAATTTTATTGGGAGAAATTCCAAACACTCCCTTTGATGCTTTTATTCCTTTGAGTATTAATTGTCCTACAGCCTCAGGATACCTAGTAAGAATAGTGTTAGGAGAATAAGATAAATGTATCCATAATAATGGACCTTCTTGCCAAAATACTCCTGTAGGAATATTTTTTTGGTAGTACAATAAATAATAAAGGCAAACTTATATCAATTCTATCCAAATGCATATTTTCCATATATGTTTCAATGATTTTTAATGCCTTTCTTGCTTCAGGCGTTAACATTCGGGGTGAATTTGGATCTGATGGACCTTTTAGGATATCAAATAAAGGTCCCAATTCTCCTGTTGGAATACCTAGATAAGGCCTTATCCAATTTATGTCTCCTAATAACTTTTGAAAGTCATTAAGTGATTTGAGTTGATCTACTCGTATTTGAATTTTTGGTGGACGGACCATGGTTGAGGATAATAGAACTCCTAAATAATTAATTGGAAAATTTAATTGTACTTTATCTATTGCTATCTCTAGATTATAATTTTTTAATAAGTTTGTAAGTGTGGCATAACATTCTAGCAATGTGTTTTTAGCTTTGTGTGCTAATAATACATCATCCATATAATGAAATATTTGTAGTTCAGGATTTTGATTTCTAAGTGGCTGGATTGCTTTGTTAACATAAATTTGACACATAGTTGGGCTGTTAGCCATCCCTTGAGGGAGTACTTTCCATTCATATCTCTGATCAGGACCTTCATGATTCAGTGCAGGGATAGTAAATGCAAAACATGGACTATCGTCAGGATGAATTGGAATTGAAAAAAACAATCTTTAATATCTATAACTAAAACATACCAAGTTTTTGGCAAAGCAGACAATTGAGGAATCCCTGATTGAGCAGGTCCCATAATGACCATTTCATTATTAATGGCTCTTAAATCTTGCAATAATCTCCATTTACCTGATTTCTTTTTGATGACAAAAATGGGAGTATTATGGGGAGATACAGAAGGTTGTATATGTCCTTCCGCTAATTGTTGTTTGACCAGATCATGGGTTACTTGTATCTTTTCTTTAGTCAAGGGCCACTGAGGAACCCATACTGGTCTTTCTGATTTCCATGTAATTTTTATTGTCTCAGTGGCCCTTTGTGAAAATCCAACCCATGTCTGTCTGTTCCTTGATCTATTTGTATTGGTGCTGCTATACCTTCTTCTTGTTTTTCTAATCTTTTTCCTTTCCTAAAACCTTGTCTAGCCATAATAGTGGGTGCATTTTGATTGATATTATTTGTTAATGTCAAACCTAATTGATCTAGGACATCTCGTCCCCATAAATTTACAGGAAGATGATCCAATACATATGGCTGTATAGTTCCTTCACATCCTTCAGGATCCTTCCAATCTAATACCATTGCACTTCTATCGGGATTAGTCGCCACTCCTAGGCCTCGAAGCGTTTGAGTGGCTTGTTGTAATGGCCAATGTTTTGGCCATTCTTGACGAGATATAATGCTAAGGTCTGCACCTGTATCCAGTAGCCCATTAAATTCATGTCCTTGAATATTTAGTTTTAGCATGGGGCGAGAATCTAAATTTAAAGAAAGCATAGCCCAATCTACACCTGTGGAGCCTAATCCCTTGGAACCTCTTTCTACAGCATGACTGGAAAATTTATCATGTAGGCTTGGTATTATTAGTAACTATGCTATTCTATCTCCTGGTGAAATTATTGATACACCCTTTGGAGAACTGGCTATAATTTTTATTTCACCTTCATAATCGGAATCAATTACCTCAGGACTTATCAAAAGTCCTTTTAGAGTAGAAGAGCTGTGTCCCAATAATAAGCCTACTGTTCCTTTGGGAAGAGATCCTTTTACCCCTGTGGGAATGATTTGAACTCCCATCTCTGGAGTTAGTACTGATTTGGCGGAGGCGCAGATGTCCAACCCTGCGCTCCCTCTGGTTTGTCTGATGAGGGATCTGATGTCCTGGGCACTGCCCTGATGGGGTTGCTGGGGTTGCTGGGTTCCTCCAGTGCTCCATATATTTGTGGTTTGGGGCCCCGGAGCATTGGGGCCCCCTGTCCATTTTTTGGCAATGGAGCCCGATGCCTTTGTCCATGATATTGTGGATAAACACCTTGTACTTGTTCATTTTTTGATAATGGAGTACCCTCTATGGTGGTTTGAGAATGGTATTCATTAGCCCAACATAATGGAGTACCCTCTATGGTGGTTTGAGAACGGCATTCATTAGCCCAATGTCTCCCTCTATGGCATCGTGGGCAAATACCCGGTATTCTACTCCTTTCATACCTAGTTTTGTTAAACCCTCCTCCTATGGGGCAATTCCTTTTAAAATGTCCTGTTTGTTCACAATTGTAGCATGTTCTTGGCCTGGAATCTAAAGCCTGTTTTACTGCAGCTGCCACAATTTGCCCTTGTTCATTAATGTCTCTGGCATCTAAAGCCTGTTTTACTGCAGCTGCCACAATTTGCCCTTGTTCATTAATGTCTCTGGCATCTAAAGCCTGTTTTACTGCAGCTGCCACAATTTGCCCTTGTTCATTAATGTCTCTGGCATCTAAAGCCTGTTTTACTGCAGCTGCCATGACTTGCTCTTGTTCATTAATGTCTCTACATAATTTAATATATGTGTTTAAATCTTCCTGTTTCCATGGTCTAATGATATCTCTGCACCAACGATTCGCTTGGTCATAAGCCAGTTGTTTTATTAATGGCATTGCTTGTTCTGTATTCCCAAAAACTCTGGTAGCTGTTTGAATAAGCCTATCTACAAATTCAGCGTAAGGTTCATTAGCTCCTTGTATTATCTTAGATAATTGATCTTGTAAACCTCCATGTCCTTGTAAAGTCTTCCATGCCTTAACTGCATTTACAGCAATTTGTAAATATACACCAGGATCATATGCAAGTTGTTGCTGCCGATCCTCATAAGGTCCCTTTCCTAACAACATATCTAGATTTCTCTGAGGATAACCAGCTGCTGCATTTCAACTAGCCGTCTCCTTGCAAAATTCCTCATTGGCAACCTTCCATAACAGGTATTGTCCTCCAGTTAACACAGCTTTACAAACATTAGCCCAATCTGCTGGCGTCATGTTTAAGTTGGCAATGGATTCGACCAAGCTTACAGTGAAGGGTGCTTGAGGACCATAAGTTGTTACAGCCTCTTTTAGCTCCTTCACTGATTTGAAATTTAAACCCTGGTGAATTCACTGCCCTCCTACCTCAAATACAGGGCATACTTGAGATCCTGTCTCAGGATCCCAACTATCAACTGCGGGGTTTGGGGGTCTCCTAGCATATGGAGGTGGTGCTGTTGATTGGACACTTATGCCCTCTGGTAGAGGTGGTGCTGTTGGTTGGACACTTTCGCTCTCTGATAGAAAGGTGTTATTAGCAGTCTCCTGTTGTAACTTTTCCCCTGATGGCTTTTTCTGCTCTAAACTTCCTTCCTCTGTCTCACTAGCTCGAAAGACCTTCTCTTGTACTTGAATCTTTTCCTCTTTCTGACTAACTTGAGAGACCTTCTCTTTTACTTGAATCAATATGTCTTCTCCTTCCTCTACCTTTGTCTGAATTGAAGGCTTTGGACTAAGCAAACCAGATACCAACGTCCACAATGGCAATGTACCAACTGGCGGAGTCCCTGGGCTGTTCTTTTCTATTCTTTTTAAATCTTCACCATGATGGTTCCATTGTGATATATCTAACAACTCCTCCTTAAAAAGCCATGGGCTACATTTTTGTATTATATCAACGTATGCCCTGACGGCTCTTGATTTTACTGGGAAGCCTCCTTGCTCTAACAATTTACTTAACACTCTTTCGGTTTGTTTTTTACTAATTGCTGATCCCGTATTTCTACTATAATACAACCCAACAAGATGATGCCAAACAAAACCGAGACAGAATGCAATAAAAATGGAACCACACAAAATCATTATATCAGCCTTTCCATCCTCCTGACATGTGCATCCGTCCTTTCTCCCTATCTGTTCCCCAGATGTGAGCAGTTTTTCTTCCCTCTCACCCATCTCCAGGGACAGGCAACTTAAAACAAAAATGAAACAAAACAAAAGAGTAAACTTAGAATGGCGACCCATCCTCTCGCCCTGCCCTCAGGGGCGAGCAGTTTACTTACCCTCAGTCGCTCCCTGTGCAGGGCCACCAAATGCCGCAGTCTGGCTGGGCACAATTCAGGAGCCACTTGTCAAAAGAAACTCACTTTATTTTTAGAACTACAAACGCCAAACAAAACAGCTCCTCAGGGAAAAAACCCTCAGAGCCCAACTGCCACCACCGGCTTCCACAAGCCTCTCCCCCCCACACCAGCCTCTCCACCTCCCACAATCCTCCTGCTCTTGAGGCCGATTGGCTGGGTTGCGTGGGCAGAGCCAAAGAAGTGCCCCAATGAGCAGCTCCGTGGAGGAGCCAATCAGCTAGATGTTGCTGGGGCCGCTGTGAGCCAATCATCAGCTGGCAGTCTGAAGGGCAGGGAAACAGCCCAATGAACATCACCGCAGAGGAGCCAATCAGCTAGATGTTGCTGGGGCCACTGTGAGCCAATCATCAGCCGGCAGCTGGAAGTTTGCTGGCAGCTAGAAGTTTGCTGGGGCCCCTTTGGCTGTGGCTCTCAACAGGCCTGGAGCAGGCGATGGGGTGCCGTCCTGCCTCATCTTGGTGGCTGGAGAAGGGTCTGCACCCCAGAGCAGTGGGAGGTGCACCCACCGGCCAGGTGTTCAGAGGAGAGCACCTCGAAGCACCTCACTCCTTTGAAACTCACTTGGTGAGACACCCCGAGGGTAGCAGAGGCCAGAGCTGGGCCCCGGTGGGACCTGAGGCCTCCAGAGCTCCAGGTGCCCACGCCTCCTCCCCAGGGGCCCTCCCTGCCACAGCACCTGAGCCCAGCTCATCCCGGGGTCAGGCAGAACCAAGGGCCAGGCAGCCTGGTCACAAAGGCCGCTGCCCCTTGTGCCCGCAGCCTGGGGACAGCCAGCAGGAGGACGCCAGGTGGGTCAGGTGCAGCCCTGCCCTCCCCTGGGGGCCTGCGACAGACGGGCACCACCTGACCCAGAGGGCAGGAGGCTCCCACCCTGTGGTTTCCCTCAGAACCACAACTGCTTCCAAGAAACAGGGCGTTTACCCCTTAGCCTCCCACACAGCATCTGTCCCTCAGCTTGGATGGGCGGGTGGCCAAGGACTGTCCATCAGGGAGGGACAACACAAGCCAAGCCTGATCTCCCCAGACCTCACCCCCAGGCCCTCCAGGTTCCTGGCCCACCATGCTGGTCACCCATCCCACCTGCATCCCTTCTGAGGTCTAGCAATGTGTCTGAAAATCTCTCTGAGGGCAATGAGCCTGCAGAGCCCCAGCCCTCAGACCCCTGCATGGGGACCACTGACGCTGGGAGTTCTAGGTGGAGGGGACAGGGTCCCTATGACCCTCCCCAGAGACTTTGCACATCCCTTACAGGACCCCATGGTGACAAGCCAGGATCAGGTTGCCTGTGGCCTCCCTGGGTGTACATATGGTCCTCCAGGGGACTCAAAGCGGGAGGGAAGCCCTGCCCAGCACAGCCCTGCTCAGCTTCCTCACACCACGGCTTCTCCAGCCCTTCACACCCCCAGCGGTACACATGCATGACATGCCACCTCAGACTCAAGCCCCTACTGCAGGACAACTAGCCACATTTGCTCAACCCCAGAGTTCTGGCACATGAACAGGGTCGTGGGTCCACACTGTAGTGCTGTGCAGGAGTGTCCGGGGACTCACCTTCCACTCCTCGGCCCCCGTGGAGCCCTGGCCCTGCTGGTGTTCCAGAGGTCTTGGCAGCAGTGCTCTCCGGCCACTGTGCAGTCAGGAGCCTTCAGTAGAAGACTCCCCACTCCCAAAAACGCCCCCTCCACAGCTTCCTTCATTAGGAGTGTGCATTTGGCTCCTCCCAGGTTTCCTGTGGCTTGGGAACACACCAGAGCATGGCCTGAGTTTGGGCAATTCCAAGCACCTCCCTGCAGCTGGGTCTGTGTTCCCTGTGCTGTGTGAGTCTCCCAGGGCCTCCCTGTAGCTGGGTCTGCGATCCCTGTGTTGCCTGAGTCTCCCAGGGCCTCACTGCAGCTGGGTCTGTGATCCCGGTATTGTGTGAGTCTCCCAGGGCCACTCTGCAGCTGGGTTTGTGTTCCCTGTGCTGCATGAGTCTCCCAGGGCCTCCCTGCAGCTGGGTCTGCATTCCCTGTGCTGAGTGAGTTTCCCAGGGCCTCCCTGCAGCTGGGTCTGTGTTCCCTGTGCTGCATAAGTCTGCCACCGGACCCTGCAGCTGGGTCTGTGTTCCCTGTGCTGGGTGAGTCTCCCAGGGCCTCAGTGCAGCTGGGTCTTTGTTCCCTGTGCTGTGTGAGTCTCCCAGGGCCTCCCTGTAGCTGGGTCTGCATTCCCTGTGTTGTGTGAGTCTCCTAAGGCCTCCCTGCAGCTGGGTCTGTGTTCCCCGGCTTAGTGATTCTCCCAGGGCCTCCCTGCAGCTGGGTCTGCGATCCCTGTGCTGCCTGAGTCTCCCAGGGCCTCCCTGGAGCTGGGTCTGTGTTCCCTGTGCGGAGTGAGCCTTCAGGGACCTCCCTGCAGCTGGGTCTGTGTTCCCTGTGCTGGGTGAGTCTCCCCAGGGCCTCCCTGGAGCTGGGTCTGTGTTCCCTGTGCTGAGTGAGTCTACCAGGGCCTCCCTGCAGCTGGGTCTGTGTTCCTGTGCTGAGTGAGTCTCCCAGGGCCTCCCTGCAGCTGGGTCTGTGTTCCCTGTGCTGAGTGATTCTCCCAGGGCCTCCCTGCAGCTGGGTCTGCGATCCCTGTGCTGCCTGAGTCTCCCAGGGCCTCCCTGGATCTGGGTCTGTGTTCCCTGTGCGGAGTGAGCCTTCAGGGACCTCCCTGCAGCTGGGTCTGTGTTCCCTGTGCTGGGTGAGTCTCCCAGGGCCTCCCTGGAGCTGGGTCTGTGTTCCCTGTGCTGAGTGAGTCTACCAGGGCCTCCCTGCAGCTGGGTCTGTGTTCCCTGTGCGGAGTGAGTCTCCCAGGGCCTCCCTGCAGCTGGGTCTGTGTTCCCTGTGCTGAGTGAGTCTCCCAGGGCCTCCCTGCAGCTGGGTCTGTGTTCCCTGTACTGTGTGAGTCTCCCAGGGCCACTCTGCAGCTGGGTCTGTGTTCCCTGTGCTGAGTGAGTCTCCCAGGGCCACTCTGCAGCTGGGTCTGTGTTCCCTGTGCTGAGTGAGTCTCCCAGGGCCACTCTGCAACTGGGTCTGTGTTTCCTGTGCTGAGTGAGTCTCCCAGGGCCTCCTGGATCTGGGTCTGTGTTCCCTGTGCTGAGTGAGTCTACCAGGGCCTCCCTGCAGCTGGGTCTGTGTTCCCTGTGCTGAGTGAGTCTCCCAGGGCCTCCCTGCAGCTGGGTCTGTGTTCCCTGTGCTGCGTGAGTCTCCCAGGGGACTCTACAGCTGAATCTGTGTTCCCTGTACTGTATGAGTCTCCTACGGGACCCTGCAGCTGGGTCTGTGTTCCCTGTGCTGCGTCAGACTCCCAGGGTCACTCTGCAGCTGGGTCTGTGTTCCCTGTGCATGTGGGTGTGACCGCTTCCAAGCCCTTCAGCTGAGCATGCTCTGCAGGCACCCAGCTTCTGGTTGGAGAGCATGGCCATACCTAAGCAGGCCTGTGTTTAAGTCTGCTGTTGATCCGTCCACCCTCCCCTCAGCAGGTATCAGGTTCATGGTCCTGCAGCTTTGGAGCTGGTCTTGGGAGGGACACATGAACACTCTGTTCCTGCATGGTGTTCCCCCACCTGGTTCTTCTCCCCCCAGGTGAACTCTGTGGCCCAGCCGAGGCCTACAATACCAGCCTCTGTGATTCTGACTGAAATTGTGCCACTTTCATACTTAGAGTTGGAAAAACTGATGCCATCACAGTGTTGACCCTTCCTGGTTGTGAACATGGACCTCCCCATGACCGTGTTTGGTGTCTTTCATCAGAGTTCTGTAGATTTGGGGTGTTTTTTTCTCATATAGAATTTTGCCAGTTCTTTGTATCCTTTACACAGAAGTGGGCTTACCCAAGGACAGAGGCCGCTCTGTCTTCCCACTAGAACTTGTGCCTTCCCTCTCTTCTGGCAGTCCCTAGCCAGGCCTCCCAGTGCACTGAGCAGGTGCGTGGCTGGTGGACACAGGTGCATCTGCACCCTGGCACGGTGGCCCTGGGGGCAGTGCATGAAGACCCGGGTGAGAGCTGCATGGGACCAGAGCCAGCGGAGGCCTGAGGACATCAGCCCCTGCAGGATGTGTCCTGAGAAAGGCCAAGGGCACGGAGGCACATTCCAGGAGCAGAGCAGATAGGGGAACTTTGTGCTTCCCTGTGCTCAGAGCTCAGAGGCCAGGAAGGTCAGTGGGGAGCAGGAGCTAGTCTGGGGCCGGGAAGGAAGGGGTGGGAGACAGGCTCAGGCCACGTAGTCTGAGGAGAGGGCAGAGCTGCTCGTGGATCTTGCTCTGGTGGCCCCGGAGCTGCCTGCACTGGGCTCCGCATGGAGCTGGCCATTGGGCTCTGGCCTCTGCCTCTCCCCTGATGCCCACCTGCCAGGCGTCCACCTTGCTCTGCACGCGGAGTCAGGTCCAGGTTTCCCAGGAGGGAAAGTTCAGTTGGGGAGGAGGGTCACCCCATGATCTGGGCTCACCAGGAGCCCGTGAAGGTGACCTTATTTGGAAACCGGGTCCTTGCAGAGGGAATGAGGTGAAGATGAGGCCATACTGGGGGAGGTGGCCCTCATCCAGGGTGACCAGGGGCTCATAACAAGAGGAAGTTTGGACAGAGACACAGAGAGAGGGCTGTGAATATGGAGGAGGGCCTGAGGCCAGCCAGGGGGCAGCCCAGGAGCCTGAAGCCAGGCAGCGCTCTCCCAGCCCTGGAAGGCTCTCGGCCGCCGCGCCCTGACTTCTCCATGGGAGAAGCCATGTCTGATCTTAGGAGCTTTGTTAGGACAGCTCCCAGAAACAGAGGCCAGGGTGGACAGGGGAGGGTGTGTCCTCACATCCTCACTGAGGAAGCAGGTCCCCGGCCTGGGGTGTCTGCTGGGCCTCTGGCTTAGCCTGGGTCTCTGCTCACTCCTGTGCTCCATGCAGTTGTCAGTCCTACTGCTGCTCCTTTGAAGGCACTAAGTTCCTCCCTCCTGGACTGTGTTGAGGATGTCCTGTCCGCTCGTCCCCAGTGGCTGTGCGACGTGATTTTCTATCCTTCACTCTTGGAAACATGGGTGGCATCCTCCTTACTTTGGAAAGACGTCTGCGGTCATCTGTTTAAAAATTCTTGCTGTTCTCTCCCTCTGCTTCAGGGCTCCCTCTGTGGTGCCCGGAGCTCCTGTGCCCATCACACCTGGTTACTGCAGTCCCTCAAGTGCCAGGCCTTTGTCTTCTACCCTTCCTTCCCGGTGTTGCCTGGGAACCCAGCTTGCGGGTCTCAGGCCCGCCTTCAGGGCTGTCCCTGGCCCTGAAGCTGTCTGTCGCATCCCTAACTCTTGCAGGTGTGTACTGCAGCTCAGGACTCCCAGCTAAGAGACCTGCAGGTTCACACTTTGATTTCTGGCACAGCTCCTGCCCCTGCTCTGCTCCTGGAGCACGGTGGCGGCTGCTTCCTGTCATGTGGTTCCAATGGCTGGCGCCCCAGCCCAGGTGTCTCTGCTCCTGCCGGCTCCTCCACGTGCCGCTTTGTGTCTTGGCACGCCTGTTCTCGGCATGGGTGCCAGACTTTGTGTTCAGGACTGGGTGAGTGTAGCGAGCTACAGTCCCGTGAGGCAATTTCCTGTGCTTCTGGCAGGTTCCTGGTGGTGGTCACAGTGTTCCTGAACCCCGTGGCAGACCGTGGAGTGTCCTCAGGTCCCAGTAGTGAGCATCTGGGCTGCAGTTGAGGGATGGCCACTGACTGTCTTCTCTAGCTAACGTCTTAGGATTCCAGCCCAACATGCAGGTCCTGGGGCCTCTGCAGGGTGGGTCCCGGCCTGCACAGTTTCTCTCCCTGGACAGTGAGAGTGTAGAATCTACTGTCAGCCCTTCAGCTGATCACTCCAGAAGCAGCAAATGTTTTTAGAAAAGCAAATGTCAGGCTTCAATTTACAAATTTCCTGCTTTATTTTTATTTTTTGTGATGCTGGCGACCACGCTAGGGCCTCATGCAAGCTAGGCAAGCATGTGCCACTGAGCCCCAGGCTACGATTCTCTGTCTCCTTGTGACTCCAGGCTCCACAGTATTCTCTACTTGGCTGTCTCTGCTGCCTTCAGGAAGAGTTCAGCCTTTACCCTGGACTCCCGGTGTTCCTAGGAGGAGGGTTGGCCCAAGTGACCTGCCTGCCCTTAGCTTCTGCGTCTGGTGTCTGGTGTCAGTACAAAAACCCCGTTTTCTCTTCACTGGTGATTCAGAGCCACCCACATGGATTTCTGCATGTTGGCACAGTGACTCTGGTTGCTGAGGGTTTCTGGAGCATGGTGGTTGACGGTCTGTTGGTTAAGGGTCTCTGTATATTGGCATTGTGGTTGGGTGCCTGTTATTGTCAATATATTTTTAACAATAAAATGCTGGTTTCGGTTGGAATATCTGGGTGTGCTCTGCTGCTGTTCCTCTGGGTAGTGGGTGCAGGCCCCCTCAGGCCCCTTGGCTCCAGACAGCAGAGTTCTTGATCCTGGGTCTCCTGCCACCCTCGGCTCTGCCCTTCAGACCAAGTCCCAGGGCCCAGCCCTCAACTCCAGCCGTCAGACAGGTGCTCTTTATCTCTCCTTCAGTGCCTTGTAGGCCCACTTGAGGCCAAAATTATAAATGACTCATGATGAAATAAGGCATGGCCGTCATTGGGCCCCCTGCCAGGAACTGGCAAGGACCTGGTCATCACCACTAGCTTCCACATGTCCAGGTGTCCTTCCCTTACAATTCCCTTGCCTCTGGCCAGAGGTGGCCACTGGTCAGCCTCCCAAGCTGCCCTTTATTCTCCCTGTCTGTTCAAAACAGGTCTCACCACCCAGGTGTGTGCACTGGCCGCCAGCTCTTCTTGCTCCCGAGCTTCCGGAGGCTGCGCCCCACCAGTGCAGTCTTCTGGGAGTGGGACTCTTCACCAGTCTTCCCACCAACAGTTACGAGATTCCTCTAGGCTGTCACGTAGAGTGGCGATTTCTGTTTTCACTGCTGTGTAACATTCCATGACTTTTCCCTGCATGGATGGCTTCTGGGTTCAGCCATTAACATGTGATGATGACACCCTGTGTCCGTCTGTTGGACGCCGTCATGGACTGACTATGTGCCCCCTGCAAACCTCGGACGTGGAAGCCCTGACCTCCCCTTTGATGGCACTTGGAGGTGGAGCTCTGGGGAGGGATGGGCTAGGTGAGGTCAGAGAACAGAGTCCCCGAGCTGGAGCTCATGTCCTTGGTAGAGGAGGAGCCAGGAGGGCCCTGCTGTCCACCATGAGTGCACACAGTAGGTAGCCCCCTGCAAGCCAAAGGGGAGCTCACCAGAACCTGACTGCCAGAGCCTGGCCTCAGGCTTTCAGTCCCCAGACTGTGAGCAGCCAGTTCTTGCAGTTGAAGCCACCCAGAGCTCAGGCAGACACATGGCGGGGCAGAGCCCTGGGTCACAGCTGCTGGTCATATGTGTCCCGGGAGCTCACCTCGGGCACATTGAAGGTGGAAGGCGTGTGCCTTGAAATCACCCCAGGGCGTGGGGGACCTGGCTGCTTCTCCACCCACTTCCAGCAGGTGTGGGAGGAGAGCTGTGCCCACTGCGTGCGCCTTCCTGGCACCACTGGCCGGGCAGCTGAGCAGGAACCCAGAGAGGTCACAGGAATCCTGAGCTGAACTGGTGAAGGCTGGGAACGAAGAGGGCACAACCCGCATCCTCCACAGTCTACACCCAACATGCCAAGGACTCGCAAGGCCTGAGTGACGGTCCCTCCTGTCATTCTTCTTCTGCAGGCACCTCTGCTGTCCCCTGGCTCCTTCTCAACAGAGTGGACACCCAGTGTCAGGGCTCTTCCAGAAGGCACATATGGGATTCGGATGGCGTGGAGTCACCGTGAAATGGACTTGGGCACAATGCCCCTGGCCTCCTGGTCTCTACGCACACTGTGGAGGCAGAGGACTCCGGTGGCCCCTTTGTTCCTTGCCTGAGTCAGGGGGACAACCTCGTTCCTGCTCTGCCGTGGACGCTGAGGCTTTAATTGTGTCCCTCAACCCCGGGGAGCACTTCTGCTGGACTGTGCCCTGTGCCTGGTGGGCTGAAGCAAACTTCCCAGACCACAACTCAAATGCCTTATTCCAGGTCTCGGGACCCCGTGTTCACCATCAGGCCCTCCCTTAAAGGAGGGGTGTCTGAGCTTCGGGGTTCAACCTCCTGTGTTACCTAGCACTCTTACCATCAGGCCCTGGGCCCAATTTTCAAAACAGCCTGCCCTCTGCCTACAGAAAATTGGGCTTCTTACAGTCCTACAATAGAGATTTTCTAATTTTCACCCCAGTCCCTGAGACTACCATTTCATTTTAGTGTCTGGTTTCACTAAACAACAACAAGCTGTTCCCACAGTCCTTGCAGCTCCCCTGATAGCCACCGCCACATGATCACCACTGCTCCAGCCTCTCTCCAGGGCCAGGGAAACTGCATAACATGACCCCTCCCATCCTAGCCTCATCCCACGTTGATAATCCAAGAAAGGTTATTTACAGAGGTCCAGTGGGATGAAAGACAGTCAGAGGGGTGGGGCAGCAAGCTCAGTGACAGTGGAGCTGTCACAGCCATGCCTGAACACGTGTTTAGACAAGACACTTGAAAACAGAGTGACAGGTTGAACTCTGCTAAGATTAAGAGGCTGTGTCTGTCAGACGCTGAGGAGACAAGGGCCACCTGGTAAAATGCACGGCGATATCTACAGCCAGAAAAGTGATGCCATCAACCATGTGTGAGCAACTGTCACCACAGAAAGAAAGGCACAGACACCTTAGGAGAAACTCACGGCCAAAAGACCTAGACAGGCACCACCAAGAGGAGGAACACATAATAAGGCCCACACACATTTTGAAAGGTAGTTAACTTCATTAATCATGGAAGCATAAAACCAGAGCAGAATGCGATAAAATTTTATCAAAATGAAATTGGCAAAATCTCAGTCTGGCTTTACATCAGGATGCGGAGCCACGGAGCAGGAACATACTGCTGGGACCACCTGGGAAACACTGCTTTAGGCAGCTTTTTCATTGCTGTGACCAAGAAACCAGACAAGAACACTTTCAAGGAGAAAAGGGGCACTTAGGGGCTCATGGTTTCAGAGGTCTAAGTCCACAGACGGCCGGCCGCATTCCTCAGGATTCAAGGTGAGGCTGGACATCAGGGCTGAAGAGTGTGCGAGGGGGAGGATATCACACCAGGAAGAGGGGAAAGAGAGTCTCCACTCAGCAGATACAAAACACAGACTCCGAAGGCCCACCCCTACCCACCTCCTCTAGCCACAGCCTACTGGCTACAGTCACCACCAGATTAATCCCTATCAGCAGATTAATTCACTGATTGGGTTAAGGCTGTCATCAGCCAATCATCTCACCTCTAAACCCTCTTACATGGACTCACACATGAGCTTTGGGAGGACACCTCATATCTAAACCATAATATTCTGCTTTTGTGCCGCAAAAGCTCATGCCCATCTCACAATGTAAAACACATTGTAGTCCACCTCCAAGGTCCCCACAGTCCCCACAGTTCCAACATGGCCCAAAGTCCAAGTCCAAGTCTCCCCTGAGACTCAGGGTGAACTCTGAGTGTGTAAAAATCAAAAGCCAGTCACACGTGTCCGATGTAGCCAATATATCAAGGCACAGAGTCAACATTTCCACACCAAAAGGGAGAAGTGGGGCACAGAAAGAAGGGCGCTCCAAAAAGATTTTTGACTAACACGGTCAGGTTAGTCACGTTAATGACCCCACTCCTGGTACCAACTTCTGTTTTAGTCAGACTTTTCATTAATGTGACAAAAGGATCTGACCAGAAATTTTAAAGATAGAAAGTTATTTGAGGGCTCACAGTGTCCATAGACAGCTGGCTCCATTCCTCATGGCTCAAGATGAGGCAGGACATGGTAGCAGAAGACTGTGGTAAAGGGAAACAGCTCACATGATGGTCAGAAAACAGAGAAAGACTAAATTCCGCTCACCAAATACACACCCCAGAGGCGCACCCCCAGGGAACCACCTCCTTCAGCCACTCACTATCAGCCTGCAATCACCACTCAGTTAATCCCTATCAGGGGATTAATTCACTAATTGGGTTAAGAACCTCGTAACCCAACACCTCATCTCTAAACTTCTTGCACTGCATCATACATAAGGTTTTGGGGGACACCTCACATCTGAACTGCAACAACAGTGTATCATGGTCTTTCAGTGCTGGGTATTTCCATATTCTACCTCCAAGGAATTGCAGCCCCAGGTGTGAACGGGAGAGGACCCTTTGCATGTATACTCCAGAAAACACATGTGTCAGTTGGATCCCCGAGAGTCCTTAAGTGGGTGCAGATTCACACTTAGGACTAGAATGGACAACTGTGGCTGGGAGGAAAGACCTGAGAGGCACCGTTGAGAATCACCCAGCAGAGAGCTTGAAGGGAACTATCTACAAGGCCCGTGGAGGGCTCTCGCCTCCATGACTGCAGGAACGCCTGGGAATGCTGCTGGTCATCAGGAAGGAAGTCAGGAAGAGAAACTGGATAACACCCAGGGGAGCACAGAGGAACCTGGGACCCACAGCAAAAACTGAGTCCCTGAGGAAAGTGCAGAACCTCAACTCTCGGCCCACAGAGGCTGCAATGTTGAGTGGAGCTCTGCACACTTGCAGCCTGCACGCCTGCCTGGCCCAGCCCCTGCAGACCCCAGGGACCATCACAGGGTTGAGTCTTCCTGTCTGTGAACATGGAGTACCTCCCCACAGAGATCATTCTTGGTTTCTTTCATCAGAGTTCTATAGTTATATATACATATCGTGCACATTTCTGTTTAAATTTATAACTAAGTTTTTCAAGTTTTGGTGCTGATAAAAATGACACTCTTCTATTTCAAATTCTAAATGTTCCATGATAATGTATATAAAATACATTGACTTTAAATGTTAAACTTTTATCCATCAACATAAGTGAATGTGCATTAGTCCTAGGAGATTTTTGCCAGCTCTTTGTATCCCGCACACAGAAGTGGGCTTACCCAGGGACAAAGGCCACTCTGTATTCCCACCAGAACTTGTGCTTCCCTCTCTTCTCACAGTCCCTAGCCAGGCCTCCCAGTGCAGCACTGGGAGCAATGCTATGGAGGGCCTTGCTCTTGACCTTGGGGAGACAGCATGAGGTTCCCGACCACTGTCAAACAAGGGCTTCTGGAAAGAGCCTCTAACAGTTTGAGTACATCATTCTCTATCCAAAGTTTGCAGAGAGTTTTATGATAAATCATGTTGCATTTTATCAAACATATTTTCTTCATTTATTGATGGAAACACAGGATTTTTCTTCCTCAGCCAATTGATGTGATGGATTATCTAAAAACGATTGTTTCGTATCTAATCTTGCTGTGTAGTCAATCTCTAGATAAGCAGAACCCAAATGGAAATATAGATGGAGATAGAGATAGAGATGGAGCAAGACATGGAGATGGAGCTAGACATGGAGATGAACATGAATGGGAGGTAGGGATGGAAAAGGAGATGGACATGAAGATGAAAAAGGAAATGGAGAGTTGATGGAGATGGAGGAGAGATGGAGGGGTAGAAAAATGGAGATGTAGGGAAATATGAAGGGAGAGATCATGATGAAAATGGAGATGGAGAAGAGATGGATGCTGGGTAAGATAGAGATGGAGAGAAGATGGAGAGGAAGGGGAGATGGAGATGGAGAGGAAGGGGAGGGGAGATGGAGAGGGAGATGGAGATGAAGGGAAGATGGAGGGGGAGGGGAGATGGAGATGGAAGGGAAGATGGAGAGAAAGGGGGAGGGGAGATGGAGATGGAAGTCTAAGGGGAGATGGGGATGGGGATGAATAGGTGGTGGAGATGGGGATGGAAGGGAGATGGAGATGAATAGGTGATGGAGATGAATAGGTGATGGAGATGAATAGGTGATGGAGATGGGGATGAATAGGTGATGAAGATGAGGATGGAGGGGAGATGAAGGGGGAGATGGAGATGGAGATGGAGATGGGGATGGAGATAAAGATAAAGATGGAGATGTAAGAGGAGATGGAGATGGAGAGGGAGATGGAGATGGAAGTCTAAGGGGAGATGAAGATGGAGATGAATAGGTGATGGAGATGGGGATGGAGGGGAGATGGAGGGGAGGGGGAGATGGAGATGGAGATGGAGATGGAGATGGGGATGGAGATAAAGATGAAGATGGAGATGTAAGAGGAGATGCAGATGTAAGAAGAGGAGATGGAGATGGAAGTCTAAGGAGAGATGGAGATGGAAGTCTAAGGGGAGATGGAGATGGAGATGAATAGGTGATGGAGATGGGGATGGAGGGGAGATGGAGGGGCGGGGGAGATGAAGATGGAAGGGAAGATGGAGAGAAGGGGGAGGGGAGATGGAGAGGGAGATGGAGATGGAAGTCTAAGGGGAGATGGGGATGGAGATGAATAGGTGATGGAGATGAGGATGGAGGGGAGATGGAGGGGAGGGGAGATGGAGAAGGAAGGGGGAGGGGAGATGGAAGGGGAGATGGAGGGAAGGGAGAGGGGAGATGGAAGGGGAGATGGAGGGAAGGGGGAGATGAAGATGGAAGGGAAGATGAAGAGGAGGGGGAGGGGAGATGGAGAGGGAGATGGGGATAAAGGGGAGATGGAGGGGAGGGGGAGATGGAGAGGGAGATGAAGATGGAAGTCTAAGGGGAGATGGAGATGGAGATGAATAGGTGATGGAGATGGGGATGGAGGGGAGATGGAGGGGTGGGGGAGATGAAGATGGAAGGGAAGATGGAGAGGAGGGGGAGGGGAGATGGAGAGGAAGATGGAGATGGAAGTCTAAGGGGAGATGGGGATGGAGATGAATAGGTGATGGAGATGAGGATGGAGGGGAGATGGAGGGGAGGGGAGATGGAGAAGGAAGGGGGAGGGGAGATGGAAGGGGAGATGGAGGGAAGGGAGAGGGGAGATGGAAGGGGAGATGGAGGGAAGGGGGAGATGAAGATGGAAGGGAAGATGAAGAGGAGGGGGAGGGGAGATGGAGAGGGAGATGGGGATAAAGGGGAGATGGAGGGGAGGGGGAGATGGAGAGGGAGATGAAGATGGAAGTCTAAGGGGAGATGGAGAGGGAGATGAATAGGTAATGGAGATGGGGATGGAGGGGAGGGGGAGATGGAGATGGGGATGAAGGGGAGATGGAGGGGGAGGGGGAGATGGAGATGGAGATGGGAATGGAGGTGGTAATGAAGATGAAGGGGAGATGGAGATGGAAAAGGTAGAGAGGTCTTAAGAAATCATCACCAGTGTCATAGTGTCTGGGAAGTCTGAACCCTCCCAGGAGGCCAGTAGTCTGACCTAGTGGAACAGCTGATACTCCAGCCGAAGTCCAGAGACATGGGGATCCCCCTGGGGCCTCAGCCTGTCTTCCCCTACAATCTTCAGTGATGGAAAGGCCCACATCGACTATGGAGGATGCTCGGCTTTACTCAGTTGGCTGACTTAAACATCAAGCACATCCAAAAACCTGAAGAACAAAGATCTGGGTACCCAGGCCTCGAGGAGTAACACACAAATCACCCACCACGTCTGCACACCTGGAAGCTCACAAAGAATAGAATTTTTATACCTTGTTGACTCAAGTTGGAAGCAATTTGTTGTCATCAGACTTCACATTGTCAATATTGATACTGTACCTTGAGGCCAGGGGAGGCTGCAGGAACTGGCTCAGGAGAGGGAGGAAGCCACAGGAGCTGGAGTCGGGGCTGGGAGGCTGTGGGTCCTCGCCAGGCCTGGGCCCAACCTGCTGAAACTTGGAGGTTGGTCTTGTGCCCCATTCAGCCCGCAGCTCTGGGCCAAGACATTGAAACCCACACATGAGCCATTTCATTTGACTGATAGCTTCCTTCACCAGGGAACTGGAAGGAGGAGGTTGGCTCAGAGGGGAAATAGCAGCTTTGGAAGTTAAGAATGTGTAAATTATAGAGAAAATCCCACAATGCACAGAGTGTTGAAGAGACCCACTTCTTCTAGACCGCCAACGGTAACAGGCAGCACCCCTAAGGTTTTCAATGACAACGTTGGTGACAAACGTCTGAGTCAGTGGTGAGGCCTTTCCATCCATGGTGCTGCCACAGGTAAGTTATTCGCTTTTAAAAATAAAGACATGGCCATGAGGAATCAAAGAAATAGGCAGTTAGGAAAGCTGCCAAGGAAAGGTTGTTGTATCTGGCTAGTGAAAGCCACGGATGCTAAGTCAACTAAATTTCTGAGCATATATATTGCCAGAGAAGCCACAGGCATGGCTTCTGGAAGCCCGCGCTTATTTAGCTCAGTGGGTAGTGGCTGCCAAGCTGCTGGGTCCTCACTTCAGATGTCAGCAACAGAGCAGGCTCTATCTTTTGTGCTACTGTCACAAAACATCTGAGGGTGGTCATTTATAAGAGATAGAAGTGTATTCTTTAAGGTTCTAGAAGCTGAGAAGTCCAAGATCAAAGGGCCAGCACCTGCTGAGGGCCTGCTTGCTGCACCCTGCCATTGAGGAAGGCAAAGGGGGAAGAGGGCATGTGGGAGAGAGGGCCAGCTTTCCCTGTCATAACAGGCCTGATCCCGGAACAAGGGAGCATCTATCCCTGGAGCCCGCAAGGTCTCATTAACCCGGGGACTACCTCTGAATACTGGTGCCATGTCACTTACCCTTCAACAGGAATTTTGGAAGGCATGTTGGAGCTGCAGCAACAGCCCCACACCTGGGCAGGAGCTCCACGCGATCTCCAGCAGGATCTCAGGAGTCCCATATGCTGCGTGAAGGTCCTGCTCCTCTGCCCCCAGAGGGAGTGATCACAGCCGTTACCTGACAGCGGTCACAGCTGTGCATCATGCAGGTCAGGGGAGGTGGGCATGAGCGCTAGGACCTACCTATTTCATGGCCCATAAGCCAGATCCCACCCAGATCTGATGGACAGCTCTAGGGCACATGACCTCAGTGCCCTGGGTAAACCCAAGCCACTCCCAGGCCCAGCCCTAAAACCTTCCCTGCTGCCCCTCTACCCCCTTAAGAGAGTCCTGGGTCACAGAGGGACCACAAAGAGCAGGGTCCTCCCCCTTCTGGGATGGCCTGCACCAGACCAGGACAGGAGCATTAATTGACGGGCTGATGAATGTAACGTGAGAGGTCTCCAGGGGAGCAGGGTGAGGGCTGGAAAGACCTGCCTGCACCACCCCAGCTCACACCAGGAGCAACACTCAGGAGGTCTCCAGGGGAGCAGGGTGAGGGCTGGGGAGACCTGCCTGCACCACCCCAGCTCACACCAGGAGCAACACTCAGGAGGTCTCCCAGGGGAGCAGGGTGAGGGCTGGGGAGACCTGCCTGCACCACCTCAGCTCACACCAGGAGCAATACTCAGGAGGTCTCCAGGGGAGCAGGGTGAGGGCTGGGGAGACCTGCCTGCACCACCCCAGCTCACACCAGGAGCAACACTCAGGAGGTCTCCAGGGGAGCAGGATGAGGGCTGGGGAGACCTGCCTGCACCACCCCAGCTCACACCAGGAACAACACTCAGGAGGTCTCCAGGGGAGCAGGGTGAGGGCTGGGGAGACCTGCCTGCTCCACCCCAGCTCACACCAGGAGCCACACTCAGGAGGTCTCCAGGGGAGCAGGGTGAGGGCTGGGGAGACCTGCCTGCTCCACCCCAGCTCACACCAGGAGCAACACTCAGGAGGTCTCCAGGGGAGCAGGGTGAGGGCTGGGGAGACCTGCCTGCACCACCCCAGCTCACACCAGGAGCAACACTCAGGAGGTCTCCAGGGGAGCAGGGTGAGGGCTGGGGAGACCTGCCTGCACCACCCCAGCTCACACCAGGAGCAACACTCAGGAGGTCTCCAGGGAAGCAGGGTGAGGGCTGGGGAGACCTGCCTGCATCACCCCAGCTCACACCAGGAGCAACACTCAGGAGGTCTCCAGGGGAGCAGGGTGAGGGCTGGGGAGACCTGCCTGCACCACCCCAGCTCACACCAGGAGCAACACTCAGGAGGTCTCCAGGGGAGCAGGGTGAGGGCTGGGGAGACCCACCTGCACCACCCCAGCTCACACCAGGAGCAATACTCAGGAGGTCTCCAGGGGAGCAGGGTGAGGGCTGGGGAGACCTGCCTGCACCACCCCAGCTCACACCAGGAGCAACACTCAGGAGGTCTCCAGGGGAGCAGGGTGAGGGCTGGGGAGACCTGCCTGCACTACCTCAGCTCACACCAGGAGCAACACTCAGGAGGTCTCCAGGGGAGCAGGGTGAGGGCTGGGGAGACCTGCCTGCACCACCTCAGCTCACACCAGGAGCAACACTCAGGAGGTCTCCAGGGAAGCAGGGTGAGGGCTGGGGAGACCTGCCTGCTCCACCCCAGCTCACACCAGGAGCAACACTCAGGAGGTCTCCAGGGGAGCAGGGTGAGGGCTGGGGAGACCTGCCTGCTCCACCCCAGCTCACACCAGGAGCCACACTCAGGAGGTCTCCAGGGGAGCAGGGTGAGGGCTGGGGAGACCTGCCTGCACCACCCCAGCTCACACCAGGAGCAACACTCAGGAGGTCTCCAGGGGAGCAGGGTGAGGGCTGGGGAGACCTGCCTGCACCACCCCAGCTCACACCAGGAGCAACACTCAGGAGGTCTCCAGGGGAGCAGGGTGAGGGCTGGGGAGACCTGCCTGCACTACCTCAGCTCACACCAGGAGCAACACTCAGGAGGTCTCCAGGGAAGCAGGGTGAGGGCTGGGGAGACCTGCCTGCTCCACCCCAGCTCACACCAGGAGCCACACTCAGGAGGTCTCCAGGGGAGCAGGGTGAGGGCTGGGGAGACCTGCCTGCACCACCCCAGCTCACACCAGGAGCAACACTCAGGAGGTCTCCAGGGGAGCAGGGTGAGGGCTGGAGAGACCTGCCTGCACCACCCCAGCTCACACCAGGAGCAATACTCAGGAGGTCTCCAGGGGAGCAGGGTGAGGGCTGGGGAGACCTGCCTGCACCACCCCAGCTCACACCAGGAGCAACACTCAGGAGGTCTCCAGGGGAGCAGGGTGAGGGCTGGGGAGACCTGCCTGCACCACCCCAGCTCACACTAGGAGCAACACTCAGGAGGTCTCCAGGGGAGCAGGGTGAGGGCTGGGGAGACCTGCCTGCACCACCCCAGCTCACACCAGGAGCAACACTCAGGAGGTCTCCAGGGGAGCAGGGTGAGGGCTGGGGAGACCTGCCTGCACCACCCCAGCTCACACCAGGAGCAACACTCAGGAGGTCTCCAGGGGAGCAGGGTGAGGGCTGGGGAGACCTGCCTGCACCACCTCAGCTCACACCAGGAGCAACACTCAGGAGGTCTCCAGGGGAGCAGGATGAGGGCTGGAAAGACCTGCCTGCACCACCCCAGCTCACACCAGGAGCAACACTCAGGAGGTCTCCAGGGGAGCAGGGTGAGGGCTGGGGAGACCTGCCTGCACCACCCCAGCTCACACCAGGAGCAACACTCAGGAGGTCTCCAGGGGAGCAGAGTGAGGGCTGGGGAGACCTGCCTGCACCACCCCAGCTCACACCAGGAGCAACACTCAGGAGGTCTCCAGGGGAGCAGGGTGAGGGCTGGGGAGACCCACCTGCACCACCCCAGCTCACACCAGGAGCAATACTCAGGAGGTCTCCAGGGGAACAGGGTGAGGGCTGGGGAGACCTGCCTGCACCACCCCAGCTCACACCAGGAGCAATACTCAGGAGGTATCCAGGGGAGCAGGATGAGGGCTGGAAGAACCTACCTGCACCACCCCAGCTCACACCAGGAGCAATACTCAGAAGGTCTCCAGGGGAACAGGGTGAGGGCTGGGGAGACCTGCCTGCACCACCCCAGCTCACACCAGGAGCAACACTCAGGAGGTCTCCAGGGGAGCAGGGTGAGGGCTGGGGAGACCTGCCTGCACCACCCCAGCTCACACCAGGAGGAATACTCAGGAGGTCTCCAGGGGAGCAGGATGAGGGCTGGGGAGACCTGCCTGCACCACCCCAGCTCACACCAGGAGCAACACTCAGGAGGTCTCCAGGGGAGCAGGGTGAGGGCTGGGGAGACCTGCCTGCACCACCCCAGCTCACACCAGGAGCAACACTCAGGAGGTCTCCAGGGGAGCAGGGTGAGGGCTGGGGAGACCTGCCTGCACCACCCCAGCTCACACCAGGAGCAACACTCAGGAGGTCTCCAGGGGAGCAGGGTGAGGGCTGGGGAGACCTGCCTGCACCACCTCAGCTCACACCAGGAGCAATACTCAGGAGGTCTCCAGGGGAGCAGGGTGAGGGCTGGGGAGACCTGCCTGCACCACCCCAGCTCACACCAGGAGCAACACTCAGGAGGTCTCCAGGGGAGCAGGATGAGGGCTGGGGAGACCTGCCTGCACCACCCCAGCTCAGAAGGGCAACAGCACCTGACAGGCAGAAAAACTCGGACTGCAGAGACACCTGGAAAACTCGGTGGTGGGTCAGGCCCCAGAGAGCTGGACCACAAGGGACAAGGGCGGTGACGCAAGGAACGGCAACTCCCTGGCCAGTATCCGGGAACACCAAGGACAGCAGGCACCCAGTGCCTCTGAAGTCCAAGGCAAGGAAGACAACTGTCACCACACTGGTGGAACCAGGGGCAGGGGCCACGCCTGAGTCTAACAACTCAGGAGGCTGAGGCATGAGGATCACAAGGTGCAGGCCAGCCTCAGCAATGTAGCAAGACCCCATCTCAAAGTAAAAACAAACAGAACTGGGACTGTAGCAAGACTAGGTCAGGGTCCCCTTGCTGGTAGCTCAGTGGCACAGCACCCCTCAGCTCATCCCCACTACCACAGAGAAGAAGCAGCTGGTTTCATGAGGATTACTGGAGACACCCCAACTCTAACCCCTGGGACACCCTGGAATAAGATGGGGTTGACTCTGGGGAGAGTCTCCTGAAACACCAGGGCTCCAGGGAATCCTGCAGACGCTGGCAGAGAGGAGGGCAGCTGGGATGCAGAGCAAGACTAGGTCAGGGTCCCCTTGCTGGTTGGCTCCCAGCACCTGAAACAGCGCCACACGCCCCCGAGGAGCTCATCGGAGGAGGTTCTCCCTGAAGTCATCAGCTCTCCCCTCCTCGTGGAGGCTGAGAGTTGGGTTTCTATTGCCCCCGACCAGCATGGGCAGCTAAACTAGGGTCGCTCCAGTGAATTTCCTAAGTTATCAAATAAAACACAGACACACAATTCACCTTTCATTTAAGCCCCGGGACGGCTCCCTGCCCTCGGCCTCAGGCTCCCCAAAAGGGAGAGCGAGGAATGTCACAAGAGGCTGGCGAGAGAGCAAGCATATTCAGGAGTGGTCTTTTATTAGGGGACTCTGATTCCTTAGAAATTTCCATCCAATAAAGGTCAAGAGGGGCCAGGTTACAAGGAGAGGTCAGGTAACTTGACCCCTGAGCTGTACGAAGGCACGTCTACGCATGATCACACATTTTGTGACATTTTTACGACTTCCAAGATGGAGCACCTTCTAGGGCCACATGATGTGGCCAGATCTTGGGAAGTGACCAACAGGGCCACAACCAATCAGAGAAGGAAAATGCTGGTCACATGATGTGACATCCCCCCACATGTTCCCCCTTTTTTCTTTGAAAGAGCACCTGATGTGTCATTTTTTCGAGTCCCCGAATCCTTGTTTTGAAGACTCGCCATCCTACAATTACAATACAAAAGAGAATTAACAGCAAAAGAACAATACAAGAATATGCCATGCAGAGTGGTTCAGAATGTTTCCAGGGTTAAAGCCATTTAATTCTTTTAATATTTGATTAGCTAAGGAAGTAGGATCCGAAAAATCAATCTTACTTTTTTGTATATCTTGAATATGATGATGGAGCTCCCAAAGATCCAAGCTGTTATTATTATTATTTTGCAAAATACCCAACAAATGGTTTTTAATCTTCTCCTAATCCCAATGGGAAACATTGTATTTGGCCACAGTAACACACACATACTTACAGCTAGTGTGACATTTAAACCTTTCCTTGAACTTCAAAGCCAAAAGTTCATTACCAATATTTGTGACAGTTGCCTCTAAGGCATTTAGCTTACTCTCAATCCTTTCTTCAATATTTATTTGATTATGAAGAGCCTTGGAAGCATTCTGAGCCAAATTATTAAGAAAGTTTGGATGTTGAATATTTGGAGATATGGCCACCAAAGCTGTAACTGTTGAAGCAATAAAAGAAGCCAAGGCAACAACTCCCACCATTATGAACCCAAGAGCACATTTAGGTCTTGCTAGCTCGGCATGTATTTGTTGTAAGACTTGAAAGCCAGCATCAGCGTACCATGGCTCTGAAATGTCAGCTTGTAATAAGACAAAAGAGGGCTGATGGAGTATCAGCGTTCATTTCCCTCTATGATATCTGGTGATACAATTAGTTAAATTACATTTACTACATGTTACAAGATATCTATCATCTTTCCATTTAACATTTACATTTCCAGTAATTAAAATGTAAGGAGATTGAACTCAGGCTCATAAGCCATAACAAGAACCTTCCTTATAGTTCTTGCCTACAAAGTCTGGTAAAGGTTTGTCAGCAAAATGTAAGAATACTGAAGCAGCAATTAAGTGCCAAACATCTTTCTGAATGCCACCTTCACTGAAGGTCAGGATGTCATGGCAGTACCCTTGCATAACTGCCTTTCATCAATTTTAGGAGACCAACCCAAAATATACCCACTATTTCTAGACACCTTATGTTGTGCTGGAAAGGTATTTATACAATCTACCCACTTAGGAAAGGTGCCAGTTTCTATCGCAGAATAGTTAGGGCAACGAGGTATTCATGGACGTTCTGCTGAGATGACTGGTTGGTTATGAGAAAGTCCCATTTTAATAGCTGATCTGATATAAGGCTTTGAGTCTCTATTAACAGTACAATTAGTGGGTCTAGGTCTACCAACTGCTGTCTTCCTCAAATGACACTTAGACAGCCAGCATGTTTATCGTGGGACCAACACAGGGGTCGTTGGGCACTGTAGGCATAATAATTAAATCCAGTCACATGGTTGGGAGTAAGATGAGGGTCTGTAAATCCCCCCTTTATAAATGAGTCATTTGTAATACTGGGATGGATTCTCCAGTCCACACTGCTGGGTGTACTAGAGGTGGATCTGGGAAACATGTCCAGGAGGTTTCTCCATGATTCCCTTTTACCTGACAGCCCAGCAGGGCTTTACTGCAGCGAGCATCATCCTTGGAGTTTGGCTCTCCCTTGGAGTCGAATCATCCATGTGGCTGGTGACATTAATTCCCCTACGTCCCTCCACGAGATCAGCTTCTTCATTCGGTTTCTCCAGGCCACTCTTCTCTTCTTCCAAGGTTTCTTCCTTTTGAGGGAAGGTTTCTCTGGGTCGATCTTCAGTCACTTGAAACTTAGTTCTATGTCCTCTATGCCTGATGGCACATTCAGCTACCCAAATAGGATGAAAAGCAGCTTCTGGAAAAATACAAGCATGACCTCTGCCCCCCATAATCACTGGACGTGGTCCTTTCCATTGACCAGTCTGTAAGTCCTTCCACCAAACTCAGACTGAAGGGCTACTGTTGCTGTGGAAGACATGTGTCACTCAGCTGCAGTGTGACCTTCTGAGTCACAATTTAGAAAATTTAAAACAAACAGAGCATGATTGAGGTTATTTGGGGAGTCATAGTCTTATCTCCCCCTGTTTGTTTTTGTAATTGTGTCTTAATAGATAAATGAGCTCGTTCTACAATGGCTTGATCTTGAGGGTTATAAGGAATTCCTGTTTTGTGGTCAACCAGAGACTCTTGGCAAAATTGTTGGAAAGAAGAGCTTACATAAAGTGGTGTGCTATCAGTTTTAATTCACAAAGGACACCCTAATACTGCAAAGGCAGCTAAACAATGAGAAATAACATGTTAAGTATTTTCTTTTCCAGGGGCTGTAGCAAAGATAAGTCTAGAAGAAGTATCTACAATTACATGTACATTAACATTGTTTACCAAATTGAGGAGTGTGAGTTACATCCATTTGCCATAATTGATTTGGTTGTAATCCATGGGGACTTACCCCAGATGGTAAAGATGGAGCATGTATAACACGCTGTGGGCAGTGATGTACCATTTGATGAGCTTGTTAATTTTTTTGATATAAGATAGAAGCATTTTGATGATATAAAGAATGTGAAGCTTGTGCACAGTCTTACAAAGACATTTGCTGACAAACAGCAACTAACTTACCAATCTTATCATTACCTGTTGTTAGAGGCCCTGGAAGATTAGGGTGAGGCTGTTTGTGGCCTATAAAACATGGGTGCTTTCACATTTGAACCATCCTCTGTAGGGTATGGAACAAATTGAATAACTCTTGTGATGACGTATATCCAATAACTGAAGCTTCAATATTTTTGTGACTTCAACTGCATATAAGCTGTCAGAATAAATATTTAATAGACTCATGTGTAAAATAGCTTAAAGCACAAATGAGAGCTTGTAGTTCTGCTCATTGGGCAGAAGCATACAGAGGTTTCTATCACCTATACATGAGCATGACTATAAAAACCTGCTTTACCTGAACTTGAGCCATCAGTGAATACTGTTAGTGCACTATTTATTGGTTGTGCACATATAATCCTTGGAAAAATAAATGGTGTTAATAATGCAAATTGAATAATTTTATCATGAGGTTAATGACTTTCTATCTGACCAGGAAAATTAATAAATGGTGTTACTAATGCAAATTGAATAATTTTATCATGAGGTTAATGACTTTCTATCTGCCATAAATCAGAAGTTTGCAAGAGCCAATCATTCTGTTGAGAAGAAAATGGAATGATCATAATATTAGGATCTGATCCAATTAGTTGTAAAATTCTTTTTCTGCCTTTCTTCACTAAATGAGCAACAAAATCATAAAAAGGAGTTAATGACTTTTGAGGAGAATGGGCTAAATGAATCCACTCAATAACTCTCAGTGTTTGCCACATCACCCCTGTAGGAGCATGAGCAGTCCGAAATATCAATAAATATATAGGCTCTTGTGGATTAATTCTAGTAAGTTGAGCATTCTTGAGCTGACAAGAAGTTGAAGAAAGATCTACCTATAATATCTAGAATAAAGGACTTAAATCAGAAGTAAGTTGGCTTTAAAGATGGCCCCAGCCAATTAATATCTCCTAATAATTTTTGAAAATCATTAAGAGTGTGCAACTCCTTGACTCTCATTTGTAAGTTTTGAGGATGGATTGTATCTTCTTCTATTACACGACCTAATATTGAAAAGGAGACACCTTTTGCACCTTCTGAGGTGCACTGCAGAAACCCATTGCTGTGAGTGAAATCTCTAATTGGGCAAAGATTTTTAAAAGTACATCTAAATTAGCATGAGCTTAAAGTATGTCTTCCATAAAATGAATAATATATGCACTGGGGAATTTTTCCCTCACAAGAGTGATAGCCTGGGGCTGGGGATGTGGCTCAAGCGGTAGCGTGCTCGCCTCGCATGCGTGCGGCCCGGGTTCGATCCTCAGTACCACATACCAACAAAGATGTTGTGTCCGCCGAGAACTAAAAAATAAAATATTAAAAATTCTCTCTCTCTCTCTCCCCCTCCCTCCTCTCTAAAAAAAAAAAAAAAAAAAAAAAAAAGAGTGATAGCCTGTGCTACAAAATTCTGACATAGGGTTGGACCATTATGCATCCCCTGAGACAATACCTTCCAGCAATGTCTTTTGACTGGTTCTTTAAAGTTAATGGCTAGGACTCTAAAGGCAGACTTTTCACAGTCATCTGGGTGCAAAGGTATAGAGAAAACACAATCTTACAGATCTATTATATCAAATTATAATTCAAAGGAATAGCTGTGGGGGAAGAGAGCCCAGATTGTAGAGCTCCCATAGATTGTATTGCAGGATTCATTGCCCTGAGATCCTGTAATAACCTCCAATTACCAGATTTTTTCTTAATTACAAAAATGGGTGTGTTCCAAGGGCTGAGTGTAGGCCCTAAATGACAGCTTGGAGCTGTTCTTCAACTAACATATGAGCTACTTTAAGATTTTCCCCTCTTAGAGGCCACTGACTAACCCAAATTGGCTCTTCTGTGAGCCAAGTGATCTTTTCTGCTTTCTTTTGGGCCGTGGAAAAAGTCAGAGTCCTAAACAAAAATTTTGGTTGGGTGCATTAATTAATCTCTGTGGAGGAGACTGGGTCATAAGTAGGTATTCATCCTGTAAATTTCTTTCACTATCCCTAGAAGTAAACCCTTGATTAAATTCCTCAAATGACCTGATAGAATTTGGAGTTACTAATAATAATCTTAAGCTCCTTAGGACATCTCTTCCCTATAAATTTACTGGTAAAGTGCCTAAAACATAAGGCTTAAAAATTCCAATATTTCCATCTCGGTCCTCCCAGTGAAGATATTGGGCATCTCGGCAGGCTGAGAAATCTGCCTTATGCCTTCTAAATTGGCTGGCACAGTATGTAAAGGCCAGGTTTGGGGCCAATATTGGAGTGATAAAACAGATTTATCTGCCCTATAACTATACTTTCTCAAAAAATTTTATGACTGGGCTGGGGATGTGGCTCAACTGGTAGCGCGCTCGCCTGGCATGCGTGCGGCCTGGGTTCGATCCTCAGCAACACATACAAACAAAGATGTTGGGTCCACCAAAAACTAAAAAATAAATATTAAAAATTCTCTCTCTCTCTCTCTCTCTCTCTCTCTCTCTCTCTCTCTCTCTCTCTCTCTAAAAAAATTATGATTAATTTTAAGTTCCAGTAGGGGGGCTCCTGCTGGACTAATTGGGCATAGTACACTAGGTCCAAAAACTCTGAAATCAAAGTTTTAATTGGACTATCTCTGGAGCTACAGGAAAAGTACTAATTGGGCAAGCACGTCTTTACTAGAAAGCTGAATGGCTTATTCTGATTTTACAGTGACTGTTAGTTCACCTCTAAAATAAGGATCAATAACTCCCGGTATTACTTGGATTGCCTCTTTAAAATAACTTTGTCCCAAAATTAAGTGTATAGTGCCTCTGGTTAGGGCCCATGGATCCTGATAGGAATCCACAGGGGTCCCATTTCAGGTGTTAAATCAGTTACCATGGCTGGTGGTAAAAGTACTGTCTGGGGGTACCAGCTGGTAAAACGGTGGTCCTCCTTAGTCGGCTGTGAGGACATCAGAGCCTGTGATTCTAAGTCTTTCTCCCCATCTATTTGGTGGGCCTGGGGAAAGACCCTCCCCTTGTGTTTTGGTGCCAACAAAGGGGGAAGTGAAGGCAAAAATGGAGTCGAGCGGATGACATGTTGGTTTCCTTCCTCCCTTGCCACATTGCCTCTTGCCCAGTAATGGCAGCTGCAGGAACTGGGAAAATTTTCTGCCCTGTTCCTCTGGGTCTCGCAGTCTCACACCATGTGGCCATTTTTCCCACAGTTAAAACATGGCCCATGAGAATGACATGCCTGGGATTGGGGCTGAAGCACCTGCTTTAAAGCCATGGCAAGCATAAAACCTTGCAATTGGTCAGACCCACATCTGTACAAAGGCGAACAAAGTCTGAGATGGCCCCCTTTTTCCTATGAGGTTGGAAGATGTCCTGGCAGACCTTATTTGCATTCTCAAATGCAAGCTGCTTAACAATGTTCCCACAGGCACCTGAGTTCACAACTGACCTGTTAGCTGCTTGGTACAAGCATGCTACAAATTCAGAGAACAGTTTTGCTGAGCCCTGTTGCATATTAGTCAAAGTTAGATTAGACTGGTCCTGGGAAGAGATTTCCTGCCATGCCTTCTTTGCACATGAAGTAATCTGATCATAAACCACCAAATCATAGTTTAACTGCCTCTCTAAATCTGCAAACTCACCCGTTCCCATCAACATCTCCAAAAGGGCCTCAAGATCTTTCTCCTCTTTCTCTCAGCCTGCTCAGTACAGAAATCTATCCAGTGAGACCACCAGGGAAGATAATCACCACCATCAGACAAGCTGTGCCATGGACAACCAGTCACTGGGCAGAAGAGGTTCTTGGCAAATAAAGTTGAGCAAGCTCTTACAAATGGTGAATGAGGGCCATAAGTACCACAAGCATTTTTTAATTCTCCTAAGGTTTTAAAAGAAATTACACATGCTGGTTTTGCTCATTAATCTTTCAAAACCTGGAAAAAGCTGAAAACCTGTAATACCTTCCCCCGCTTCCTGCGCCCTCCTGAGTCCACATTGTAATGGCATAAGCATAGCCATGGCCAATTCAGAGTGTCGATTAAAGCCCATTCTCCCAGCTCAAAATGGCTGAATTCAGACGGCGGTGCCAGTCCAGCTAAACACAACCTAGCAAAATTCTCCTCCATTTCCTCTTCGCCATCAAACTGAGTCCCCTCTGACTGGGACTCTTTGTCTGTCTCCTGCTCATTCTGTTCTTCTCCATTTTGAATTTGCCTCACAGAGCTCTGGTCAGGACTAGTTTCCTCTGTGGAACACACCCCTTGGTGCTCCTCTATATTACTGATCCAGTGGGATTCAACTAGGTCTTCCCCAAGGTGATCTGCCTGCTGGGTGGCAGATTGAGTGAAATTTGATTCCACTCTCAGCCTGCTATGGAAAAAGAGAATTTTTTCAAAAAAATACAGCCTCTGCCTGTTTTCCTGCTCTGTGCTCTTAACTGGTCTCTGAAGTCCTTTTAAAAGGTCTTCTGGGGGCCATTGACCATGATCTACATCATCAAAATGACCCATTTCTAATGCACTCCAGACCCTCTGAACACTGTCTGTTGTACTTCTAGACAGTTCTGCAGAGAGGCAGCCTTTATACACTTTCCTTCCTAGTCTCTCCCAAGAACGTACATCTGGTGACTCTTGCTCACAAAACCATGCACACCTCACTAACCGTTCTCAGGAACTGTGCTAGCTGGCTCTTTCTCACTTGCTTTGATTTCCAGTTAATCATAGTTTCCAAAATTGTTAAATGCATCTCTTTGTCTGAAGATATGGAACTTCCCATGATAAATCATTAATGTCCTTAGTTATAAAATGGTCTGCTTCCTCTGTGACCCCTCAAAAAATTTCACGGTGCAATAACCTTCTATAGTACGTTTCCTCAATCAACCTGGAAATTCCACTTGAGAAGCCCCACGTTGGGCACCAATTACTGCACCCAAGGAGTGCAGGCAGCTAAACGAAGGGTCGCTCAAGTGAATTTCCTAAAACACAAAATAAAATAAAATAATAATGAAATAAAACACAGACACAAATTTAACTTTAATTTAAGCCCAAGGACACCTCCCCTGCCCTCAGGCTCAAGCTCGCCAAATGGGAGAGGGAGGAAAGTCACGAGATGCTAGAGAGAGAGAGAGAGAGAGAGAGAGAGAGAGAACATCCAGGAGTGGCCTTTTATTAGGGAGACCCTGATTCTTTAGAAATTTCCATCCATAAAGCTCAAGAGGCTTGGGTAACAAGGACAGGAAAGGTAACTCGGCCCCAGGGCTGTAGGACACCTCACCCTCACATGAACACACATTTGGCAACATTTTTACGACTTCCAAGATGGGGGCCGCCATCTAGAGCCACGTGATGTGGCCAGATGACAAGAAGTGACCAACAGGACCTCAACCAATCAGAGAAGAAAAATGCTGGTCACATGGTGTGGTGGCCTCCCACAGGTTTCCACATGTCCACCCCAGATAAGTCAACGGACCACAGCACCTACTCCAGTCAGCTTCTCACCACCCTGACCAAAAGAACTAGCAAGAACAACTAGAGGAGGGAGAGCTCACTTGGGCTCACAGTTTCTGAGGTCTCTTCTATAGATGGCCGGCTCCATTGCTCTGGGCCTGAGTCAGGAAGAACCTCAGGGCTGAGGACGTGGCAGGAGAGAGCAGCTCAGGACATAGCCATCAGGAAGCAGGGAGCCTCCACTCCCAGATACACTACGTAAATCCAAACCCCACACCCCACTGCCCACCTTCTCCAGCCACACCCAACCGCCTTCAGCCACCCAGGATAATCCCGTCATTGATAAATTCATGGTTGGCTTAAGGCCCTCCTCACCCAATCCTTTCCCCTCTGAACCTTCTCACATCATCTCAGACGTGAGCTTTGGGAGGACGCCTCCCATCCAGACCAGGACACTCAGGTCACACAGGTTGGGGAAAGAACTCTGCCTCCCACACATTCGCTGGTCTTCAGATACAACCCCCAGCCCCCTGAGCCCCAGGGAGAAGACGGAGGACAGAGTGTTGGCCATCCCAACCCACCTCACAGGCCATGAGGCCAGCCGGGGACCTTCCAGGGACTCCCGGGGACCTAGGAGGCAATGCACAGTGGCCTTGCAAGTCATTCAGACAGCATAAAAGGGAAAAAAACACTTAAACATGGTGAGAATACACAAGAACTCCGGGACACCATGAGGAGATGGGTGTAAGGATCATTGGAATTGAGGGGGAAATCAACACACCAAGGAAACGGAGCCCCAAAACAAGCAGGAGTAGCTACTCTCGTAGCTGACAGAGCACATTTCACCCCAGGGTTAACCAGAAGAGACTAAGAAGGTCACTTCATATTGGGAAAGGGAACAATCCAAGAAGATATAACAATAATAAATATTTGTGGGCTGGTGATGTGGCTCAAACACTAGCACGCTCGCCTGGCAAACGTGCGGCCTGGGTTCGATCCTCAGCACCACACACAAACAAAGATGTTGTGTCCACCGAAAACTAGAAAATGAATATTAAAAAATTCTCTCTCCCTCCCCCTCTCTCTCTCTCTCTCTCTCTCTCTCTCTCATTTAAAAAAAATTAAAAAATAAATATTTGTGGCCCAATATGGGTGCAACTTTTACATAAAAGTCATACTTCTCAAATGAAGCCCCCGATACGTCCCAGCATGATAATACCAGGGGATTTCAACACACCTCTCTCCCCATTAGATAGGCCATCTGGACATAAACTCAGTAAAGACTGTTTGGACCTGGAAAATATTATAACTCAAATGAAACTGATAGACAGCTATAGCACATTTCATCCAACAACAGCTGAACACACTTTCTCTCAGTGGGTCATGGACTTCTCCAAAGTAGATCATATTTTAGGCCACAGGGCAACCCTTAGCAAGTAAAAAAAAACTAATCTTACCACATCCTAATGGAATGAATTAGAAATCCACACAACAAACCCGACTACATAAACACACAGAGATTAAAAATGCCCCTTTTTGTAACACCAGAGATTGAACCCAGGGAACCTCAACCACTGAGCCACATCCCCAGCCCTTTAATGTTTTGTGATGGAGAGAGGCTTGTGAAGATGCTTAGAGCCGTGAGAAGTTATTGAGGCTGGATAGGAACTTGTGATCCTCCTGCCTCAGCCTCCAAGCCACTGGGATGCAAGTGTGTGCCACCAAGCCCAGCTGAACAATACTCTTTGGAATGACGAATGGGTGACAGAAGAAATCAAGGGAGAAGTTAAAAATTCCTGGACTCAAAGGAGACTGGTGGTACAACCTCCCAGAGCCTGTGGGACCCTGTGAAGGCACATGGAAGAGTGCCATTAGTGTCCACATCAGAAAGCCAGAAAGATCCCAAACAAGCAAACCAAGGATGCACCTCAAGGCCTTGAAAGGAACAAGCCAAAGCCCAAGCCAGCAGAAGTCAGGAAGTAACATGAGAGCAGAAATCAATCACCTTGAGAATAACGGAGCAACACAAAGGATAGAGGAGACAAAGAGTTGGTTCTTGGGAAGAAAACAAACAACTAGATCAACGAGCCCAGAGCCAAATAACCAAACAAAATGGGAGAAAAAGCAAATCAAGAAAATTAGAGATGAGAAAGGAGAAGTCCAGGACATCTCAGAAATCCAGCAGGTCTTTAGGGACTCTTTTGAAAGTTTATATTCCAATAAACTGGAAAACCAGGGATAAATGGACACATTACCAGTCAATACAGCCTGCCAAAACGGAATTGAGAGGACACAGAAAACTTCACAGAACCCCGATTTGCGGTGAGGTACGAGCCGTAGTCAGGAGCCTTCCACTGGAGCACAGCCCAGGACCAGAGGATGCTCAGCCGACCTCTGCACACCCGTAAGCAGCACCCAGGCCAGCCTTCCTCACGTTATCCCCAGCAATACACACCTCCCAGGAGCGTGGGGTGACGCTGCGACAGGAGCCCAGTGGTCTGCACGGGAGGGAGGCCCACAAAGGCGCTGGACAGGGCCAGGGAGCAGCACAGCAGCAGGGGGGCACTGGCTCTGGCTTTCAATGACTTGAGGATGGCTGAGAGGACACTGAAGTTACGTGTGTTGGGCTCCATTGGCATCAGTTTTTAGAAATAGAGGGAGCCACAGACCACCCTGCTGAGGGGCCTGGCCCAACCCTCCCCTGCACCCTGAAGGTGACTGGGTCCTCCTGCCGCTCTGCCTCAGCCCTCCCCTACACCCTGAATGTGACTGGGGTCCTCCTGCCGCTCTGCCTCAGCCCTCCCCTGAACCCTGAAGTTGACTGGGGTCCTCCTGCCGCTCTGCCTCAGCCCTCCCCTGCACCCTGAAGGTGACTGTGGTCCTCCTGCCGCTCTGCCTCAGCCCTCCCCTGCACCCTGAAGGTGACTGGGATCCTTCTGCCGCTCTTCCTCAGCCCTCCCCTGCACCCTGAAGGTGACTGGGGTCCTCCTGCCGCTCTGCCTCAGCCCTCCCCTGCACCCTGAAGGTGACTGGGGTCCTCCTCCCGCTCTGCCTCAGCCCTCCCCTGCACCCTGAAGGTGACTGGAGTCCTCCTGCCGCTCTGCCTCAGCCCTCCCCTGCACCCTGAAGGTGACTGGAGTCCTCCTGCCGCTCTTCCTCAGCCCTCCCCTGCACCCTGAAGGTGACTGGGGTCCTCCTGAAGCTCTGCCTCAGCCCTCCCCTGCACCCTGAAGGTGACTGGAGTCCTCTGGCCACTCTGCCTCAGCCCTCCCCTGCACCTGAAGGTGACTGGGGTCCTCCTGCGGCTCTGCCTCAGCCCACCCCTGCACCTGAAGGTGACTGGGGTCCTCTGGCCGCTCTGCCTCAGCCCTTCCCTGCACCTGAAGGTGACTGGGGTCCTCCTGCCGCTCTGCCTCAGCCCTTCCCTGCACCTGAAGGTGACTGGGGTCCTCTGGTCGCTCTGCCTCAGCCCTTCCCTGCACCTGAAGGTGACTGGGGTCCTCTGGCCGCTCTGCCTCAGCCCACCCCTGCACCTGAAGGTGACTGGGGTCCTCCTGCCGCTCTGCCTCAGCCCTTCCCTGCACCTGAAGGTGACTGGGGTCCTCCTGCCGCTCTGCCTCAGCCCTCCCCTGCACCCTGAAGGTGACTGGGGTCCTCCTGCCGCTCTGCCTCAGCCCTCCCCTGCACCCTGAAGGTGACTGGGGTCCTCCTGCCGCTCTTCCTCAGCCCTCCCCTGCACCCTGAAGGTGACTGGGGTCCTCCTGCGGCTCTGCCTCAGCCCTCCCCTGCACCCTGAAGGTGACTGGGGTCCTCCTGCCGCTCTGCCTCAGCCCACCCCTGCACCCTGAAGGTGACTGGGGTCCTCCTGCCGCTCTGCCTCAGCCCACCCCTGCACCCTGAAGGTGACTGGGGTCCTCCTGCCGCTCTGCCTCAGCCCTCCCCTGCACCCTGAAGGTGACTGGGGTCCTCCTGCCGCTCTGCCTCAGCCCACCCCTGCACCCTGAAGGTGACTGTGGTCCTCTGGCCACTCTGCCTCAGCCCTCCCCTGCACCCTGAAGGTGACTGGCGTCCTCCTGCTGCTCTGCCTCAGCCCTCCCCTGCACCCTGAAGGTGACTGGGGTCCTCCTGCCTCTCTGCCTCAGCCCTCCCCTGCCGTGCACACACTGGGCGCCCAGCCAGGGAAACAGGCAGCGGAGACCACAGGTGCCCACGTTCCTCTTCCCAGCAAGGCAGGAGCCTGGGTCCCACACTCTGAAGCTCCCTGTGCCCAGCCTTAGGATCCACAGGGCAGCTGCAGTCCTGCTAGTGCAGCACGTCCCGGCCAGTAGTGCGGATCCAACAGGCCCCTTCAGCCCAGAGCCACAGTCCTACAGACCTCCAGGCCACTCCCAGGCAGGAGAGGCCTAGAGGAGGACAGACATCCTCAGAGGGATGGAGGAGCCACCACGAAGAGGTCAGAGTTCCCGGTGCTGAGGTGGGAAGAGTCCAGAGCATGTGGGGACAGAGTTGCTGTGCCCCTGCGTGTGTCTTAGGTGAAGGGCAACATCTGTGCACCATGCTGGCCTTGGGGCAGAGGCCCAGGAGGCTGCATGCGGGCTTGGGAGTGAAGGGACTTGGAGGTGGCTGTGGAGGTAAACGTGGCTGCCTGGTCCTCCTCCAGCCCTCCTGCCACCCTGGGAGAGTGTGCCCCTGACAGCACAGCACGCAGCCTGCAGAAGAGCTCTCTGGTGACTGCCCAGCGCCTGGGTTCCCCCAGCCAGGTCAGCAGTGTGGCTGCACAGGCCAGGCTCAAGGCTTCCAAATGCACCCTGACTGCCAACCAAGACCTGGTGATGGCCCCAGTGTACCACCGTCACGCGGCTGCCTGGCGGGAGCACAAAGGCCCCTGAATGCTGAACTACCCGACTGTCCTCACAGCAAAGAGGCAGCCTGTTACCCTCTAGGGCTGGGTCCACTGTCTCCATTCAGCAGGAGACTGAAGAGCAGGACACAGAGGCGGCAAGACGCAGGTTGTTGGAAAGAGAGAGACAGACTTCTGCAGAGAGAAGGGTTGATTGGGGTCCCCTCTGTCCACGCGTCTGTTTTAGTTTCTCTGTTGGGTTCCCCACCTAGGGATGGGAGTAGGGAGGTGTCTGTCTGATTGGGTCCTGGGCATGCCCACAAGTACTTTGTCCAGCAGGACGAGGACCTCACCAGAAGACCCTGTCCACGCGCCTTTGTCCTGGCCCTGCCCCGACCTCCTTTCTCGCCATCTTCTCTGGCTGCCTGGGCCTCTAATTCTCCCTCAGCCCAAGTCCTCAGAGTCTCAGGACTTCGTTTGTCCCCACAACACCAGTGCCCTTGGGCGGCTCTCACAGTCACCTTGGTCAGGTTAGCCTGTCGCAGCTTCCGGGGTGAGCCCCAGATGGTAGGGATAGAGCAAGGCCCCTGTGTGCTGGTGGGCTTCACATGTCAACATGGCTGGGACGGGGTGTCCAGATGCTGGTCAAACGTCACTGTGGTGACTCTGGTGTGTCACCGACATTCAGAGCAGTGGGCAGGAGCTGGGAAGGGCAGGGCCGTCCGGGAAGCCCAGAGTGGCCCTGACTGGTGGTCAGCACCTGGAGAAAGCTGGCAAGGATTCTGAGAGTTGGCCACAGCACCCACCAGGCAGCACCACCTCAGGGGACACAAGAAGCACGAAGGAAGGACAACCTGCAGCCCAGAGCCACAGGTCCCACAGACGTCAGAGCCATGCTGCAGGGGCTGGGGCCGCCGGCCACCACAGTGTCTGCAGGCCCGAGCGCAGGCCACAGGGTCACGCTGGGGGCTCAGATGCCCAGAAGTCACCCTGCTGGGCCTGAGACCTGCTCGGGAGCATGACCCCTCCGGTTTCTCCTTTGGGAATGAGAGGTCCAGGGAGCAGCAGCCACCAGAACCAGGCTGGAGTCAGAGGGTCAGGAGGCTGCCCAGGTACTGAGGGGCCCCAGTCTCCAGGGAGGCAGTCAGGGTGGAGGGCCTAACTGCACAGCCGTGGGCCAGCCCCAGGCAGGAGCAGAGAGCAGCAGGTGGGATTGGGCCTCCCCCTTCTCCCCTGGGACCCAAGGCACTGCTCCCCACCACCACATGCCACACGAGATGGCCTCAGCCAGGTGAGCCCCCTCACCCTCTGACCCAGAAAAGGGAACTTAGGGAAGTCTGCATGCCACCAGTTTCAGTCTTGTTCTTAGTCTCTGCAGGGGGGAGGGGAGGGGACTTGCACCTCTGGGGACAACAGCCGTGACACCTGGGAGCACAGGACAGAGCAGAGTGGGTGGCAGTAAGTTGCCAGAGCAGGAAGGGCTGGCAAGCGCCCTTCAAGGCCCCACAAGGTGAGTGGGGTTGGCAGGGAGAGGAGGCCACAGGAGGAGAGGACATGGAGCCTGGGCCACAGTGGTCCTTCAGGACCCAGCATCCCACGGGCCACGGGATGTGGGAGGGAGCGAGAGCACACCCCCACACAGAGGGCCCCACACAGCACCCAGGGGTCTGCCTTAGAAAGTGCCAACCAGTGAGGGGACAGGAACCTGGGGCAGGGCACTGCCAGGCCACCAGAGCTGGACACACGTCCTACTCACAGACATGAGGGGATGGGGCAGGAGGGGGTCAGAGGAACAACATGGCCTGTCCTAGAGACTGTGGGTATGAGGCAGAGCTAAGGGCACCTCGAGGAGGCAGGGCCAGGGCAGCTTCCAGAGCCAGGTGCAGAGGAAGCCTATAGCACAGGGACACAGGGTCCAGGCCTCCTCCAGGGGCAGGGCAGGACCAGTGGGCTCTGCTGGACACAGCTGGCTGGAGGGAGGATGGGAGCCTCGGGGGCTCTGGGAGCAAGGCCAGTCCTGGGAAGAGGGTGAGGCCAGAGAAGGACCCAGCCTCCACTGGGGAGAGTGGGGTGGGACGAGGCAGCTCTGGGATCAGGGACCTGGGCAGAGCAGGTGCCCGTGTGCTGGGCAGGTGGGGTGCCTGAGAGTCGTGAGCCACCCAGATGCCACCCCTGGGACTTGGGTCCAAGCTGCCACAGGTGAGGTGGGGAAAGCAGGGATGCTGAGGGACCTGGACAGTCCCACGGCTCAGAGAACCAAGAGAGAGTAGCTACAGGAGAGCTGGGCAGTGGAGTGCTGGAGGGCTCGGGAAGCCCAGGGCGCAGGGCACCAAGGGCAGAGCATCTGAAGGTGAGCTGGGGCAGGTGAAGGTGCTGGAAATGCCAGGAAGCCCCAGGAGCTCAGGGAACCTGGACAGAGAAGTTACGGGTAAGCTGGGGCGGGTGGGGTGCTGGAGGTGCCTGCGAAGCCCCAGGAGCTCAGGGGACCTGGGCAGAGCACTTACAGGTGAGCTGGGACAGGTGGGGTGCTAGAGGTGCCTAGGAAGCCCCAGGAGCTCAGGGGACCTGGGCAGAGCAGTTACAGGTGGAGCTGGGGCAGGTGGGGGTGCTGGAGGTGCCCAGGAAGCCCCAGGAGCTCAGGGGACCTGGGCAGAGCAGTTACAGGTGGAGCTGGGGCAGGTGGGGGTGCTGGAGGTGCCTGGGAAGCCCCAGGAGCTCAGGGGACCTGGGCAGAGCAGTTACAGGTGGAGCTGGGGCTGGTGGGGTGCTGGAGGTGCCTGGGAAGCCATAGGAGCTCAGGGGACCTGGGCAGAGCAGTTACAGATGAGCTGGGGCAGGTTGGGATACATGAGGTGCTGGGAAGCCCCAGGAGCTCAGGGGACCTGAGCACAGCAGTTAGAGGTGGATCTGGGTAGCTGGGGGTGCTAAAGGTGCCTGGGAAGTCCCAGGAGCTCAGGGGACCTGGGCAGAGCCTTTACAGTTGACCTGGGCAGGTGGGAGTGCTTGAGAATCTGAGATGCCCCAGGAACTCAGGGAATCTGGGCAAAACACTAACAGGTGAGCTGGAGAGGTGGGGTGCTGGAGGTGCCTGCAAAGCCCCAGGAGCTAGGGGACCTGGGAAGAGCAGTTTCAGGTGGAGCTGGGTAGCTGGTGGTGCTGGAGGTGCCTGGGAAGCCCCAGGAGCTCAGGGGACCTGGACAGGGCATTTACACGTGAGCTGGGCAAGTGGGGGTGCTGGAGGTGCCCAGGAAAGTTCCAGGAGCTCAGGGACCTGGGAAGAGCAATAACAGTGAGCTGGGGCAAGCACAGTACTGGAGGTGTCTGGGAAGCCCCAGGAACTCAGAGAGCCAGGGGCAGAGAAACTACTGGTGAACTTAGCCATTGATAGAGCTGGAAGGGCTTAGGAAGCCCCAGGAGCTCAAGGGACCTGGACAGAACAGTTTCAGGTGAGCTGAGGCAGCTTGGGGTGCTTAAAGTGACTGGGGAGCCCCAGGAGCTCAGGAGATCTGTACAGAGCACTTACTGTTAAGCTGGGGAATGTGGGGGTGCTCAAGGTGCCTGGGAAACCTGAGGAGCTCAGAAGACCTGGGCAGAGCAGTTACAGGTGAGCTGGGGCAGGTGGAGATGCAGGAGAAGCCAGGAACGCCCTAGAGCTTTGGGTGACTGGGCAGAGCAGCTGTGGGTGAGCTGGGGCAGGTGGGGGTGCTAGAGGTGCCTGGGAAGCCCCAGGAGCTCAGGGGACCTGGACAGAGCAGTTCCAAGTAGCAGAGGCAGGTATGGGTACTGAGGTAGCCAGGAAGCCCCTAGTGCTCAGGGGACCTGGACAGAACAGTTACAGGTGAGCTAGGGGATGCAGAGGTGCTAAAGGTACCAGGGAAGAACCAGGAGCTCAGGGGACAAGGGGCAGAATAGCTGCTTGTGATTTGGGGTAGGTGGGGTGCTGGAGGTGCCTGGGAAGCCCCAGGAGCTCAGGGTAACTTGGCAGAGCAGTTGCAGCTTAGCTGGGGCAGGTGGGGTGCTGGAGGTGCCCGGGAAGCCCCAGGAGCTCAGGGTAACTTGGCAGAGCAGTTGCAGCTTAGCTGGGGCAGGTGGGGTGCTGGAGGTGCCCGGGAAGCCCCAGGAGGTCAAGGTAACTTGGCAGAGCAGGAGCAGCTTAGCTGGGGCAGGTGGGATGCTGGAGGGGCCCGGGAAGCTCCAGGAGGTCAAGGTAACTTAGCAGAGCAGGAGCAGCTTAGCTGGGGCAGGTGGGGTACTGGAGGTGTCCGGGAAGCCTCAGGAGGTCAGGGTAATTTGGCAGAGCAGTTGCAGCTTAGCTGGGGCAGGTGGGGTGCTAAAAGGGCCCAGGAAGCCCCAGGAGGTCAGGGTAACTTGGCAGAGCAGTTGCAGCTTAGCTGGGGCAGGTGGAGTGCTGGAGGTGCCCGGGAAGCCCCAGGAGCTCAGGGTAAATTAGCAGAGCAGTTGAAGCTTAGCTGGGGCAGGTGGTGGTGCTGGAGGTGCCCGGGAAGCCCCAGGAGCTCAGGGTAAATTAGCAGAGCAGTTGAAGCTTAGCTGGGGCACGTGGTGGTGCTGGAGGTGCCCGGGAAGCCCCAGGAGCTCAGGGGACCAGAACATAACTGTTACAGGTGAGCTGGGGCAGGTCGGGGACCACTCTGTCTGCTGACATTCCCAGAACTCAGGGGACCTGGGCAGAGCAGTTATAGGTGAGCTGGGGCAGGTGGGGGTGCTAGAGGTGTCTGGGAAGCCCAAGGAGCTCAGGGGACCTGGGCAGAGCAGTTATAGGTGAGCTGGGGCAGGTGGGGGTGCTAGAGGTGCCTGGGAAGCCTGAGGAGCTTAAGGAACCTGGGCAGAGCAGTTCCAGGTGAGCTGGGGCAGGTAGGGTTACTGGAAGTGCCTGGGGAGTGCCAAGAGCTCAGAGGACCTAGACAGAGCACTTACTATTAAGCTGGGGAATGTGAGGGTACTTGAGGTACCTGGGAAACCTGAGGAGCTCAGGGGACCTGGACAGAGCAGTAACCATTAAGCTGGGGGAAGTGGGAGGTGCTGGAGGTGCTAGAGGTGCCAGCAAAGCCTGAGGAACTCAGGAGACCTGGGCACAGCAGTTACAGGTGAGCTGTGACAGGTGGAGATGCTGGAGGTGCCCGGGAAGCCCCAGGAGCTCAGGGTAACTTGGCAGAGCAGTTGCAGCTTAGCTGGGGCAGATGGGGGTGCGGGAGGTGTCCGGGAAGCCCCAGGAGGTCAGGAGCCAGGGGCAGAGAAACTACTCTCAACTTGGCCAGTGGTAGTTCTGGCAGGGCTTAGGAGCCCCAGGAGCTCAGGGAACCAGAACATAACTGTTACAGGTGAGCTGGGGCAGGTCGGGGACCACTCTGTCTGCTGACATTCCCAGGACTCAGGGGAACAGACAATAGCCACAGTGTCCTGGTGCAGCTGGGCGACCAGGGCAATCCCAGAGGTAGAGTCTGCAGGGTCCAGCTACAGGGTCCCTGGGTCCCTGCAGGAGCTGAGCAGACGCAGGTTAACAGGGGCTGAGGAGGGTTTGCAGAGCCCAGGGCAGGGACCTTTTTTGCAGAGGACCACACAGGGGAGCAGAAGCAAAGCACCAGGGGCAAAGCATCCTGCACAGCCAGTGGGGCAGCAGGTGAGCAAGGGCAGGCCAGGGTAGGCCACAAAGCCTCTGGGCATCCAGAGCACACAGCACAGGGCTGTGCAGGCAGCCCCACTGGACGGGAGGCTAGAAGGGGCTCACGCCCACAGCTGCTGTGCTCTGAGCTGGCCAGCAGTGGGCAGGGCCACGGGGAGCAGGGCTGAGGCAGGGGCTGCAGAGGGCTGCCCAGAGCAGAGAGCAGGGCTGAGGTGTGCTGAGTTCAAGGTGGGAGGGAGCCATAAGGGGACAGGAGCTCAGGGAAGCAGCCGTCGGCTGACTGCAGGGAAGAGACTGAGCTTCCAGAACCTGGTGCTTACAGGACAGCTGACCAGGCAGAGCAAAGGGGAGCAGGGAAGCTTCCAGAACTGGGGGCAATGGGGGAGGTCAGGGGGGTCACAGAGTCCAGGAGCTCATCCAGGAGGGCTCTGCTGGGAAGAGTAGGCCAAAGAGAAGATGGGTGCTTCTGGGCTCTGGAAGCAAACCAGTCCTGAGTGGGGGAGGCCAGCAGAGGAGCCAAGCTGGACAGATGGAGGGCAGAGTGGGCAGTAGGACCCCCAGGCGTTGGGCACCAGAGGCAGAACTGCCGCGGGAGAGCTGGGGCAGGTGGGGTGCTGGGGACCTGGGCAGCCCAAGGAGATCAAGGAACCTGCTTGTCTTGCCCTCCCGCTGGCCCCAGATCACCCGTCCTTGGTCTCCGGGGCTGTCCACATTCCTCTCACCCCACAGCCCAGGAGGATTGGCGGGAGCAAGCTGGTGGGAAGGGAAGGAAGGGGCTTGGGGCTCCTTGGGGTCCCTGGCAGGGGGCAAGATGGGCTACAGAGAGAACCAGTGCTGGCCCAGGAGGGCCTGGAGGCTTAGAGGTCTCTGGGGCTGGGGCTCCCTGATGAGCAGATGGCAGACTGGCTGTGTGCCCAGGGCCTTGTGCTGAGGGCTGGGGATCCTGGGCTGAGTCCCAAGGGCCCTGGAAGGAAGGCTCGGGAGAGGTCGGGGCTCACAGGTGCCATGGAGGCCAGGCCAGAGCTGCAGAGGGGCTCTGAGGGGCAGGCAAGAGGGCCAAGGAGAGTGCCCATGGTGAACCTCAGGAAGCAGGGCAGGAAGACCTGGGGAGGGACGGGTCAGTGATGAGTCACAGCTCAGGGCTAGGGGGAGCCAATCAGGAGGGTCCCAGGGGCTGTCTCAGGGCAGGGCATAGGGACCAGGGCCCAGGACAGAGGGCATGGGGTTGCTTCAGAGCCAACTGCAAAACACCTGACCCTGCAGGGTTAGGTCCAAGGCCTGGGCTCTGGGTCGAGGTGAGGGAGCAGAGCCCAGGCAGAGGTAGCCAAACCTACCCATGGCAGGACTCCTCGGTAACAGTGGAGGGCACAGGGGACCTGAGAACAATGCCACTAGTCAGGTCAGATGCCCACAGGAAGCACAAGGGGACAGGGAGCTGGTGGGCCCAGCAGGACCCAAGATGGCACCCACCCATGGACAGAGCCCAGGAAGGGGCTGGGGGCCCCAGGGCCACACAGGTCCAGTGGTCCTCACATGCTAAAGGATCCGCTGCAGCCTCTCCCACAGGGGCAGGGGCGGCACACAGGGCTAACTGTGCAGTTGGCTGTGTGTCCCTCTGGAAGCCCATCAGGAGAGGTCTGGCCTGGCCTGGGCATCTTTGAGGTGGGGGTCACCTAGGGAGGTAGGGCCTACCAGGTGGGTACCTGATGCCCACAAACCCCGACAACAGACCCTGCCTGGTGCTTGGGGAGAGCCAAGGACAGCGGGCCTTCTGTGGGCCTGGGTCCATCTGCGTCCAGCACAGCTCACTCAGTATCTTCTCTCTTGCAGCTTCGACCAAGTCCCCATCAGTCTTCCCCCTGGCCCCCAGCTCTGGGGACATATCTGGCTCCTCAGTGAACCTGGGCTGTCTGGTCAAGGGCTACTTCCCTGAGCCAGTGACCGTGACATGGAACTCAGGATCTCTGTCCAGTGGAGTCCGCACCTTCCCAGCTGTCCTGCAGTCAGGGCTCTACTCTGTCACCAGCATGGTGACTGTGCCCACCAGCACCTGGCCCAGCCAGACCGTCACCTGCAATGTAGCCCACCCGGCCAGCAGCACCAAGGTGGACAAGACCATTGGTAAGGGGACAGCCTACACGGGGAGGGGTCCTCTGGAAGTCAGGCAGGTCTGTGCCACCTGGAGAACTTTGCCATGCCTCATGCTCAGGCAGAGTACTCTGTCTCCACCAGGCCCAGGGCAGGCACAGTCCGGACGCCCACATGTTGGCTCCTGGGCACTGGTCATAGGCCTGCCAAGAGCCATACCCAGGAGCAGCCTGGCCCTAACCTGAGTGCATCCAGGGCAAAACTCACCCTGTCTCTGCGGGTGCCTTCCTCCTCCAGACCTCAGTAACCCCATCCTTCTCTCCTGCAGCTCCCTGTGGTCCTGAACCTACCCCATGTCCACCATGTCCACGTAAGTCACCAGGCCTTGCCCTAAGCCAAAGGAGCGGGACGGGTGCCCAGAGAAGTCTCAGGAGAGTGCAGGCCCCAGGTGCTGACCCGTGTCCTCTATCTCTCCCACACTAGCTCCTGAAATCCTGGGGGGACCATCCGTCTTCATCTTCCCCCCAAAGCCCAAGGACACGCTCATGATCTCCCTGACCCCCAAGGTCACATGCGTGGTGGTAGATGTGAGCCAGGATGACCCCGAGGTCCAGTTCAGCTGGTATGTAGACAACGTGGAGGTGAACACAGCTGAGACGAAGCCACAGGAGAGGCAGTACAACAGCACATTCCGCGTGGTCAGTGTCCTCCCCATCAAGCACCAGGACTGGCTGAATGGCAAGAAGTTCAAGTGCAAGGTCAACAACAAAGCCCTGCCCGCCCCCATCGAAAGGACCATCTCCAAAGTCAAAGGTGGGAGAGGGCAGCGGGCAGGGCAGGGCATGAGCTGCCTGGTCACATGGAGCCTGACTCAGCCCGTCACTGCCCTGTCAGTGACCTCTGTGCTGACCTCTGTTCCACAGGGCAACCCCGGACGCCAGACGTGTACGTCTTGCCCCCGGCCCAGGAGGAGCTGACCAAGAACACCGTCAGTCTGACCTGCATGATAAAAGGCTTCTACCCTGGCGACATCTCTGTGGAGTGGGAGAAACAGGGGCAGCCGGAGCAGGACTACAGGACCACCGAGCCCGTCCTGGACTCCGATGGGACCTACTTCCTCTACAGCAAGCTCAGGGTGGACAGGAACAGTTGGCAGCGAGGAGACCAAGTCACGTGCTCAGTGATGCACGAGGCTCTGCACAACCACTTCACCCAGAAGACCCTGTCGCGGTCCCCGGGTAAATGAGCCTGACCAGTCCTCACCCCACGAGGACACTGTCACCTTCCCTCACCTGCCCATGTTAATAAAGCACCCAGCCTGCCCTGGGACCCTGTGAGACTATCCTGGTTCTTTCTGAGGCAGAGAGCTCTTGGCACGCCTGGGCAGTGGGCTGTCGGCCAGGCTGCCTCCGAGGCCCAAGTTGTCACGGCTAGAGAGAGGGAGGGGTCCCACATGGCCAGACCCAGAGCCAGTGTCTGCCCAGCTGGCTGCAGTTTGCCCCCGCAGGGCACCAGGCTTGGCCAGAGGCTAAGCCTCTCCCAGACCTTCCCCAGCCCCAGCAACTCTGGCTGATCAGGGAGATACCTCTCAGGAGCCCGCAGGAAAGGACACAGCCCCCCTGTCAGAGACTGTCCTGGTGTCCTGATTCCCTGTCCAAGGATCTCTCTGTGTCCATGCAGGGGTTGACTAGCCATGGGAGTGGGGATAGGCCCTCCATGCTCTGCCCACCCCTGGGAATACCTACATCTGGCAGCCCTGAATGGCCCAAGGGAGGGACTGTCCAGAACCACACAGACACAGAGCCCAGACCCTTTGGACCAACCCACATGGCACCTGCCCACACTCGTGCACACTGGGGCCTCACACGGGCAACATGCACACCCAGAGCCAGCAAGTGTCTGCTCACTGAACACTCACAAGCACACGGGACCACCCACGGCCTCACACACTGACCAGCTCAGATCCCAGCCTCCTCTCAGGAGGCACCTACACCCAAGCCCTGACACACCCAGGCCTGACACCCACACTGACCCACACACTTGCACACACCCCCTTACCACAAGATCCAGCTCCCTCCCCAGCACAGACAGTCCCTGTAGCTGGGGCCACACCAGGGACCGGCTCTGCCATCTCTCCAGCCCCTGGCCTGGTCACCACTGAATAAGCAGGGGCCACACAGGCTGCAGGGACATCCCTGCAGGGTCACAGGCCCAGTGCTGCCTGGCCAGCCCCAGCACTGACGCCTGGAGCTCCCAGCAAGGAGCTCCCATGAAGTCCAGGCACCGTCCACAGCCAGGGGGTCTGGATGAGCTGGGCCCCAGTGGGAGGACCCTGGGGCTGAGGCCCACCAGAGAAGGCCACCAGGGAAACCTGGCCCCAGTACGCGCACTACTGGCCCAGCCCAGCGGCCCTTCTCCTGGCCCCCGGGAGGCAGCTCCCAGGTCCCACCTTGGTGCCACACACTGACCACCCCCTCCCTGTCCAGAGCTCAGCCTGGATGAGAGCTGTGCAGAGGCCCAGGACGGGGAGCTGGACGGGCTGTGGACGACCCTCACCATCTTCATCAGCCTCTTCCTGCTCAGCGTGTGCTACAGTGCCACTGTCACTCTCTTCAAGGTCGGCCACACTGTCCCCCTGCTGTCCCCATGCCATCCCCCGTGACACCACACTTCCCACAGTCCAGCAGTGTCTCCTGTGCTGTCCCTCACTGTCCCTATGCCCACACTGTCACACGATGTGTCCTGTGCCATCCCCACACTATTCCCATGCCATCTCTACACTGTCCCATGTTGTGTCCCATGCTGTCCCCATCATGTCCCACAATATGTCCCATGCCATCTCCACACTGTCCCGTTATGTGTCCCATGCTGTCCCCACACTGTCCCTGTGCCATCTCCACACTGTGCCACAATGTGTCCTATGCCATCCCCACACTATCCACATGCCATCTCCACATTGTCCCACGGTGTGTCCCACGTCATCTCTACACTGTCCCATGGTGTGTCCCATGCTGTCCCCATGCTGTTCCCATGCCATCTCCACAGTGTTCCACAGTATATCCCATGCTGTCCCCTTGATGTTCCACAATGTGTCCCATGCCATCTCCACACTGTCCCATGATGTATCCCATGCTATACCTAATGTCCCACGATGTGTCCCATGCCGACCCCACACTGTCACCATGCTGTCTCCACACTGTCCCATGGTGTGTCCCATGCTGTCCCCACGCTGTCCACATGCCATCTCCACACTGTCCCATGGCGTGTCCCATGCCGTCCCCACGCTGTCCCCATGCCATCTCTACACTGTCCCACGGTGTGTCCCATGCTATCCCCACGCTGTCACCATGCTGTCTCCACACTGTCCCATGATGTTTCCCATTCTATCCCCACGCTGTCCCCATGCCATCTCCACACTGTCCCATGGTGTGTCCCATGCTATCCCCACGCAGTCCCCATGCCATCTCCACACTGTCCCACAATGTGTCCCATGCTGTGTCCAAAATGCTCCATGCCGTCCACCACACTTTTCCCAACGTGTCTCCACCCTGCTCCCCACCTACCCCCAAACTCTCCCGACATTGTGCCCAACCTGTCTCCACCTGTCCCTACACTGTACCCCACCCAATTACCCAAATTGTCCCCTACCCTATCTCTCATGCACTCCTCCACCCCGTCCCCACTGTTCCCCCACCGTCTGCACCCTGTCCCCCACTGTCCTAACTTGTTGCCATCCTGTCCCCCAACTGTCCTCACAACATCCCCCACCCTGTCTCCTCCACCTTTTCCTCATTGTCTCACCTGTCCCCACACTGGTCCAACCGTATTCCCCACACCATCCCCCACTATCCTCACACTGTTCCCCACCTTGTCCCCCACCGCCACAACCATGTCCCCAGACAGTCCCCACCCTGTGCCCCACTGCCCCAACGTGTCCCCACACTGTCCCTACCCTGTCCCCCACCATCCTCACTCTGTCCCCCTATATCCCCACCCTATCCCCTATATTTCCTACCCTGTCCCCACACTGTTCCCACCCTGTGTCCACACTGTCCCACCCTGTCCCCACCATGCTCACCCTGTCCCCCACCACCCCCACCCTGTCCCCCTATGTCCCTACCCTGTCCCCTATATTTCACACCCTGTCCCCACATTGTCCCCACCCTGTCTCCACACTGTCCAACCCTGTCCCCCACCATCCACACCCTGTACCCTACCTCATCCCCCACCATCTCCATCCTGTCCTCCATTGTCCCCACCCTGTCCCCTATAGTCCCCACCCTGTCCCCACACTCTCCCACCCTGTCCCCCACCATCCTCACCCTGTCCTCACCTTATCCCCCACTATCCCCATCTTGTCCCTCATTGTCTCCACCTTGTCCCCCATGTCCCCACCCTGTCCCCTCACTGTCCCCAGCTCTCCCTCAGGTGCCTGTGGGCTCACCTGTGCTGTTCTCCAGGTGAACTGGATCTTCTCCTCGGTGGTGGAGCTGAAGCCGACCATCGCCCCTGACTACAGGAACATGATCGGGCAGGGGGCCTAGGCCACCTCCTGCAAGGGGCCAGGGCCTCCCAGACCCTGGAGGACATCCATCATGGCCAGCAGCCTGGCTCCCCAGCCACGCCTGCCCTTGGACCTCACTGCCCTCTGACCCTGTGACTCACTGACCCTGCAGCCCTGCTCCTGCCCTTTGAGGACCTCTGGAGAGCAGGCTCTACCCACAGACCTCAGCAGCCTGGACACAGCCCATCCCTGGCCCGAGACACTGGCCAGGGCCAGCAAGGGACATGTGCACCTCACCAGGACATCACTGCCCTCAGGGGCCGGGAGGAGGCCGAGGTCAGCTTGCTGATGTCCACCAGGGCAGAGACAGCTTCGCACTGTCCACTCCAGCCTCCCCACTGCAGGGTTTCTTGAGAGAGAAGGTGAAGTCCTCAGAACACTGAGTGGGAACCTCTCACCTGAGCTGGGAAGCTCTGGGCCAACACTCCCCAAAGGGGGAGCTTCGGGAAGGGCTTCCTATTGTCACTCAGATGGCCTTCACTCCTGCCCGTGCCGCGCCAAGCCCCATCTTGGGTTATTCTGCAAACCCCGAGTCTCTCTGGCTCCTGGGAAGCAGCCTCCTGTGTGATGGGGTCTCTGTGCACTGGCCCCTCCTCTTGGCCCACCCACTTCAGAGGTGGGTTCTACCCACAGGACAGCACCTCGGACCCTCTCTGCATGGGGGCAACTGGGGTGGGTCCAGGATGCCACTTCCCACAGTGGGACCCAGCTCCACACCAAGGAGACCACTCAGAAGGACCTGGGCACATGTGGCTATTCCTGGAGGCCTGGTGAGTGCTGGGCAGAGACCACCTGAGAGAGTGGTCAACAGCCAGGTGTCCCTCTAGGAGAGCGGCTGGACAGTGTCCAGGCAGGCCAGGCATGGACTGACGGCTGAGAGCACCAGGCAGAGAGTGGGGCACAGGAGGCCAGGACACAGCCAGGCCACAGACGGCGGTTGGACCAGAAGCCCCTCCACAGAGCCCAGGGCCTGGGGAGCCATGGCTGGTGGACAGTGACGACGGACAGAGGCCCCCAGGATCTGTTTGTGCCATCACTACTCAGGAGCAAACACCGAGTCAGAGTTTCCAGAGAGGAAAATACATAACAGAGAACAGAGGGACCTCCCAGGGGGGCTCAGGACAGTGGCCCAGGACCTGCACACTTCTGGATTTAATAGGAGAGAACAGCAGGACCTCCCAGGGGGCTCAGGACAGTGGCCCAGGACCTGCACACTTCTGGCTTTAATAGGAGAGAACAGAAGGGCCTCCCAGGGGGGCTCAGGACAGTGGCCCAGGACCTGCACACTTCTGGTTTTAATAGGAGAGAACAGAAGGGCCTCCCAGGGGGGCTCAGGACAGTGGCCCAGGACCTGCACACTTCTGGCTTTAATAGGAGAGAACAGCAGGACCTCCCAGGGGGGCTCAGGACAGTGGCCCAGGACCTGCACACTTCTGACTTTTATAGGAGAGAACAGAGGGACCTCCCAGGGGGCTCAGGACAGTGGCCCAGGACCTGCACACTTCTGGTTTTAATAGGAGAGGACAGAGGGACCTCCCAGGGGGCTCAGGGCAGTGGCCCAGGACCTGCACACTTCTGGATTTAATAGGAGAGAACAGCAGGACCTCCCAGGGGGCTCAGGACAGTGGCCCAGGACCTGCACACTTCTGGATTTAATAGGAGAGAACAGCAGGACCTCCCAGGGGGCTCAGGACAGTGGCCCAGGACTTGCACACTTCTGGATTTAATAGGAGAGAACAGAGGGGCATCCCAGGGGGGCTCAGGATAGTGGCCCAGGACCTGCACACTTCTGGATTTAATAGGAGAGAACAGAGGGGCCTCCCTGGGGGGCTCAGGACAGTGGCCCAGGACCTGCACACTTCTGGATTTAATAGGAGAGGACAGAGAGGCCTCCCAGGGAGGCCCAGGACAGTGGCCCTGCACACTTCTGGCTTTGGTAGCTTTCTCCTTCTAGTTTACAGGAAACCCATTATGTCTTTTCAGGTTTTTTCAGAGTGACATTAAACATCCTTTAAACACCCTGCGCCTCTGTGCTCTGCTGTGTCCACCTGCCCCACCCTCATGCACGAGGGGAGGCCACAAGGCCAGGCCAGGCCTATCCAGCCCTCCCTCCTGCAGCCTCACCCTGCCTGGCCAGCAGCCCTGCTCCCAAGGCCTTTCCTCCATGGAGGCACCCTCCTCCCAGCTGGATGCTGCTTGTGCATGTCCAGGTCACTCCAGGCAGACCTAGGAATCAGGTGGCCAAGCAGGGTCTCCCCAGCTGGCCACACCAGGCAGGAAGTGTGCGTGCTGCACACTCAGCTCTGGCAGCCGAGACAGGAAGCGGGCTGGATGCTTCAGCGCTATCCACAGTGTCCCAGAGGCCAGGGCTCCTGGGTAGAGGCAGGGCAGGCCTGGGCCTCTCTCCCTGGCTTGCACTCAAGGTCTTCTCCTTATGTCCACACAGGCTGTCCCCTGTGCCTGTGGGAGTCCTGGTCTCCTCTTCCGCAGACACAGTCCTAGGGCCTCAGGCCCACCCTCGTGAGCCCATCCCAGTGTGCCTCATCCTGAGGTCCTGGGTCGCAACCTCAGCATGTGGGTGTGGAGGCACAACTCAGCCCACAACCACCCTGCCTCCTCTCTTGCAACCGCACCGTCCCACCCTGACGTCCCCCCCTGACATCCCCAGCATCAGCTCCAAGTCCCAAGTCCCACACACCCTCCTCCAGGGCAGGTGCTACCTATTCTAGGGCCACTCAGCCCCCAGGGCGCCCAGGTGCCAAGAGCAGCAGGCAGTGGCACAGGGTGGGGGCGTTTGCAGAGACCAGGGAACACAGCCTGGCATGTCAGGGCTGCCCAGTGAAACACAGAGAGTCCACGGCCAGCCCAGCTCAACTTCCCTCTGAGACATACAGGCAGTGGGGAAGGCGAAGGGGCTATGTAGAGTCCAGGAGGCAGAGAATTGCCAGGGGCCACTCAGCTTCCCATAGGAGGCCAGCTGTGTCTGTGGACGGCACTGTGTCAACATCAGGCTCTGTCCTCCCTCCCCAGGAGATGCTGCAGAGGGGCCGCGCTGGTCCTGGAAGATGCTGCTGGACATTGGGAGACAGAGACCCAGCTGGGGGACTTTCCAGCCCGTGTTTCGGGAGCGAGCGCCCAGTGGGTGCAGGAGCAGGGGCTGCCTGGGTTCCTAGGCGGGCATTTAGGGGCCAGGCCTAGCTGTTAGAAAGTGTTTATTTGGGTCCTTGCTTCAGTCGGCAAGAGACACGTCCTGCCCAGGGTGGGGCTGACCCCACTTGAGGGGCACTGCTGCCATGGGAGCCTCACAGGGACCTGGAGGCCAAGACAGGCGTTGGATTTTCTGCCAATGCCCACGGGCAGTGAGTGGCAGGGAACCTGGGCCAGGCTGGGTGTCTGGACAGCTGTGCAAGACCTCAGGACATGGGGCCGGGTGCAGGAGGGCAGAACTTGGGGTGCAGAACAGGGGCCCATCCCAACCAAGGGAGAGCACCCTGGAGCCATGGGGCCCTCCAACACCTGTAGATAAAACCCAGGCCACAGTGGGTAGGACCAAACTGCCCTTGAAGGCAGCAAGATGGAGACCTCTCAGCTCAGCGAACGCTCCCGCCCTCAGGGCCCTGCAGGCAGGCACCTTCCCCAGCCCCTTGGGTAAGGAGCAGGCCTCTGTCTTCTGCTGCTGGGGCCGTTGGGGCCTCCCTGTGTCAGGTGAGACCGTGCAGGCCACGGTCCTGAGAGTGGACAGCCCAGCGAGGCTGAGGAATGGAAGGCCAGGGTCACTCCTTAGCCAAGCCACTGAGTGCAAGGTAGAGAGACCTTCATGTAGAGCCTGCCTCCCACCAGGCCATGGCTCCTGGGCAGAGACGAGGCCTCCCAGTGTCCTCAGTCCCATTCCTGACATGGTCATCTGGCTGCACCACAACCAGTGTGGCCCGCACAGCCTTGGCCAAGAGCTTCAGCTGAAACCTGGCCCCATGTCCTCGGCTACTTCATGCCTGACAGCCTCCAGGTCAATGGACATGACCACTCACACACCTGCCCCAGGAGGCAGTGCATGCCCAGGGACACAGGAGCTTGAAGGGAGAAGGCGAGGAGGCCACGAGACCCACTCTGGGCCTCCCCAGGCCTCTGAGTGTCTCCTCCAGCTCAGAGCCGACTCTGCTGCTGTGCTCCACAGCCCCGCCAGCAACCCCTAGGGGTTCTACTCCACCCCGCCCACTCCTGAGAAGGCCAGGGACTCTGTCCCGTTATCCTGCCACACCACTGCTGAGGGGACACAGCCCAGAACCCAGTCCTCATCCTGCCTCAGCCAGGTCCCCACAGCCTCGCCACACCCAAGACAGGAGGCCCAGCAGGGACACCCTGCGTTCTGCCACCTCCATGACCACACACCTGGAATGCAAGGCAGGAGCTGGTCATGAGCCCATAGGACACCAGCCAGCCAGCACCCTGCCCACAGAGCCCGTCAGGGGACACACACACACCCACTCAGGGACACTCAGGTCACACACACACCTGCCTGCACAGGGACCTTCAGGAGACACACACACCCACACAGTGACAATCAGGGCACACGCACGCCTGCCTGCACAGGGTCCTTCAGGGGACACACATCCACCCACACAGTGACAATCAGGGCACACACATGCCTGCCTGCACAGGGTCCTTCAGGGGACACACACACCCACACAGGGACAATCAGGGCACATACATACCTGCCTGCACAGGGTCCTTCAGGGGACACACATCCACCCACACAGTGACAATCAGGGCACACACATGCCTGCCTGCACAGGGACCTTCAGGGGACACATACCCACCCACACAGGGACAATCAGGGCACACACACGCCTGCCTGCACAGGGTCCTTCAGGGGACACACACCCACCAACACAGGGACAATCAGGGCACACACACACCTGCCTGCACAGGGATCTTAAGGGGACACACATACACACACTCAGTGACAAAGAGGGCACACACACACCTGCCTGCACAGGGACCTTCAGGGGACACACACACACACACACACACACACACACACACACACAGTGACAATCAGGGCACACACATGCCTGCCTGCACAGGGACCTTCAGGGGACACACACACAAACACACAGTGACAATCAGGGCACACACATGCCTGCCTGCACAGGGACCTTCAGGGGACACACACACACACACACACACAGTGACAATCAGGGCACACACATGCCTGCCACACAGGGACCTTCAGGGGACCCACACACACACACACAGTGACACTCAGGGCACACTCACACCTGCCTGCAGAAGGGTTCTTCAGGGGCAATTCTGCAAACCATCCATCATTCATCACCTATGCAGAGAGAATGGACACTGCTGTCAATCATCTGTCAATTGTCACCTGTATAGATAGACAGAAGGGGCACTGCAGCCATCAGTAATCACTTGTCCAGACAAGAGGCACTGAAGTCCATCATCTGTCAGTCATCACCTGTGCAGACAGAAGTAGCACTGCTGTCAATCATCTGTCAGTCATCACCTGTACAGACAGGAGGGACACTGCTGTCAATCCTCTGTCAGTCGTCACCTGTCCAGACAAAAGGGGCACTGCTGCCAATCATCCATCAGTTATCACCTGTCCAGACAGAAGGGGCACTGCTGCCAATCATCCATCAGTTGTCACCTGTCCAGACACAGGGAGCACTGCTGTCAATCATCTGTCAGTTATCACCTGTGCAGACAGGAGGGGCACTGCTGCCAATCATCCGTCAGTTGTCACTTGTCCAGACAGAGGGGGCACTGCTGTCAATCTTTCATCCGTCATCACCTGTGCAGACAGAAGGAGCACTGCTGTCAATCATCCATCAGTCATCACCTGTGCAGATAGAAGGGGCACTGCTGTCAGTCATCTGTCAGTTCTCACCTGTGCAGACAGAAGGGGCACTGCTGTCAATCATCTGTCAGTCATTACCTGTCCAGACAGAGGGGACACTGCTGTCAATCCTCTGTCAGTCTTCACCTGTCCAGACAGAAGGGGCACTGCTGCCAATCATTCCTCAGTTGTAACTTGTCCAGACAGAAGGGGCACTGCTGTCAATCATCATCATTCATCACCTGTACAGACAGAAGGGGCACCGCTGTCAATCTCTATACATAGAGAGAGGGACAGAAGCTCCAGGACCAGGAAGGGCACCCTGCCCCACAGATTCCAGGGGTGTGCCAGGCATAGCCTCTTCCCACTGGGGCACTAGCCGTCCCATGGGTGTCTTCCTGTGCCACGTTCCCGGCAGCACGTGGCTGGAGAAGTGGGGCCACGATGTATGGAGAACGCTATGGATCAATGAGAAACCCAAGTGCTCAGGAGACTGGGCAGGAGAACCAACAGGCTTTACACAGGCCTCCAGCTGCCCCTGGGCACTCAGGACACTGAGCCCACCAGGCTGCAAGCCCTGAGACAGCAGCTCCCTCAGTGCAGGCCAGTCCAGGGACAGCTCTGAGCAGTGACCGTCACCATCCTAACTCGCAGCCATGGAAAAGCCCAAGGCCAGGCACTACCACATTCCAGCTGCAGCTACGCAAAGAAAAGGAAGTGCCACCCTCACGCACCCGGAAAAGCAGCTCTGGGACAGCCGTCTCCACATGACGCAGACCAGACCAGGCCTCAGTCAGGACTTTAAAGAACACCGTGGTCAAAGGCTGAATGGAAAACATGGTCATATGGGGCTGGCGGGGCTCCACAGAGAGCGCTCACCTCGCACGTGCCAGCCCTGGGTTCCATCCCACTCCACATAAAGATAAACGTATAGAATAAAGGTATTGTTGGGAAAAGTATAAACAGCAGCCGCATCCCAGAGAAAAACCGCAACAGGTATTGTGTCCAACTACAACTAAAAGATAAATATTTTAAAAAGAAAATATAACCATAATGAGTGAATAGATAGGGAAACTCCACCAAAAATATCTTTAACAGCAAATTCTCAAAAAACAAATGAAAGTGCAGAGAAATTTAAAGAATCAAAGCCTGTTGAGCTTAAGAGCTGGCTGGAGAGGCACGGGGAAGGCCAGAAGATTTGTAGACATAGCTCCAGGCAGTCCTTTCAGTCATCAGAGAACAGGGAGAAAAACACTGGGAGAAATGAAGAGACTCCAAATCCCGTGATCCTCTAGAAAGCTTCCTAAAATACGTGACATTGGAGTACCACAAGAGCAGAAGCCAGAAAAATGGGGCTGCAAGAGTCTTTAAAACACACAGGTTCTTCAATGGGCTGAAACTCTGACTTATGGATACAGAAATTCTAACGAGGTGCCAGCGTCCGTCACCCCGTCCTCCCAGGCTGATGGACAGAGAGGTCAGAGAGCCTGGAGAGCAGGGTCGTGGGTCCACACTGCAGTGCTGTGCAGGAGTGTCCCGGGGACTCACCTTCCACTCCTCGGCCCCCGTGAAGCCCTGGCCCTGCTGGTGTTCCAGAGGTCTCAGCAGCAGTGCTCTTCAGCCACTGTGCAGTCAGGAGCCTTTAGTAGATGACTCCCCACTCCCCAACACCCCCCACACAGCCTCCTTCATTAGGAGTATGCATCTGGTTCTTCCCAGGTTTCCTGTGGCTTGGGAACACACCAGAGCATGGCCTCCGAGTTTGGGCAATTCCAAGCACCTCCCTGCAGCTGAGTCTGCGTTCCCTGTGCTGCCTGAGTCTCCCAGGGCCTCCCTGCAGCTGGGTCTGCGTTCCCTGTGCTGCATGAGTCTCCCAGGGCCTCCCTGCACCTGGGTCTGTGTTTGCTGTGCTGCATAAGTCTGCCACGGGACCCTGCAGCTGGGTCTGTGTTCCCTGGGCTGTGTGAGTCTCCCAGAGCCTCCCTGCAGCTGGGTCTGTGTTCCCTGGGCTGTGTGAGTCTCCCAGAGCCTCCCTGCAGCTGGGTCTGTGTTCCCTGTGCTGCGTGAGTCTCCCAGGGCCTCCCTGCAGCTGGGTCTGTGTTCCTTGTGCTGAGTGAGTCTCCCAGGGCCACCCTGCAGCTGGGTCTGTGTTCCCTGTGCATGTGAGTATGACCGCTTCCAAGCCCTTCAGCTGAGCATGCTCTGCAGGCACCCAGCTTCTGGTTGGAGAGCATGGCCATACCTAAGCAGGCCTGTGTTTAAGTCTGCTGTTGATCCGTCCACCCTCCCCTCAGCAGGTATCAGGTTCATGGTCCTGCAGCTTTGGAGCTGGTCTTGGGAGGGACACATGAACACTCTGTTCCTGCATGGTGTTCCCCCACCTGGTTCTTCTCCCCCCAGGTGAACTCTGTGGCCCAGCCGAGGCCTACAATACCAGCCTCTGTGATTCTGACTGAAATTGTGCCACTTTCATACTTAGAGTTGGAAAAACTGATGCCATCACAGTGTTGACCCTTCCTGGTTGTGAACATGGACCTCCCCATGACCGTGTTTGGTGTCTTTCATCAGAGTTCTGTAGATTTGAGGTTTTTTTCTCATATAGAATTTTGCCAGTTCTTTGTATCCTTTACACAGAAGTGGGCTTACCCAAGGACAGAGGCCGCTCTGTCTTCCCACTAGAACTTGTGCCTTCCCTCTCTTCTGGCAGTCCCTAGCCAGGCCTCCCAGTGCACTGAGCAGGTGCGTGGCTGGTGGACACAGGTGCATCTACACCCTGGCACGGTGGCCCTGGGGGCAGTGCATGAAGCCCCGGGTGAGAGCTGCATGGGACCAGAGCCAGCAGAGGCCTGAGGACATCAGCCCCTGCAGGATGTGTCCTGAGAAAGGCCAAGGGCACGGAGGCACATTCCAGGAGCAGAGCAGATAGGGGAACTTTGTGCTTCCCTGTGCTCAGAGCTCAGAGGGCCAGGAAGGTCAGTGGGGAGCAGGAGCTAGTCTGGGGCCGGGAAGGAAGGGGTGGGAGACAGGCTCAGGCCACGTAGTCTGAGGAGAGGGCAGAGCTGCTCGTGGATCTTGCTCTGGTGGCCCTGGAGCTGCCTGCACTGGGCTCCGCATGGAGCTGGCCATTGGGCTCTGGCCTCTGCCTCTCCCCTGATGCCCACCTGCCAGGCGTCCACCTTGCTCTGCACGCGGAGTCAGGTCCAGGTTTCCCAGGAGGGAAAGTTCAGTTGGGGAGGAGGGTCACCCCCAGATCTGGGCTCACCAGGAGCCCGTGAAGGCGACCTTATTTGGAAACCGGGTCCTTGCAGAGGGAATGAGGTGAAGATGAGGCCATACTGGGGGAGGTGGCCCTCATCCAGGGTGACCAGGGGCTCATAACAAGAGGAAGTTTGGACAGAGACACAGAGAGAGGGCTGTGGAGATGGAGGAGGGCCTGAGGCCAGCCAGGGGGCAGCCCAGGAGCCTGAAGCCAGGCAGCGCTCTCCCAGCCCTAGAAGGCTCTCGGCCACCGCGCCCTGACTTCTCCATGGGAGAAGCCGTGTGCTGCAGTCTGGCTGGGCACAAAATAACCGAGCCACCACAAAGCCTTGTAGATTCAAACAGCAACTCTTTATTCCCGAACTCTCACCAGCACTCTACCACACTACCTGGGAATACACTGCCTCCACTCGGCTCCGCACACCAATTCTCTCAGAACCCCGCGAGAACTCAATGGGAACTCCAAAGGAGCGGGCACCTGAGGCAGCAGGATATGCCCTATTCCCAGCAGGATCCACCCTAAACCCGGAGCCACCCTAATCCCTGAGCTGGGTCACCTTTCAACCCAAAATGCCATGTGTCATTCCTACTTGGCTGTGGCTCTCAGCATCTCCCCCCTTCTGTTTAATTAAACAACAAGCAATGTGGCTAAGGGACCGTGCCTGTTAGGTTGTCCAATTCAACATACGGTGCTTACCCGTCATCAGATGAGCTGACCTCTAGGCGTCAGCCTCCTGTCTTAGGTTGGTACCACTGCAATTGGATCATACCCGTCACTGACTACCAGCCCAGCATACAGCCATACTTGTGGATAGGCCTATGCACCAGTGGGGGAGTGAGGTTCTTTGCCTCACCTCTGTTGGCCCCCAAATTTGGCCTTTGCACCAGTGGGGGGTGAGGTTCTTTGCCTCACCTCTGTTGGCCCCCAAAATAAGACCATCACTAGTAGAAGGGAGGAGGATACAGAAATGCCGCGACACCAAGCCAATTGACGGCTCCTTTGGAAAAATTGTATCACCAGTGACACCATCAGCAAAGATACGCCAGCACTACCGCAATTCGCTGCACCAACAGATAGTTTACAATTCATACAAGTGATGCATAGTCCATCCAAGTTCTGCAAGCAATTCAAAGTGGAGGAATCTATCAATATGTCCATTTCCTCCCAAAATAAATCGACTCCTTGATTGAGCATTACTTATTGAGTTATTATTCATTGATGCATCAGTTTATACAGTTTACTGTGATAGCTATCATACAAGCTGTAGTTTGGTTTTATCTTTGTCTTCACCGGCACTGGGATGAAGATAGGAATTCTGGAAATGATGCTAAAGAGAAATTATGTAACATTCCAACAGGTATTAAGAAAACAATTTTCTGAACAATTTACATTATCCTGAACAGAATTATTAAATATAATGAAAAGGAAAGGTGAAAGTAAACAAACAGATCCATTAACCTCCTTATTTGTACACATATTAAAACAATCCTCAACAACTGTTTACCTAATTTAAATTAAACCATTAAAATCATGTGAATAAAAAAAATACAGATCCATTTTTTCATGAGTGCTCCTCATATATGATATATGGACATACGCACACACAGACATACAACACAAAACACAAGTGTGCACACAAACGTACAACACATAAGACAATAGTAAAGGCCTTGTAGCTTTACACAGGTGAAATCTCCATTGCAATGTTTAAAAACTCCACAGTCAAAAAATAAAACTGATCAGAAAAACATTAACCTAGGTCTGTATGAGCTCAAAAAAAAAATAGAACTTTATGATGTGGGAAAAGGCAATAATAAAATAAATATTGAAAAAAGCATCCTGGTTAATCACTGTCGCAGATGTAAGAATAGCCAAGCTGGAGCTCTGGATATCAGCTGTTATGGATTTGAGTCAAATCATCTTATTTTGGTCTGTAGAAATCGCTTTGGTTAGTCTCTCTGGAATCCAAATCGGCTGCTGTTCTCCCTGAGGAAACACACAAACAGACCCCAGACTCAAGACAATCACTGGGTCAAGACCTTTCTATTGTCCTGTTAGAATATAAGTACATTTTAATAGTTTAATGAGCTCTTTCATCTATGCCTTGTCCCTGTGGATTGTATGGGATTCCTGTTAGGTAAAAAATTAACTGATTTTTCTTCAGGGATGATGTTCCAAAATATCCTATATGCATCCTTTGGAAATTTAAAGATCCTTTTAAATTTAAGTCTTCCAAAAGCATTTTGCCTTAGTTTTTAGAATTACTTTAGTCCTTTTAATTTTTGATGTGGTTTTAAACCAATTTTCTTTTAGTTTAACGTTTTATAAATTGGCTCTTATCTGTAAATTTTAACACCTTCATCTGATACTTTTAATATCTGCACCACCAGAAATTAAAGTTGATGGGCTTTTTGAAAAAATTACTAATAATCTCCTCGTTCTTCTATTTTATCCAATATTTAACTGTAAACTCTCTCTTGTACCTTTTTCTATCTTGAATGTCTGTATCTAATAGTTGTCTTAGCTTTTTGTATTTTTTATCTGAAATACATTTATTTGACATTTGTAACCATTTGTTATCTTCTTTCTATCTTCTAGTTTTCTTCTAAGGTTTGTATATTTACCCTTAGTTGCTTTTTTTCCTCCTAGTTTTTTTTTCTTCCTATTTTGTGGGTTTAAAATTCTTGTCTTCCTACATCTTTTTTATCTTCCTACATCTCCTCTAACTTTTTTTCAACCTTTCTGTACTTTTATCTTTAAAGCTTTCCACTTTAAATTTTTAATCTTCTTTTTCCAAATTGCTTTTATCCTATTATCTTTCCATTTCCATGGGTTTTTTTTAAGTAATGTTTTTAAGATTAACTAGGCTTTGAATGACACAGTCTTTCCTCTGCCACAAAGGCATCTTAACCACCTTTAATTTAACCTTTTAAAGCCTTTTGCAACTTACTTAGACATTTTACAACTTTTTACTTTATCTCACAAAGATTATCTCATCTAAAAACATTCCTTTTTTCTTTACCCTTCCATATTAAAATATATTTCCACATCTTGAATCCTTTTATATCTCTTTTCTAGCCGTTAACACTTTTTTTAAAAAATTCACATTCTGAAATGACCCTTATAAAATTTTTGAATTCAGACAAATTACTCCACTTTAATAAGATGAAATACTTTCATGTTTTTTATGGTACTATAATACTGTAATTGAAACCCAACTGAAATTTCTTATACTCTTTGTATATAAATTACACCTGATAGAATCTTAACTCTTAGTAACCTTGTTTCAGCAAAGACACACACATAAAGCAAGATTAAACTTTTGTTTTTTTTCATTTACCAATTTAAGAAAACACACATAATGTTTAAATATATTACCTTATGTAACTTAATAAGTAAGAGTACTTGGTTTTATATTTAGGGGTTGATATTTTAACACTTTAGCTTTGTAAATTAATCAGATGTCTGTAAAAACCAAGACCTTAGACAAATGTAGTAAACAGAACTAGCCATCTCTTTCTTGTTGAAGAAAAATCATTCTACAGGATCGCATGATGGTCCCATTGTGATATTTTTAACAACTCCTCTTTAAAAAGCCATGGGCTACATTTTTGTACTGTATCAACATATGCCCAAATTGTTCTTGGTCTCACTGGGGTGCCTCCTTCCTCTAACAATTTCTGTTCCTCAGGGGCGAACAACTTCAAACATTGAGCCAACCATTTTCCCCAGTCTGCCTGAGAAAGTTCTAGGGACAGGCAACTTGAAATAAAAACAAAATAAATCAAAACAAGAACACATTGTTTTTTGAAATGGTCACCCATTCTCTCGCTCTTCCTCAGGGGCGAGCAATTTCACTTACCTCTGAGCTTCAGGCGGTCCCCGTACCGGCCACCAATGCACCAGTCTGGCTGGGCACAAAATAACCGAGCCACCACAAAGCCTTGTAGATTCAAACAGCAACTCTTTATACCAGAAATTTCACCTTCACTCTACCCACGCTACCTGGGAATACACAGCCTCCACTCAGCTCCTCACACCTATTCTCTCAAAACCCTGAGAGAACTCAATGGGAACTCCAAAGGAGCCAGCGCCTGAGGCAGCAGGATACGCCCTAATTCCATCAGGATCCACCCTAAACCTGGAGCCACCCTATTCCCAGCAGGATTCACCCTAAACCTTGAACCACCCTAATCCCTTAGCAGGGTCACCTTTCAACCCAAAATGCCATGTGTCAATCCTACTTGGCTATGGCTTTCAGCAGCCATGTCTGATCTTAGGAGCTTTGTTAGGACAGCTCCCAGAAACAGAGGCCAGGGTGGACAGGGGAGGGTGTGTCCTCACATCCTCACTGAGGAAGCAGGTCCCCGGCCTGGGGTGTCTGCTGAGCTTCTGGCTTAGCCTGGGTCTCTGCTCACTCCTGTGCTCCGTGCAGTTGTCGGTCCTACTGTTGCTCCTTTGAAGGCACTAAGTTCCTCGTTCCTGGACTGTGTTGAGGATGCCCTGTCCGCTCGTCCCCAGTGGCTGTGCGACGTGATTTTCTATCCTTTACTCTTGGAAACATGGGTGGCATCCTCCTTACTTTGGAAAGACGTCTGCGGTCATCTGTTTAAAAATTCTTGCTGTTCTCTCCCGCTGCTTCAGGGCTCCCTCTGTGGTGCCCGGAGCTCCTGTGGCCCTCACACCTGGTGACTGCAGCCCCTCAAGTGCCAGGCCTTTGTCTTCTACCCTTCCTTCCCGGTGTTGCCTGGGAACCCAGCTTGCGGGTCTCAGGCCCGCCTTCAGGGCTGTCCCTGGCCCTGAAGATGTCTGTCACATTCCTAACTCTTGCAGGTGTGTACTGCAGCTCAGGACTCCCAGCTAAGAGACCTGCAGGTTCACACTTTGATTTCTGGCACAGCTCCTGCCCCTGCTCTGCTCCTGGAGCACGGTGGCGCCTGCTTCCTGTCATGTGGTTCCAATGGCTGGCGCCCCAGCCCAGGTGTCTCTGCTCCTGCCAGCTCCTCCACGTGCCGCTTTGTGTCTTGGCACGCCTGTTCTCGGCATGGGTGCCAGACTTTGTGTTCAGGACTGGCTGAGTGTAGCGAGCTACCATCCCATGAGGCAATTTCCTGTGCTTCTGGCAGGTTCCTGGTGGTGGTCACAGTGTTCCTGAACCTCGTGGCAGACCATGGAGTGTCCTCAGGTCCCAGTAGTAAGCATCTGGGCTGCAGTTGAGGGATGGCCACTGACCGTCTTCTCCAGCTAATGTCTTAGGGTTTCCAGCCCAACATGCAGGCGCGTCCTGGGGCCTCTGCAGGGTGGGTCCCGGCCTCCACAGTTTCTCTCCCTGGACAGTGAGAGTGTAGAATCTACTGTCAGCCCTTCAGCTGATCACTCCAGAATCAGCAAATGTTTTTAGAAAAGCAAATGTCAGGCTTCAATTTACAAATTTCCTGCTTTATTTTATTTTATTTTATTTTATTTTGTGGTGCTGGGGACCAACCCAGGGCCTCATGCATGCTAAGCAAGCATGTGCCACTGAGCCCCAGGCTTATTATTCTCTGTCTCCTTGTGACTCCTACTCACAGTTATTCTGATTTTATAGTGACTGTTAGTTCACCTCTAAAATAAGGATCAATAACTCTCAGTATTACTTGGATTGCCACTTTGAAATAATTTTGTCCCAAAATTAAGCCTATAGTACCTGTGGTTAGGGCCCATGGATCCCAGTAGGAATCCACTGGGGTCCCATTTCAGGTGTTAAATCAGTTACCATGGCTGGTGGTAAAAGTACTGTCTGGGGGGTACCAGCTGGTAAAATGGTGGTTCATCCTGGTCGACTGTGATGACGACTGTGACTCTAAGTCTTTCTCCCCGTCTATTTGGTGGGCCTGGGGAAAGGCCTCCCCTTGTGTTTTGGTGCCAACAAGGTGGAAGTGAAGGCAAATTGGAGTCGAGCGGACAACATGTTGGTTTATTTCCTCCCTTGCCACAGGCACCTGAGTCCACAACTGACCTGTTAGCTGCTTGGTACAAGCGTGCTACAAACTCAGAGAACAGTTCTGATGTGGCACACGTTTCTCCACAGAAAAGCCCTCTTCACCATGGCTGATTTTAAGACTGTCAGAAAAACAGTCTCTGCAAAAGAGTCCAATGCAGATAAACTTCCTATTTTCGTGTGGCCCTGTTTACTTGGCCACTGGCCGAGAAAATATCAGCACACCAGGTGCTGGGCACCCCCTTACTAGTTTTTCACAATTGTATCCAGTACAGTACTTTGTAGGAATGTGCAAACAAGGCCTCTGGCCTTGAGCTGGGCTTCACAGAGATGTCTACATTTTTAAGATAAGTTACAAATGGGCTCCATGATAACAGCTGGCAGAGGGGGAAAGAAAGGGGAGAAGAAGCTCTCCCCTTCTCAGGTGTGGTCCTTGAAGAGTTGACTTGCCCAGAACAGTGACAGAAGAAGCTGCTTTTATGTGAATTCTTGCAGACTGTGAACTTCTGAGCCCCTCCCCTTACCCACTGGTTATAAAACTATGAAACTCCCTGAACTCGGGGTTCAGGGGATTGATTGATTACACCAAAAGCTGTGCCCTCTGAACGTGGCTGAAGCCAAATAAAACTGTTTCCTGCTATCTTCAGTGCCTTGCATCATTTGTCCCTAAAACACTTCTGAGCCCTGTTGCATCTTAGTCAAAGCTAGATTAGACTGGTCCTGGGAAGATTTTTGCTGCCATGCCTTCTTTGCACATGAAGTAATCTGATCATAAACCACCAAATCATAGTTTAACTGCCTCTCTAAATCTGCAAACTCACCCGTTCCCATCAACATCTCCAAAGGGGTCTCAAGATCTGTCTCCTCTTTCTCTCAGCCTGCTCAGTACAGAAATCTATCCAGTGAGACCATCAGGGAAGATAATCACCACCATCACATAATCTCTGGCCATGGACATCCAGTCACTGGGCAGAAGAGGTTCTTAGCAAACCAAGTTGAGCAAGCTCTTACAAATGGTGAATGAGGGCCATAAGTACTGCAAGCATTTTTTAATTCTTCTAAGGTTTTAAAAGGAATTATAGCATGTGCTCAGACATGCCGGTTTTGCTCGAAAAAAAATGGGAAAAAGCTGAAAACCTATAATACCTTCCCCCGCTTCCTGCGCCCTCCTGAGTCCACATTGTAATGGCATAAGCATAGCCATGGCCAATTCAGAGTGTCGATTAAAGCCCATTCTCCCAGCTCAAAATGGCTGAATTCAGACGGCGGTGCCAGTCCAGCTAAACACAACCTAGCAAAATTCTCCTCCATTTCCTCTTCACCATCAAACTGAGTCCCCTCTGACTGGGACTCTTTGTCTGTCTCCTGCTCATTCTGTTCTTCTCCATTTTGAATTTGCCTCACAGAGCTCTGGTCAGGACTAGTTTCCTCTGTGGAACACGCCCCTCGGTGCTCCTCTATATTACTGATCCAGTGGGATTCAACTAGGTCTTCCCCAAGGTGATCTGCCTGCTGGGTGGCAGATTGAGTGAAATTTGATTCCACTCTCAGCCTGCTATGGAAAAAGAGAATTTTTTCAAAAAAATACAGCCTCTGCCTGTTTTCCTGCTCTGTGCTCTTAACTGGTCTCTGAAGTCCTTTTAAAAGGTCTTCTGGGGGCCATTGACCATGATCTACATCATCAAAATGACCCATTTCTAATGCACTCCAGACCCTCTGAACACTGTCTGTTGTACTTCTAGACAGTTCTGCAGAGAGGCAGCCTTTATACACTTTCCTTCCTAGTCTCTCCCAAGAACGTACATCTGGTGACTCTTGCTCACAAAACCATGCACACCTCACTAACCGTTCTCAGGAACTGTGCTAGCTGGCTCTTTCTCACTTGCTTTGATTTCCAGTTAATCATAGTTTCCAAAATTGTTAAATGCATCTCTTTGTCTGAAGATATGGAACTTCCCATGATAAATCTTTAATGTCCTTAGTTATAAAATGGTCTGCTTCCTCTGTGACCCCTCAAAAAATTTCACGGTGCAATAACCTTCTATAGTACGTTTCCTCAATCAACCTGGAAATTCCGCTTGAGAAGCCCCACGTTGGGCACCAATTACTGCACCCAAGGAGCGCAGGCAGCTAAACGAAGGGTCGCTCAAGTGAATTTCCTAAAACACAAAATAAAATAAAATAATAATGAAATAAAACACAGACACAAATTTAACTTTAAGCCTGAGGACACCTCCCCTGCCCTCAGGCTCAAGCTCGCCAAATGGGAGAGGGAGGAAAGTCACGAGATGCTAGAGAGAGAGAGAGAGAGAGAGAGAGAGAGAGAACATCCAGGAGTGGCCTTTTATTAGGGAGACCCTGATTCTTTAGAAATTTCCATCCATAAAGCTCAAGAGGCTTGGGTAACAAGGACAGGAAAGGTAACTCGGCCCCAGGCTGTAGGACACCTCACATTCACATGAACACACATTTGGCAACATTTTTACGACTTCCAAGATGGGGGCCGCCATCTAGAGCCACGTGATGTGGCCAGATGACAAGAAGTGACCAACAGGACCTCAACCAATCAGAGAAGAAAAATGCTGGTCACATGGTGTGGTGGCCTCCCACAGGTTTCCACATGTCCACCCCAGATAAGTCAACTGACCACAGCACCTACTCCAGTCAGCTTCTCACCACCCTGACCAAAAGAACTAGCAAGAACAACTAGAGGAGGGAGAGCTCACTTGGGCTCACAGTTTCCGAGGTCACATCTATAGATGGCCGGCTCCATTGCTCTGGGCCTGAGTCAGGAAGAACCTCAATGCTGAGGACGAGGCAGGAGAGAGCAGCTCAGGACATAGGCATCAGGAAGCAGGGAGCCTCCACTCCCAGATACACTACGTAAATCCAAACCCCACACCCCACTGCCCACCTTCTCCAGCCACACCCAACCGCCTTCAGCCACCCAGGATAATCCCGTCATGGATGAATTCATGGTTGGGTTAAGGCCCTCATCACCCAATCCTTTGCCCTCTGAACCTTCTCACATCATCTCAGACGTGAGCTTTGGGAGGACGCCTCCCATCCAGACCAGGACACTCAGGTCACACAGGTTGGGGAAAGAACCCTGCCTCCCACACATTCGCTGGTCTTCAGATACAACCCCCAGCCCCCTGAGCCCCAGGGAGAAGACGGAGGACAGAGTGTTGGCCGTCCCAACCCACCTCACAGGCCATGAGGCCAGCCGGGGACCTTCCAGGGACTCCCGGGGACCTAGGAGGCAATGCACAGAAGCCTTGCAAGTCATTCAGACAGCATAAAAGGGAAAAAAACACGTAAACATGGTGAGAATACACAAGAACCCCGGGACACCATGAGGAGATGGGTGTAAGGATCATTGGAATTGAGGGGCCTCTGAGACGCAGACAAAAGGAATGGATAAGCTCCTCGGGGATATGATGACAGAAAACCTTCCCAACCTTCAGCAGGAGATGCACATCCAGATCCAGCAGGCACTCAGAACCCCAAACAGGGGCTGGCTGCAGCTCAGTGGGAGAGCGCCCGCCTAGCACCTGGGAGGCCCTGAGTCTCATCTCAGCCCACGTGAAACAAGTACACAAAAGAAAGGTGTTTCGCCCTCCTACAACTAACAAATCCTTTAAAAGAACACAAAATATGTAAGATCAAAAAAGACCTCTGCACACCACATATAATTAAATGGCCTAACACACAGAGAGCAAGGTAGAATTTAAAGGCCTCGAGGGAAAAGGAAAAGCCAACTCACTTTACAGGCCAGCCAATCAGAAGCACTTGTGATCTCCCAGCACAGACTTTCCACTCAAGGAGGCTGGGAAGGGCGTGCTCCAAGCCCTCCAATAAAGGACCTGCCAACCAAGCCTGCTGTGGAACCCAAAGCTGTCACTCAAAGTTGAAGATGAAACTAAACCTCCCAGAATTGAAAAGAATTCATGAACTGTTAGACTGGCACGACAGAACTCAGTCAAAGAAATACTGCACACAGAAAAATAAAAACCAAACCCAGAGTTCACAAAAGAACAAATCTCATTTGAAGGTGGCTAAGCAAATGAGAAAGAGAACCAAATTAAGCATGATAAATACATCAAATGTTAATAAACATTGCTCTAGTAACATTGAAGGAAAATGGTCTCCACAAGACAGAGCTGGCAGAATGGACTAAAAAACAAGACCCAGACACATGTTGTTTGCAAGAGATGCACCCTTACAGGCAAAGACAGCCACAGGCTGAAAGGGAGAGGTTGGAAATCGACACACCCAGGAAAAGGAGCCCCAAAACAAGCAGGAGTACCTACTCTCATAGCTGACAGAGCACATTTCACCCCAGGGTTAACCAGAAGAGACTAAGAAGGTCACTTCATATTGGGAAAGGGAACAATCCAAGAAGATATAACAATAATAAATATCTGTGGGCTGGGGATGTGGCTCAAGCAGTAGCACACTCCCCTGGCAAGCATGCGGCCCGGGTTCGATCCTCAGCACCACACACAAACAAAGATATTGTGTTCACTGAAAACTAGAAAATGAATATTAAATATCTCTCTCTCTCTCTCTCTCTCTCTCTCTCTCTCTATCTCTAAAACCAATAATAAATAAATAAATATTTGTGGTCCAATATGGGTGCAACTTTTACATAAAAGTCATACTTCTCAAATGAAGCCCCCAATAGGTCCCAGCATGAAAATACCAGGGGATTTCAACACACCTCTCTCCCCATTAGATAGGCCATCTGGACATAAACTCACTAAAGACTGTTTGGACCTGGAAAATATTATAACTCAAATGAAACTGACAGACAGCTGTAGCACATTTCATCCAACAACAGCTAAACACACTTTCTCTCAGTGGGTCATGGACTTCTCCAAAATAGATCATATTTTAGGCCACAGGGCAACCCTTAGCAAGTAAAAAAAAACTAATCTTACCAGATCCTAATGGAATGAATTAGAAATCCACACAACAAACCCGACTACATAAACACACAGAGATTAAAAATGCCCCTTTTTGTAACACCAGAGATTGAACCCAGGGAACCTCAACCACTGAGCCACATCCCCAGCCCTTTAATGTTTTGTGTTGGAGAGAAGCTTGTGAAGATGCTTAGAGCCCTGAGAAGTTATTGAGGCTGGATAGGAACTTGTGATCCTCCTGCCTCAGCCTCCAAGCCACTGGGATGGCAAGTGTGTGCCACCAAGCCCAGCTGAACAATACTCTTTGGAATGACGAATGGGTGACAGAAGAAATCAAGGGAGAAGTTAAAAATTCCTGGACTCAAAGGAGACTGGTGGTACAACCTCCCAGAGCCTGTGGGACCCTGTGAAGGCACATGGAAGAGTGCCATTAGTGTCCACATCAGAAAGCCAGAAAGATCCCAAACAAGCAAACCAAGGATGCACCTCAAGGCCTTGAAAGGAACAAGCCAATCACTAATATGCCATTATGTAAAAATGTGAGTATGTAACAGAAGTGAGTCTGTATTATGTATTTGAGGAGTTCAAAACCCAATTGAGTCGAATGTATGAAAGATGATATGTCTTGAGCTCTGTAATGTTTTGAACAATCAATAAAAAAAAAAAAAAAAAAAAACAAGCCAAAGCCCAAGCCAGCAGAAGCCAGGAAGTAACATGAGAGCAGAAATCAATCACCTTGAGAATAACGGAGCAACACAAAGGATAGAGGAGACAAAGAGTTGGTTCTTGGAAAGAAAACAAACAACTAGATCAACGAGCCCAAAGCCAAATAACCAAACGAAATGGGGGAGAAAAACCAAATCAAGAAAATTAGAGATGAGAAAGGAGAAGTCCAGGACATCTCAGAAATCCAGCAGGTCTTTAGGGACTCTTTTGAAAGTTTATATTCCAATAAACTGGAAAACCAGGGATAAATGGACACATTACCAGTCAATACAGCCTACCAAAACGGAATCGAGAGGACACAGAAAACATCACAGAACCCCGACTTGCGGTGAGGTACGAGCCGTAGTCAGGAGCCTTCCACTGGAGCACAGCCCAGGACCAGAGGATGCTCAGCTGACCTCTACACACCCGTAAGCAGCACCCAGGCCAGCCTTCCTCACGTTATCCCCAGCAATACACACCTCCCAGGAGCGTGGGGTGGCGCTGCGACAGGAGCCCAGTGGTCTGCACAGGAGGGAGGCGCACAAAGGCGCTGGACAGGGTCAGGGAGCGGCACAGCAGCAGGGGGGCACTGGCGCTGGCTTTCAATGACTTGAGGATGGCTGAGAGGACACTGAAGTTACGTGTGTTGGGCTCCATTGGCATCAGTTTTTAGGAAGAAAGGGAGCCAGAGACCACCCTGCAGAGGGGCCAGGCCCAACTCTCCCCTGTACCCTGAAGGTGACTGGGGTCCTCCTGCCGCTCTGCCTCAGCCCTCCTCTGCACCCTGAAGGTGACTGGGTCCTCCTGCCGCTCTGCCTCAGCCCTCCCCTGCACCCTGAAGGTGACTGGGGTCCTCCTGCCGCTCTGCCTCAGCCCTCCCCTGCACCCTGAAGGTGACTGGGTCCTCCTTCCGCTCTGCCTCAGCCCTCCCCTGCACCCTGAAGGTGACTGGGGTCCTCCTGCCGCTCTGCCTCAGCCCTCCCCTGCCGTGCACACACTGGGCGCCCAGCCAGGGAAACAGGCAGCGGAGACCACAGGTGCCCACGTTCCTCTTCCCAGCAAGGCAGGAGCCTGGGTCCCACACTCTGAAGCTCCCTGTGCCCAGCCTTAGGATCCACAGGGCAGCTGAAGTCCTGCTAGTGCAGCAGGTCCCGGCCAGCAGTGCGGATCCAACAGGCCCCTGTAGCCCAGAGCCACAGTCCTACAGACCTCCAGGCCACTCCTAGGCAGGAGGGACCTAGAGGAGGACAGACATCCTCAGAGGGACGGACGAGCCACCACGAAGAGGTCAGAGTTCCCAGTGCTGAGGTGGGAAGAGTCCAGAGCATGTGGGGACGGAGTCGCTGTGCCCCTGCGTGTGTCTCAGGTGAAGGGCAACATCTGTGCACCATGCTGGCCTTGGGGCAGAGGCCCAGGAGGCTGCATGCGGGCTTGGGAGTGAAGGGACTTGGAGGTGGCTGTGGAGGTAAATGTGGCTGCCTGGTCCTCCTCCAGCCCTCCTGCCACCCTGGGAGAGTGTGCCCCTGACAGCACAGCACGCAGCCTGCAGAAGAGCTCTCTGGTGACTGCCCAGCGCCTGGGTTCCCCCAGCCAGGTCAGCAGTGTGGCTGCACAGGCCAGGCTCAAGGCTTCCAAATGCACCCTGACTGCCAACCAAGACCTGGTGATGGCCCCAGTGTACCACCGTCACGCGGCTGCCTGGCGGGAGCACAAAGGCCCCCGAATGCTGAACTACCCGACTGTCCTCACAGCAAAGAGGCAGCCTGTTACCCTCTAGGGCTGGGTCCACTGTCTCCATTCAGCAGGGGACTGAAGAGCAGGACACAGAGGCGGCAAGACGCAGGTTGTTGGAAAGAGAGAGACAGACTTCTGCAGAGAGAAGGGTTGATTGGGGTCCCCTCTGTCCACGCGTCTGTTTTAGTTTCTCTGTTGGGTTCCCCACCTAGGGACGGGAGTAGGGAGGTGTCTGTCTGATTGGGTCCTGGGCATGCCCACAAGTACGTTGTCCAGCAGGACGAGGACCTCACCAGAAGACCCTGTCCACGCGCCTTTGTCCTGGCCCTGCCCCGACCTCCTTTCTCGCCATCTTCTCTGGCTGCCTGGGCCTCTAATTCTCCCTCCGTCCAAGTCCTCGGAGTCTCAGGACTTCGTTTGTCCCCACAACACCAGTGCCCTTGGGCGGCTCTCACAGTCACCTTGGTCAGGTTTGCCTGTCGCAGCTTCCGGGGTGAGACCCAGATGGTAGGGATAGAGCAAGGCTCCTGCGTGCTGGTGGGCTTCACATGTCAACAGGGCTGGGACGGGGTGTCCAGATGCTGGTCAAACATCACTGTGGTGACTCTGGTGTGTCACCGACATTCAGAGCAGTGGGCAGGAGCTAGGAAGGGCAGGGCCGTCCGGGAAGCCCAGAGTGGCCCTGACTGGTGGTCAGCACCTGGAGAAAGCTGGCAAGGATTCTGAGAGTTGGCCACAGCACCCACCAGGCAGCACCACCGCAGGGGACACAAGAAGCACGAAGGAAGGACAACCTGCAGCCCAGAGCCACAGGTCCCACAGACGTCAGAGCCATGCTGCAGGGGCTGTGGCCGCCGGCCACAACAGTGTCTGCAGGCCCGAGCGCAGGCCACAGGGTCACGCTGGGGGCTCAGATGCCCAGAAGTCACCCTGCTGGGGCCTGAGACCTGCTCGGGAGCATGACCCCTCCGGTTTCTCCTGTGGGAAGGAGAGCCTTCCCTCCCCCGCCCTGCCCACCACCAACTGTGCTTTACAACAGATCAGGACTCTGAGTCACGGGCCACACGTGGGAGAATGTGGCCCCAGAGCCGACTCCACCTTGGCCTGAGGAGGCCATGTTCCCATGGGACTGAGAACTAATGTGGAGCGGCTGAGACTCTTGGAGATGCTGAGATGGGAATTTTGGAGAAATGTAGTTTGCATGTGGGAAAAACAGGAATGGAGTGGGGACCAGAGGACCGCCATTAGGGGATGCTTTGGGCCCATACAGGTCCCAATTCCCGGGGCCTCAGGACAATGAGAGTTTGGAAATGGAGTCTGCAGACGTCCTCACGTTGAGATGAGGCCAGCTGGACTGGGGCGGGCATCTGATCCCACAGGACGCCTGTCTCCATAAAAGGGCGCCCAGCTCAGACTGCACTCAGAGAGGTGGCCCCAGGACAAGCCTGCAGCACACTCTCCCTGCTGATGAGAGGAACAAGCCCCGTGACCCCAGGGTGCCCATCCCTGGCCTCCAGCACCGCAAGAGGACACGCTGTGCTGCTAAGGCCTCCCTGTCCCTGGTGCTGGGTCCTAGAAGCCTGAGCAGATGAACACAGGTGTCCCCCTCCACTGTCAGCCCTGCACCCACACAAGGCCTCCCCAGCCTGCCTTGCTGTATGCTGAGCTGGGTGGGGCCCCTGGAACTACAGCCTGTGAGGCTGAGCCCTGCTGAGCTCCACCTAAGGTGAAGCTGGGCCCCCGCAGCCACCGATGCAGGGGTGGTGTGCGCCTAGGACACCCTGCCTCTCCAGTCCTTGCCACATGCCCCCGGGGGGCAGAGGGGCACTCGGGGATGCCATGAGTCTGGCCCGTCCTGTGGGTGCCATTTGGGGGTGCATGGTGTGCTCCCAGAGGCCCCGCAGCACCCCGTGACAGCTGGCCCCAGGACATTTCATGGTGAACACTTCCCCAGAGACCCGGGCTCACACAATTGTCCCTCACCCATGCACCATCCCATAAGCTTCCTCTACAACTCCTCAGGGCCTTGACGTCCCCAAGACCCTCTCCACCTCCTCTCCATTCCCTTCACTCACCCCTCCCAGGCCCTGGCATGGCCCGGCCTCTGAACAGGGGACGCCTCCCCTGTTCCTGCTCTCTCCAGAGCCTTCATCCTCAGGGCCCTCCAGAGCCCCGTCAGGTCCCCCACCTCCTCCTCTCACCCTTCACACCCGCCCAGGCACTGCGCTCCCCTTCCCTGTGGGTGGCCAGCTCCCCCAGGCCCTAGGGGAGTTTCCCTCTCCAGTGCTGGCCCAGCAGTCCTGGACCCTCAAGGAGGGAGTCCACCCACATAGTGAGGAAGCCAAGCTGTCCCCCTGGCCAGTGACCCTCTGCTCTGTTCCCTCCCCTCAGACCCAGGAAGCTAACGGCCACCTCTCCCTCACCTGCAGCCCCCTCTGGCAGCCCGTGCTCAGGCCCTGAGCGGGCCCCTCTTCCTGCCCTCTGAGGGTGGACACCTTGAGCACCCGGTGCCTCCGCAGCTCTCCTGTCTCCTGCATCCCCAGACCCTGGGCACACAGCCAGGGCTGCCATCTGCTCATCAGGGAGCGCCAGCCCCAGAGACCTCTCCACCTCCAGGCCCTCCTGGGCCAGCACTGGTTCTCTCTGTAGCCCCATCTTGCCCCTTGCCAGGGACCCCAAGGAGCCCCGAGCCCCTTTCTTCCCTTCCCACCAGCTTGCGCCCACCAATCCCAGGGCCCCCACTCTCCTCCTGCTCTGGAGGATCTGGGTTCTCCCAAGGAAGAACTGTCTGCAGAGAGATCCAGGGAGCAGCAGCCACCAGAACCAGGCTGGAGTCAGAGGGTCAGGAGGCTGCCCAGGTACTGAGGGGCCCCAGTCTCCAGGGAGGCAGTCAGGGTGGAGGGCCTAACTGCACAGCCGCGGGCCAGCCCCAGGCAGGAGCAGAGAGCAGCAGGTGGGATTGGGCCTCCCCCTTCTCCCCTGGGACCCAAGGCACTGCTCCCCACCACCACATGCCCACACGAGATGGCCGCACCCAGGTCTGAGCCCCCTCACCCTCTGACCCAGAAAAGGGAACTTAGGGGAGTCTGCATGCCACCAGTTTCAGTCCTTTTCTTAGTCTCTGGGGGGGTCGGGGGGGGGGGACTTGCACCTCTGGGGACAACAGCCGTGACGCCTGGGAGCACAGGACGGAGCAGAGTGGGTGGGAGAAAGTGGCCAGAGCAGGAAGGGCTGGCAAGGGCCCTTCAAGGCCCCACAAGGTGAGTGGGGTTGGCAGGGAGAGGAGGCCACAGGAGGAGAGGACATGGAGCCTGGGCCACAGTGGCCCTTCAGGACCCAGCATCCCACGGGCCACGGGATGTGGGAGGGAGCGAGAGCACACCCCCACACAGAGGGCCCCACACAGCACCCAGGGGTCTGCCTTAGAAAGTGCCAACCAGTGAGGGGACAGGAACCTGGGGCAGGGCACTGCATGCCACCAGAGCTGGACACACGTCCTACTCACGGACATGAGGGGATGGGGCAGGAGGGGGTCAGAGGAACAACATGGCCTGTCCTAGAGACTGTGGGTATGAGGCAGAGCTAAGGGCACCTCGAGGAGGCAGGGCCAGGGCAGCTTCCAGAGCCAGGTGCAGAAGAAGCCTATAGCACAGGGACACAGGGTCCAGGCCTCCTCCAGGGGCAGGGCAGGACCAGCGGACTCTGCTGGACACAGCTGGCTGGAGAGAGGATGGGAGCCTCGGGGGCTCTGGGAGCAAGGCCAGTCCTGGGAAGAGGGTGAGGCCAGAGGAGGACCCAGCCTCCACTGGGGAGAGTGGGGTGGGACGAGGCAGCTCTGGGATCAGGGACCTGGGCAGAGCAGGTGCCCGTGAGCTGGGCAGGTGGGGTGCTGGAAGGCTCGGGAAGCCCAGGGCGCAGGGCACCAGGGGCAGAGCATCTGAAGGTGAGCTGGGGCAGGTAAGGGTGCTGGAAATGCCAGGAAGCCCCAGGAGCTCAGGGGACCTGGGTAGAGCACTTACAGGTAGAGCTGGGCAGATGGGGGTGCTAGAGGTGCCCAGGAATCCCCAGGAGCTCAGGGGACCTGGGCAGAGCACTCACAGGTGAGCTGGGGCAGATGGGGGTGCTGCAGGTTCCCAGGAAGCCCCAAGAGCTCAGGGGACCTGGGCAGAGCAGTTACAGGTGGAGCTGGGGCAGGTGGGGGTGCTGGAGGTGCCTGGGAAGCCCCAGGAGCTCAGGGGACCTGGGCAGAGCACTTACAGTTGAGCTGGGGAAGTAGGGGTACTGGAGGTGCCTGGGAAGCCCCAGGAGCTCAGGGGACCTGGGCAGAGCACTTACAGGTAAGCTGGGGCAGGTGGGGGTGCTAGAGGTTCCCAGGAAGCCCCAGGAGCTCAGGGGACCTGGGCAGAGCACTTACAGGTGAGCTGGGGCAGGAGGGGGTGCTGGAAATGCCAGGAAGCCCCAGGAGCTCAGGGGACCTGGGCAGAGCACTCACAGGTGAGTTGGGGCAGGTGGGGGTGCTAGAGGTGCCCAGGAAGCCCCAGGAGCTCAGGGGACCTGGGCAGAGCACTTACAGGTGGAGCTGGGGCAGGTGGGGGTGCTGGAAATGCCAGGAAGCCCCAGGAGCTCAGGGGACCTGGGCAGAGCACTTACAGGTGAGCTGGGGCAGGTGATGGTGCTGGAAATGCCAGGAAGCCCCAGGAGCTCAGGGGACCTGGGCAGAGCACTCACAGGTGAGTTGGGGCAGGTGGGGGTGCTGGAGGTGCCCAGGAAGCCCCAGGACTCAGGGGACCTGGGCAGAGTTACAGGTGAGCTGGGGGAGGTGGGGTGCTGAAAAGGCTTGGGAAGCCCCAGGGCCCAGGGTACCAGGCGCAGGGCAGTTACAGGAGATCTGGGGAAAGGTTGGGGTGCTGGAGGTGCCCAGGAGTCCCCAGGAGCTAGGGACCTGGGCAGAGCACTTACAGATGAGCTGGGGAAGTATGGGTGCTGGAGGTGCCCAGGAAGCCCCAGGAGCTCAGGGGACCTGGGCAGGTGGGAGTACTTGGGGAGCCTGAGATGCCCCAGGAGCTCAGGGAACATGGGTAGAGCAGTCACAGGTGATCTGGGGCATGTGGGGGTTCTGTGTGTTCCTGGGAAGTCCCAGGAGCTCAGGGGACTTGGGCAGAGCATTTACAGGTGACCTGGGCAGGTGGGGGTGCTGGAGGTGTCTGAGAAGCTCCAGGAGCTCAGGGACCTGGCAAAGTAGATTCAGGTGAGCTAGGGCAGGTGGGGGTGCTGGAGGTGCCCAGGAAGCAGCAAGAGTTCTGTGGACCTGGACAGAGCACTTTCAGGTGATCTGGGAGGTAGGATTGCTGGAGGGGCCTGGGAAGGTTCAGGAACTCAGGGGACCTGGGCAGAGTAGTTACAGGTGAGCGGGGCAGGTGGAGGTACTAGAGGAGCCAGGAAAGCCCAGGAGCTCCGGGAGACTGAGCAGAGCAGCTGTGGGTGAGCTGGGGCAGGTGGGGGTGCTAGAGGTGTCTGGGAAGCCCCAGGAGCTCAGGGGACCTGGGCAGAGCAGTTATAGGTGAGCTGGGGCAGGTGGGGGTGCTAGAGGTGTCTGGGAAGCCCCAGGAGCTCAGGGGACCTGGGCAGAGCTGTTACCATTGAGCTGGGGAAGGTGGGGTGCTAGAGGTGTCTGGGAAGCCCAAGGAGCTCAGGGGACCTGGACAGAGCAGTTATAGGTGAGCTGGGGCAGGTGGGGGTGCTAGAGGTGTCTGGGAAGCCCCAGGAGCTCAGAGGACCTGGGCAGAGCAGTTATAGGTGAGCTGGGGAAGGTGGGGGTGCTAGAGGTGCCTGGGAAGCCTGAGGAGCTTAAGGAACCTGGGCAGAGCAGTTCCAGGTGAGCTGGGGCAGGTAGGGTTACTGGAAGTGCCTGGGGAGTGCCAAGAGCTCAGAGGACCTAGACAGAGCACTTACTATTAAGCTGGGGAATGTGAGGGTACTTGAGGTACCTGGGAAACCTGAGGAGTTCAGGGGACCTGGACAGAGCAGTAACCATTAAGCTGGGGGAAGTGGGAGGTGCTGGAGGTGCTAGAGGTGCCAGCAAAGCCTGAGGAACTCAGGAGACCTGGGCACAGCAGTTACAGGTGAGCTGTGACAGGTGGAGATGCTGGAGGTGCCCGGGAAGCCCCAGGAGCTCAGGGTAACTTGGCAGAGCAGTTGCAGCTTAGCTGGGGCAGATGGGGGTGCGGGAGGTGTCCGGGAAGCCCCAGGAGGTCAGGAGCCAGGGGCAGAGAAACTACTCTCAACTTGGCCAGTGGTAGTTCTGGCAGGGCTTAGGAGCCCCAGGAGCTCAGGGAACCAGAACATAACTGTTACAGGTGAGCTGGGGCAGGTCGGGGACCACTCTGTCTGCTGACATTCCCAGGACTCAGGGGAACAGACAATAGCCACAGTGTCCTGGTGCAGCTGGGCGACCAGGGCAATCCCAGAGGTAGAGTCTGCAGGGTCCAGCTACAGGGTCCCTGGGTCCCTGCAGGAGCTGAGCAGACGCAGGTTAACAGGGGCTGAGGAGGGTTTGCAGAGCCCAGGGCAGGGACCTTTTTTGCAGAGGACCACACAGGGGAGCAGAAGCAAAGCACCAGGGGCAAAGCATCCTGCACAGCCAGTGGGGCAGCAGGTGAGCAAGGGCAGGCCAGGGTAGGCCACAAAGCCTCTGGGCATCCAGAGCACACAGCACAGGGCTGTGCAGGCAGCCCCACTGGACGGGAGGCTAGAAGGGGCTCACGCCCACAGCTGCTGTGCTCTGAGCTGGCCAGCAGTGGGCAGGGCCACGGGGAGCAGGGCTGAGGCAGGGGCTGCAGAGGGCTGCCCAGAGCAGAGAGCAGGGCTGAGGTGTGCTGAGTTCAAGGTGGGAGGGAGCCATAAGGGGACAGGAGCTCAGGGAAGCAGCCGTCGGCTGACTGCAGGGAAGAGACTGAGCTTCCAGAACCTGGTGCTTACAGGACAGCTGACCAGGCAGAGCAAAGGGGAGCAGGGAAGCTTCCAGAACTGGGGGCAATGGGGGAGGTCAGGGGGGTCACAGAGTCCAGGAGCTCATCCAGGAGGGCTCTGCTGGGAAGAGTAGGCCAAAGAGAAGATGGGTGCTTCTGGGCTCTGGAAGCAAACCAGTCCTGGGTGGGGGAGGCCAGCAGAGGAGCCAAGCTGGACAGATGGAGGGCAGAGTGGGCAGTAGGACCCCCAGGCGTTGGGCACCAGAGGCAGAACTGCCGCGGGAGAGCTGGGGCAGGTGGGGTGCTGGGGACCTGGGCAGCCCAAGGAGATCAAGGAACCTGCTTGTCTTGCCCTCCCGCTGGCCCCAGATCACCCGTCCTTGGTCTCCGGGGCTGTCCACATTCCTCTCACCCCACAGCACAGGAGGATTGGCGGGAGCAAGCTGGTGGGAAGGGAAGGAAGGGGCTTGGGGCTCCTTGGGGTCCCTGGCAGGGGGCAAGATGGGCTACAGAGAGAACCAGTGCTGGCCCAGGAGGGCCTGGAGGCTTAGAGGTCTCTGGGGCTGGGGCTCCCTGATGAGCAGATGGCAGACTGGCTGTGTGCCCAGGGCCTTGTGCTGAGGGCTGGGGATCCTGGGCTGAGTCCCAAGGGCCCTGGAAGGAAGGCTCGGGAGAGGTCGGGGCTCACAGGTGCCATGGAGGCCAGGCCAGAGCTGCAGAGGGGCTCTGAGGGGCAGGCAAGAGGGCCAAGGAGAGTGCCCATGGTGAACCTCAGGAAGCAGGGCAGGAAGACCTGGGGAGGGACGGGTCCAGTGATGAGTCACAGCTCAGGGCTAGGGGTAGCCAATCAGGAGGGTCCCAGGGGCTGTCTCAGGGCAGGGCATAGGGACCAGGGCCCAGGACAGAGGGCATGGGGTTGCTTCAGAGCCAACTGCAAAACACCTGACCCTGCAGGGTTAGGTCCAAGGCCTGGGCTCTGGGTCGAGGTGAGGGAGCAGAGCCCAGGCAGAGGTAGCCAAACCTACCCATGGCAGGACTCCTCGGTAACAGTGGAGGGCACAGGGGACCTGAGAACAATGCCACTAGTCAGGCCAGATGCCCACAGGAAGCACAAGGGGACAGGGAGCTGGTGGGCCCAGCAGGACCCAAGATGGCACCCACCCATGGACAGAGCCCAGGAAGGGGCTGGGGGCCCCAGGGCCACACAGGTCCAGTGGTCCTCACATGCTAAAGGATCCGCTGCAGCCTCTCCCACAGGGGCAGGGGCGGCACACAGGGCTAACTGCACACTTGGCTGTGTGTCCCTCTGGAAGCCCATCAGGAGAGGTCTGGCCTGGCCTGGGCATCCTTGAGGTGGGGGTCACCTAGGGAGGTAGGACCTACCAGGTGGGTACCTGATGCCCACAAACCACGACAACAGACCCTGCCTGGTGCTTGGGGAGAGCCAAGGACAGCGGGCCTTCTGTGGGCCTGGGTCCATCTGCGTCCAGCACAGCTCACTCAGTATCTTCTCTCTTGCAGCTTCGACCACGTCCCCATCAGTCTTCCCCCTGGCCCCCTGCTCTAGGGACACATCTGGCTCAGTGAACCTGGGCTGCCTGGTCAAGGGCTACTTCCCTGAGCCAGTGACCGTGACATGGAACTCAGGATCCCTGTCCAGTGGAGTCCGCACCTTCCCAGCTGTCCTGCAGTCAGGGCTCTACTCTGTCACCAGCATGGTGACTGTGCCCACCAGCACCTGGCCCAGCCAGACCGTCACCTGCAATGTAGCCCACCCGGCCAGCAGCACCAAGGTGGACAAGACCATTGGTAAGGGGACAGCCTACACGGGGAGGGGTCCTCTGGAAGTCAGGCAGGTCTGTGCCACCTGGAGAACTTTGCCATGCCTCATGCTCAGGCAGAGTACTCTGTCTCCACCAGGCCCAGGGCAGGCACAGTCTGGATGCCCACGTGTTGTCTCCTGGGCACTGTTCATAGGCCTGCCAAGAGCCATACCCAGGAGCAGCCTGGCCCTAACCTGAGTGCATCCAGGGCAAAACTTACCCTGTCTCTGTGGGTGCCTTCCTCCTCCAGACCTCAGTAACCCCATCCTTCTCTCCTGCAGCTCCCTGTGGTCCTGAACCTACCCCATGTCCACCATGTCCACGTAAGTCACCAGGCCTTGCCCTAAGCCAAAGGAGCGGGACGGGTGCCCAGAGAAGTCTCAGGCAGAGTGCAGGCCCCAGGTGCTGACCCGTGTCCTCTATCTCTCCCACACTAGCTCCTGAAATCCTGGGGGGACCATCCGTCTTCATCTTCCCCCCAAAGCCCAAGGACACGCTCATGATCTCCCTGACCCCCAAGGTCACATGCGTGGTGGTAGATGTGAGCCAGGAGGACCCCGAGGTCCAGTTCAGCTGGTATGTAGACAACGTGGAGGTGAACACAGCTGAGACGAAGCCACAGGAGAGGCAGTACAACAGCACATTCCGCGTGGTCAGTGTCCTCCCCATCAAGCACCAGGACTGGCTGAATGGCAAGAAGTTCAAGTGCAAGGTCAACAACAAAGCCCTGCCCGCCCCCATTGAGAGGACCATCTCCAAAGTCAAAGGTGGGAGAGGGCAGCGGGCAGGGCAGGGCATGGGGCTGCCTGGTCACATGGAGCCTGACTCAGCCCGTCACTGCCCTGTCAATGACCTCTGTGCTGACCTCTGTTCCACAGGGCAACCCCGGACGCCAGACGTGTACGTCTTGCCCCCGCCCCAGGAGGAGCTGACCAAGAACACCGTCAGTCTGACCTGCATGATAAAAGGCTTCTACCCTGGCGACATCTCTGTGGAGTGGGAGAAACAGGGGCAGCCGGAGCAGGACTACAGGACCACCGAGCCCGTCCTGGACTCCGATGGGACCTACTTCCTCTACAGCAAGCTCAGGGTGGACAGGAACAGTTGGCAGCGAGGAGACCAAGTCACGTGCTCAGTGATGCACGAGGCTCTGCACAACCACTTCACCCAGAAGACCCTGTCGCGGTCCCCGGGTAAATGAGCCTGGCCAGTCCTCACCCCACGAGGACACTGTCACCTTCCCTCACCTGCCCATGTTAATAAAGCACCCAGCCTGCCCTGGGACCCTGTGAGACTATCCTGGTTCTTTCTGAGGCAGAGAGCTCTTGGCACGCCTGGGCTGTGGGCTGTCGGCCAGGCTGCCTCCGAGGCCCAAGTTGTCACGGCTAGAGAGAGGGAGGGGTCCCACATGGCCAGACCCAGAGCCAGTGTCTGCCCAGCTGGCTGCAGTTTGCCCCCACAGGGCACCAGGCTTGGCCAGAGGCTAAGCCTCTCCCAGACCTTCCCCAGCCCCAGCAACTCTGGCTGATCAGGGAGATACCTCTCAGGAGCCCGCAGGAAAGGACACAGCCCCCCTGTCAGAGACTGTCCTGGTGTCCTGATTCCCTGTCCAAGGATCTCTCTGTGTCCATGCAGGGGTTGACTAGCCATGGGAGTGGGGATAGGCCCTCCATGCTCTGCCCACCCCTGGGAACACCCACATCTGGCAGCCCTGAATGGCCCAAGGGAGGGACTGTCCAGAACCACACAGACACAGAGCCCAGACCCTTTGGACCAACCCACATGGCACCTGCCCACACTCGTGCACACTGGGGCCTCACACGGGCAACATGCACACCCAGAGCCAGCAAGTGTCTGCTCACTGAACACTCACAAGCACACGGGACCACCCACGGCCTCACACACTGACCAGCTCAGATCCCAGCCTCCTCTCAGGAGGCACCTACACCCAAGCCCTGACACACCCAGGCCCGACACCCACACTGACCCACACACAGGCACACACCCCCTTACCACAAGATCCAGCTCCCTCCCCAGCACAGACCGTCCCTGTAGCTGGGGCCACACCAGGGACAGGCTCTGCCATCTCTCCAGCCCCTGGCCTGGTCACCACTGAATAAGCAGGGGTCACACAGGTTGCAGGGACATCCCTGCAGGGTCACAGGCCCAGTGCTGCCTGGCCAGCCCCACACTGACGCCTGGAGCTCCTAGCAAGGAGCTCCCATGAAGTCCAGGCACCGTCCACAGCCAGGGGGTCTGGATGAGCTGGGCCCCAGTGGGAGGAGCCGGGGGCTGAGGCCCACCAGAGAAGGCCACCAGGGAAACCTGGCCCCAGTACGCGCACTACTGGCCCAGCCCAGCGGCCCTTCTCCTGGCCCCCGGGAGGCAGCTCCCAGGTCCCACCTTGGCGCCACACACTGACCACCTCCTCCCTGTCCAGAGCTCAGCCTGGATGAGAGCTGTGCAGAGGCCCAGGACGGGGAGCTGGACGGGCTGTGGACGACCCTCACCATCTTCATCAGCCTCTTCCTGCTCAGCGTGTGCTACAGTGCCACTGTCACTCTCTTCAAGGTCGGCCACACTGTCCCCTGCTGTCCCCATCCATCCCCCATGACACCACACTTCCCACACACAGTCCAGCAGTGTCTCCTATGCTGTCCCTCACTGTCCCTATGCCCACACTGTCACACAATGTGTCCTGTGCCATCCCCACACTATTCCCATGCCATCTCTACACTGTTCCACGTTGTATCCCATGCTGTCCCCATCATGTCCCACAATGTGTCCCATGCCATCTCCACACTGTCCCGCTATGTGTCCCATGCTGTCCCCACACTGTCCCTGTGCCATCTCCACACTGTCCCACAATGTGTCCCATGCTATCCCCACACTGTCCCCATGCCATCTCCACACTCTCCCATGAAGTGTCCCATGCTGTCCCACACTGTTTCTGTGCCATCTCCACACTGTCCCACGATGTGTCCCATGCTATCCCCACACTGTCCCGTGATGTGTCCCATGCCGTCTCCACACTGTGCCACGATGTGTCCCGTGCCATCCCCACACTATCCACATGCCATCTCCACATTGTCCCATGGTGTGTCCCATGTCATCTCTACACTGTCCCATGGTGTGTCCCATGCTGTCCCCATGCTGTTCCCATGCCATCTCCACAGTGTTCCACAGTATATCCCATGCTGTCCCCTTGATGTTCCACAATGTGTCCCATGCCATCTCCACACTGTCCCATGATGTATCCCATGCTATACCTAATGTCCCACGATGTGTCCCATGCCGACCCCACACTGTCACCATGCTGTCTCCACACTGTCCCATGGTGTGTTCCATGCTGTCCCCACGCTGTCCCCATGCCATCTCCACACTGTCCCATGGCGTGTCCCATGCCGTCCCCACGCTGTCCCCATGCCATCTCTACACTGTCCCACGGTGTGTCCCATGCTATCCCCACGCTGTCACCATGCTGTCTCCACACTGTCCCATGATGTTTCCCATGCTATCCCCACGCTGTCCCCATGCCATCTCCACACTGTCCCATGGTGTGTCCCATGCTATCCCCACGCTGTCCCCATGCCATCTCCACACTGTACCACGGTATGTCCCATGCTATCCCCACACAGTCCCCATGCCATCTCCACACTGTCCCACAATGTGTCCCATGCTGTGTCCAAAATGCTCCATGCCGTCCACCACACTTTTCCCAACGTGTCTCCACCCTGCTCCCCACCTACCCCCAAACTCTCCCGACATTGTGCCCAACCTGTCTCCACCTGTCCCTACACTGTACCCCACCCAATTACCCAAATTGTCCCCTACCCTATCTCTCATGCACTCCTCCACCCCGTCCCCACTGTTCCCCCACCGTCTGCACCCTGTCCCCCACTGTCCTAACTTGTTGCCATCCTGTCCCCCAACTGTCCTCACAACATCCCCCACCCTGTCTCCTCCACCTTTTCCTCATTGTCTCACCTGTCCCCACACTGGTCCAACCGTATTCCCCACACCATCCCCCACTATCCTCACACTGTTCCCCACCTTGTCCCCCACCGCCACAACCATGTCCCCAGACAGTCCCCACCCTGTGCCCCACTGCCCCAACGTGTCCCCACACTGTCCCTACCCTGTCCCCCACCATCCTCACTCTGTCCCCCTATATCCCCACCCTATCCCCTATATTTCCTACCCTGTCCCCACACTGTTCCCACCCTGTGTCCACACTGTCCCACCCTGTCCCCACCATGCTCACCCTGTCCCCCACCACCCCCACCCTGTCCCCATATGTCCCTACCCTGTCCCCTATATTTCACACCCTGTCCCCACACTGTCCCCACCCTGTCTCCACACTGTCCAACCCTGTCCCCCACCATCCACACCCCGTACCCTACCTCATCCCCCACCATCTCCATCCTATCCTCCATTATCCCCACCCTGTCCCCTATAGTCCCCACCCTGTCCCCACACTCTCCCACCCTGTCCCCCACCATCCTCACCCTGTCCTCACCTTATCCCCCACTATCCCCATCTTGTCCCTATTGTCTCCACCTTGTCCCCCATGTCCCCACCGTGTCCCCTCACTGTCCCCAGCTCTCCCTCAGGTGCCTGTGGGCTCACCTGTGCTGTTCTCCAGGTGAACTGGATCTTCTCCTCGGTGGTGGAGCTGAAGCCGACCATCGCCCCTGACTACAGGAACATGATCGGGCAGGGGGCCTAGGCCACCTCCTGCAAGGGGCCAGGGCCTCCCAGACCCTGGAGGACATCCATCATGGCCAGCAGCCTGGCTCCCCAGCCACGCCTGCCCTTGGACCTCACTGCCCTCTGACCCTGCGACTCACTGACCCTGCAGCCCTGCTCCTGCCCTTTGAGGACCTCTGGAGAGCAGGCTCTACCCACAGACCTCAGCAGCCTGGACACAGCCCATCCCTGGCCCGAGACACTGGCCAGGGCCAGCAAGGAACATGTGCACCTCACCAGGACATCACTGCCCTCAGGGGCCGGGAGGAGGCCGAGGTCAGCTTGCTGAAGTCCACCAGGGCAGAGACAGCTTCACACTGTCCACTCCAGCCTCCCCACTGCAGGGTTTCTTGAGAGAGAAGGTGAAGTCCTCAGAACACTGAGTGGGGACCTCTCACCTGAGCTGGGAAGCTCTGGGCCAACACTCCCCAACGGGGGAGCTTCGGGAAGGGCTTCCTATTGTCACTCAGATGGCCTTCACTCCTGCCCGTGCCGCGTCAAGCCCAATCTTGGGTTATTCTGCAAACTCGAGTCTCTCTGGCTCCTGGGAAGCAGCCTCCTGTGTGATGGGGTCTCTGTGCACTGGCCCCTCCTCTTGGCCCACCCACTTCAGAGGTGGGTTCTACCCACAGGACAGCACCTCGGACCCTCTCTGCATGGGGGCAACTGGGGTGGGTCCAGGATGCCACTTCCCACAGTGGGACCCAGCTCCACACCAGGGAGACCACAAAGAAGGACCTGGGCACATGTGGCCATTCCTGGAAGCATGGCGAGTGCTGGGCAGAGACCACCTCAGAGAGTGGGCATCAGCCAGGTGACCCTCTAGGAGAGCGGCTGGACAGTGTCCAGGCAGGCCAGGCATGGACTGACGGCTGAGAGCACCAGGCACAGGAGGCCAGGACACAGCCAGGCCACAGACGGCGGTTGGACCAGAAGCCCCTCCACAGAGCCCAGGGCCTGGGGAGCCATGGCTGGTGGACAGTGACGACGGACAGAGGCCCCCAGGATCTGTTTGTGCCATCACTACTCAGGAGCAAACACCGAGTCAGAGTTTCCAGAGAGGAAAATACATAACAGAGAACAGAGGGACCTCCCAGGGGGGCTCAGGACAGTGGCCCAGGACCTGCACACTTCTGGATTTAATAGGAGAGAACAGAGAGGCCTCCCAGGGGGCTCAGGACAGTGGCCCAGGACCTGCACACTTCTGGATTTAATAGGAGAGAACAGCAGGACCTCCCAGGGGGCTCAGGACAGTGGCCCAGGACCTGCACACTTCTGGTTTTAATAGGAGAGAACAGCAGGACCTCCCAGGGGGCTCAGGACAGTGGCCCAGGACCTGCACACTTCTGGATTTAATAGGAGAGAACAGAGAGGCCTCCCAGGGGGGCCCAGGACAGTGGCCCAGGACCTGCACACTTCTGGATTTAATAGGAGAGGACAGAGAGGCCTCCCAGGGAGGCCCAGGACAGTGGCCCTGCACACTTCTGGCTTTGGTAGCTTTCTCCTTCTAGTTTACAGGAAACCCATTATGTCTTTTCAGGTTTTTTCAGAGTGACATTAAACATCCTTTAAACACCCTGCGCCTCTGTGCTCTGCTGTGTCCACCTGCCCCGCCCTCATGCACGAGGGGAGGCCACAAGGCCAGGCCAGGCCTATCCAGCCCTCCCTCCTGCAGCCTCTCCCTGCCTGGCCACCAGCTCTGCTCTCAAGGCCTTTCCTCCATGGAGGCACCCTCCTCCCAGATGGATGCTGCCTGTGCCTGTCCAGGTCACTCCAGGGAGACCTGGGAACCAGGTGGCCAAGCAGGGTCTCCCCAGCTGGCCACACCAGGCAGGAGGTGTGCGTGCTGCACAGTCAGCTCTGGCAGCCGAGACAGGAAGCGGGCTGGATGCTTCAGCGCTATCCACAGTGTCCCAGAGGCCAGGGCTCCTGGGTAGAGGCAGGGCAGGCCTGGGCCTCTCTCCCTGGCTTGCACTCAAGGTCTTCTCCTTATGTCCACACAGGCTGCCCCCTGTGCCTGTGGGAGTCCTGGTCTCCTCTTCTGCAGACACAGTCCTAGGGCCTCAGGCCCACCCTCGTGAGCCCATCCCAGTGTGGCTCATCCTGAGGTCCTGGGTCGCAACCTCAGCATGTGGGTGTGGAGGCACAACTCAGCCCACAACCACCCTGCCTCCTCTCTTGCAACCGCACCGTCCCACCCTGATGTCCCCAGCATCAGCTCCAAGTCCCATGGCCCACACACCCTCCTCCAAGGCAGGTGCTACCCATTCTAGGGCCACTCAGTCCCCAGGGCACCCAGGTGCCAAGAGCAGCAGGCAGTGGCACAGGGTGGGGGCGTTTGCAGAGACCAGGGAACACAGCCTGGCATGTCAGGGCTGCCCAGTGGAACACGGAGAGTCCACGGCCAGCCCAGCTCAACTTCCCTCTGAGACATACTGGCAGTGGGGAGGGCGAAGGGGCTCTGCAGAGTCCAGGAGGCAGAGAATTGCCAGGGACCACTCAGCTTCCCATAGGAGGACAGCTGGGTCTGTGGACGGCACTGTAGTTGACATCAGGCTCTGTCCACCTCCCCAGGAGATGCTGCAGAGGGGGCCGCGCTGGTCCTGGAAGATGCTGCTGGACATTGGGAGACAGAGACCCAGCTGGGGGACTTTCCAGCCCGAGCTTCGGGAGCGAGCGCCCAGTGGGTGCAGGAGCAGGGGCTGCCTGGGTTCCTAGGTGGGCATTTAGGGGCCAGGCCTCAAGCTGTTAGAAAGTGTTTATTTGGGTCTTTGCTTCAGTGGGCAAGAGACGCGTCCTGCCCAGGGTGGGGCTGATGCCACTTGAGGGGCACTGCTGCCATGGGAGCCTCACAGGGACCTGGAGGCCAAGACAGGCGTTGGATTTTCTGCCAATGCCCACGGGCAGTGAGTGGCAGGGAAACTGGGCCAGGCTGGGTGTCTGGACAGCTGTGCAGGCCTCAGGACAGGGTGCCGGGTGCAGGAGGGCAGAACTTGGGATGCAGAACAGGGGCCCGTCCCAACCAAGGGAGAGCACCCTGGAGCCACGGGGCCCTCCAACACCTGCAGATAAAACCCAGGCCACAGTGGGTAGGACCAAACTGCCCTTGAAGGCAGCAAGATGGAGACCTCTCAGCTCAGCGAACGCTCCCGCCCTCAGGGCCCTGCAGGCAGGCACCTTACCCAGCCCCTTGGGTAAGGAGCAGGCCTCTGTCTTCTGCTGCTGGGGCTCTTGGGGCGTCCCTGTGTCAGGTGAGACCGTGCAGGCCACGGTCCTGAGAGTAGACAGCCCAGCGAGGCTGAGGAATGGAAGGCCAGGGTCACTCCTTGACCAAGCCACTGAGTGCAAGGTAGAGAGAGCTTCATGTAGAGCCTGCCTCCCGCCAGGCCATGGCTCCTGGGCAGAGACGAGGCCTCCCAGTGTCCTCAGCCCCATTCCTGACATGGTCATCTGGCTACACCACAACCAGTGGACAAGAGCGTCGGCTGCAGCCTGGCCAATGTCCTAAGCTACATGGACCTTCAGGGGACACACGCCCACCCACACAATGACAATCAGGGCACACACACATCTGCCTGCACAGGGACCTTCAGGGGACACACACCCACCCACACAGGGACAATCAGGGCACACACACGCCTGCCTCCACAGACCTTCAGGGAACACACACCCACCCACACAATGACAATCAGGGCACACACATGCCTACCTGCACAGGGACCTTCAGGGGACACACAAACACCCACGCAGTGACAATCAGGGCACACACACACCTGCCACACAGGGACCTTCAGGGGACACACACCCACCCACACAATGACAATCAGGGCACACACACACCTGCCACACAGGGACCTTCAGGGGACACACACCCACCCGCACAGGGACAATCAGGGCACACACACACCTGCCTGCCCAGGGACCTTCAGGGGACACACACCCACCCATACAGGGTCAATCAGGGCACACACACACGCCTGCCACACAGGGACCTTCAGGGGACACACACACCCACACAATGACAATCAGTGCACCCACACGCCTGCCTGCCCAGGGACCTTGAGGGGACACAGACACAACACAAGGACCATCATGGGCACACATGCCACTCACACTGGGACATTCAGGGACACACACACACACAAACAGTGACACTCAGGGCACACACATGCCACCCACACATGAATCTTCAGAGGACACACACCCACCCACACAGTGACACTCAGGGGCCACACACACACATAGGGACATTCATGGGAAAGACACCTGCCCACACAGGGACCTACAGAGGACACACTCTCACACACACAGAGACATTCAGGGGACACAACACTCAGGGATATGCTCACACATACAAGGACATTCAGGGGACACACACACACAGTGACATTCAGGGACACACACACCCACACAGTGACCTTCAGGGAACACCCACATACACACAGTGACCTCCAGGGAACACACACACACACACACACACGCACACATAGGAACGTTCAGAGGACAGACACCTGCCCACACAGGGACCTACAGAGGACACACTCTCACACACACAGAGACATTCAGGGGACACATCACTCAGGGATATGCTCACCCATACAAGGACATTCAGGGGACACACACACACACAGTGACATTCAGGGACACACATACCTACATAGTGACATTCAGGGACACACACACCCACACAGTGACCTCCAGGGAACACACACACACACACGCACACACATAGGAACGTTCAGAGGACAGACACCTGCCCACACAGGGACCTTCAGGGGACACACATGCCACCCACACAGGGACCTTCAGGGGTTACACATGCCACCCACCACACAGGGACTTTCATGAGCACACACACCCACTCACATAGGGACATTCCAGGGACACACATGCCCACCCAAACACGGACCTTCAGGGGACACACACTTCCACCTACACAGGGCCCGTCACATGGCACTTGTGCACATCACCCAGCCACACAGGGACCATTGCACAACACACAGCTATGTGAGTCACACACAGGGACACGATGGCCACCCTGCATCCTGCCCCAGCGCCCCCTGGAGACCAGGGCAGCCTGGGGCCGGGAGGCGCTGCAGGAGCTCCTCAGAGCAGCGAGCAGGGACCTGGCAGCCTGGTCTGCTCCACGCCTGGTCTCCTGCCCTCTGGACACAGGGGCCCAGCACACAGGCCCATGTGGTAAGAGAGCTCAAGAGCAATGTTGTCTGGGTGACGAGGGAGAGTGTCCCAGGTTCTGTGGTCACTGCAGTCAACAGGGTGTGGGGGCCAGTTCCCAGGAGAACTGAGAGCACCACTCACATGCTGAGGAGGGAGTGTGAAGAGGGTCAGGAGCAGACGCAACACTGGGTGCTTCCATGGGCACCAGGAGGGGCCAGCTGTGCTGCCACCAGGCCAGACAGAAGGGCACTGCTGTCAATCTCCATCAGTTATCACTTGTCCAGACAGAGGGGGCACTGCTGTCAATCATCCATCAGTCGTCCCTGTGCAGACAGAAGGGGCACTGCTGTCAATCAGCTATCAGTTGTCCCTGTGCAGACAGAAGGGGCACTGCTGTCAATCAGCTATCAGTTGTCCCTGTGCAGACAGAAGGGGCACTGCTGTCAATGAGCCATCAGTCATCACCTGTCCAGACATAAGGGGCACTGCTGTCAACCATCCATCAGTCGTCACCTGTCCAGACAGAAGGGGTACTGCTGTCAATCATCTGTCAGTCACCACCTGTGCAGACAGGAGGGACACTGCTGTCAATCCTCTGTCAGTCATCACCTGTCCAGACAGAAGGGGCACTGTAGCCAATCATCTGTCAGTTGTCACTTGTCCAGACAGAAGGGGCACTGCTGTCAATCTTTCAT